>NC_081357.1:257500-595356 GCF_030684315.1 Stegostoma tigrinum
TTAACAGGATCAAACAACCAGCTCTGTAAATATTCTGTTCACAGATCCACTTCCAGGCCCTGGGCAAACAGGACAGAATCAGGAAGATTCACAAGAAATACTCAAGGAAAGCCCAGGGACACGAATAGCCTTTCAGTCCAGCAATCAGGCCCTATCGTAACAGTCCAGTTCATCAATCCCACTCTATCCTGATTGGATGATCCACTCATCCTTCTCTGCCCTGACCATTTGGCCACATTCTCACACAAACTTTCAGTCATTAACCACTCTCCACCTGAGCTTTTCAACACATTTATGGAACGGTAGATTATGAGAATTAGACAAAGGGATATTTGGGCCATTTCTGAGTTACAAAGGATTTACCACATTACTTTTTGTAATTTGTAAGTGAAAGGACTGCAGGGCAATACAGCGCACGAACAAGCCCGCAGCCCACCATGTCTGTACTGAACATAATGCCATTCTAAACTAATCCCATCTGCCTGCTCATGGTCCGTATCCCTCGATAGAACATAGAACATTACAGCGCAGTACACGCCCTTCAGCCCTCAATGTTGCGCCGACCTGTGAAACCAATCCGAAGCCCATCTAACCGACACTATTCCATTATCATCCATATGTTTATCCAATGAGCATTTAAATGCCCTTAAAGTTGGCAAACCTACTACTGTTGCAGGCAGGGCATTCCACGCCCTTACTACTCTCTGAGTAAAGAACCTACGTCTGACATCTGTCCGATATCTTTCACTCCTCAATTTAAAGCTATGTCCCCTCGTGCTAGCCATCACCATCCGAAGAAAAAGGCTCTCACTGTCCAACCTATCTAATCTTCTGATCATCTTGCATGTCTCTATTAGGTCACCGCTCAACCTTCTTCTCTCTAATGAAAACAGCCTCAAGTCCCTCAGCCTTTCCTCGTAAGACCTTCCCTCTATACCAGGCAACATCCTGGTAAATCTCCTCTGCACCCTTCCCAATGCTTCCGCATCCTTCCTATAATGCGGTGACCAGAACTATATGCAAGACTCCAAGTGTGGCCGTACCAGAGTTTTGTACAGCTGCACCATAACCTCATGGTTCCGGAACTCAATCCCTCTTCCAACAAAACCGAACACACTGTACGCCTTCCTGTTACTCCTTCCAAAGTGAATCACCTCACACTTTTCTGCATTAAGCTCCATTTGCCACCTCTTAGTCCATCTCTGCAGTTTATCAATGTTCCTCTGTAACCTGCAACATCCTTCCGCACTATCCACAACTCCACCGACTTTAGTGTCATCTGCAAATTTACTAACCCATCCTTCTACGCCCTCATCCAGGTCATTTATAAAAATGACAAACAGCAGTGAACCCAACACCGACCCTTGTGGTACACCACTAGTAACTGAACTCCAGGATGAACATTTCCCATTAACAACCACCCTCTGACTTCTTTCAGCAAGCCAATTTCTGATCCAAACTGCAATATCTCCCACAATCCCATTCCTCCGCATTTTGTACAATAGCCTATTAGAACATAGAACATAGAACAGTACAGCACAGAACAGGCCCTTCAGCCCACAATGTTGTGCCGACCATTGATCCTCATGTATGCACCCTCAAATTTCTGTGACCATATACATGTCCAGCAGTCTCTTAAATGACCCCAATGACCTTGCTTCCACAACTGCTGCTGGCATTGCTATTGTGGGGAACCTTATCGAATGCCTTGCTGAAATCCATATACACCACATCAACTGGTTTACTCTCACCTACCTGTTTGGTCACCTTCTCAAAGAACTTAATAAGGTTTGTGAGGCACGACATAATGTTCACAAAACTGCGTTGACTATTCCAAATCAAATTATTCCTTTCTAGATGATAATAAATCCTATCTCTTATAATCCTCTCCAACACTTTACCCACAACCGAAGTAAGGCTCACTGGTCTATAATTGCCAGGGTTGTCTCTACTCCCCTTTTTGAACAGGGGAACCACATTTGCTATCCTCCAGTCATCGGGCACTATCCCTGTAGACAATGACAAGTTAAAGATCAAAGCCAAAGGGTCTGCAATCTCGTCCCTGGCTTCCCAGAGAATCCTAGGATAAATCCCATCCAGCCCAGGGGACTTACCTATTCTCACACTTTCCAGAATTGCTAACACTTCCTCCTTGTGAACTTCAATCCCGTCTCGTCTAATAGCCTGTATCTCAAAGAACAAAGAGAACAAAGAAACATACAGCATGGGAACTGGCCCTTTGGCCCTCCAAGCCTGTGTCAATCGAGATCCTCTGTCTAACCTGTCACTTATTTTCTAATGGTCTGTGTCCATTTGCACCCTGCCCTTCCATGTACCTGTCCAAATATATCTTCAAAGACGCTAACGTGTCTGCGTCTACCGCCTCCGCTGGCAACGCGTTCCAGGCACCCAGCACCCTCTGTGTAAAGAACTTTCCACGCGTATCTCCCTTAAACTTTCCTCCTCTCACTTTGAACTCATGACCCCTAATAATTGAGTCCCCCACTTTGGGATAAAGCTTCTTGCTATCCACCCTGTCTATACCCCTCATGATTTTGTAGACATCAATCAGGTCCCCCCCTCAATCTCCGTCTTTCCAATGAAAATAATCCTAATCTACTCAACCTCTCTTCATAGCTAGCACCCTCCATACCAGGCAACATCCTGGTGAACCTCCTCTGCACCCTCTCCAAAGCATCCACATCCTTTTGGTAATGTGGTGACCAGAACTGTACACAGTACTCCAAATGTGGCCGAACCAAAGTCCTATATAACTGCAACATGACCTGCCAACTCTTGTACTCAATACCCCGCCCAATGAAGGAAAGCATGCCATATGCCTTCTTGACCACCCTATAGACCTGCGTTGTCACCTTCAGAGAGCAATGGACCTGAACACCCAGGTCTCTCTGTTCATCAATTTTCCCCAGGACTTTTCCATTTACTGTATAGTTCGCCCTTGAATTTGATCATCCAAAATGTATCACCTCGCATTTGCCTGGATTGAACTCCATCTGCCATTTATCTGCCCAACTCTCCAGTCTATCTATATTCTGCTGTAATTTCTGACAGTCCCCTTCACTATCTGCTACTCCACCAATCTTAGTGTCATCTGCAAACTTGCTGATCAGACCATCTGTACCTTCCTCCAAATCATTTACATATATCACAAACAACAGTGGTCCCAGCACAGGTCCCTGTGGAACACCACTGGTCACAGGTCTCCAATTTGAGAAACTCCCTTCTACTACTACTCTCTGTCTCCTGTTGCCCAGCCAGTTTTTTATCCATCTAGCTAGCACAGTCTGGACCCCATGTGACTTCACTTTCTCCATCAGCCTGCCATGGGGAACCTTATCAAATGCCTTACTGAAGTCCATGTATATGACATCTACAGCCTTTCCCTCATCAATCAACTTTGTCACTTCTCAAAGAATTCTATCAAGTTGGTAAGACATGACCTTCCCTGCTCAAAACCATGTTGCCTATCACTGATAAGCCCGTTTTCTTCCAAATGGGAATAGATCCTATCCCTCAGTATCTTCTCCAGTAGTTTCCCTACCACTGACGTCAGGCTCACCGATCGATAATTACCTGGATTATCCTTGCTCCCCTTTTTAAACAAGGGGACAACATTAGCAAGTCTCCAGTCCTCCGTAACCTCGCCCGTGTCTAAGGACACTGCAAAGATATCTGTTAGGCCCAGGCTATTTCCTCTCTCGCTTCTCTCCACAACCTGGGATAGAACCCATATGGGCCTGGGGACTTGTCCACCTTAATGTCTTTTAGGATACCCAACACTTCCTCCTTCCTTATGTCAGTATTCTCCTCGACAACATTATCTTTGTCCTGTGTGAAAACTGATGAAAAATATTCATTTAGTGCCTCCCCTATCTCTTTGGATTCCACATAACTTCCCACTACTGTCCTCGACTAGCACTAATCTTACTCTTGTCATTCTTTTATTCCTGACATACCTATAGAAAGCTTTACGATTTTCCTTGATCCTACCTGCCAAAGACTTCTCATGTCCCCCCTTGGCTCTTCTTAGCTCTCTCTTTAGGTCCTTCTTGGCTAACTTGTAACTCTCAAGCACCCTAACTGAGTCTTCACACCTCATGTTTACATAAACCTCCTTCTTCCTCAAGACAAGAGATTCAACTTCTTTAGTAAACCACGGTTCCCTCGCTCGACCACTTCCTCCCTGCCTGACAGGTACATACTTATCAAGGACATGCAGTAGCTGCTCCTTGAACAAGCTCCACATTTCACCTGTGCCCAGCCCCTCTATTCCCTGTTTATTCATGTGCCTGTGAGGGTGCCTCTTAAACGTCGCTATTGTATCTCCCTCCACCACCTCCTCTGGCAGTACATTTTAGGCACTTACCATCCCATGCTTCTCATATCTCCTTTTGACTTTCCCCTCTCAGCTTAAACCCATGCCCCTAGTATTTCAAACGTCCACCCCGGGATCACCCGCCCTGGGACCATTCGCCCTGGAACCACCCACCCCAGGGCTACCCACCCCGGGGGCTCTCCACCCTGGGGCTACCCACCCTGGGGCTACCCACCATGGGGCTACCCACTCTGGGACTACCCACCCCGGGACTACCCACCCCGGGACTATCCACCATGGGGCTTTCCACCCCAGGACTATCCACCCCGGGGCTATCCACCATGGGACAAACCACCCCAGGACTATCCATCCCAGGGCTACCCACCCCGGGACTACCCACCCCCGGGACTACCCACCCCGGGACTACCCACCCCGGGACTATCCACCATGGGACTATCCACCCCGGGGCTACACACCCGGGGACTACCCACCCCGGGACTACCCACCCCGGGATTACCCACCCCAGGGGCTCTCCACCCAGGGGCTCTCCACCCGGGGGCTCACCACCCCGGGACTACCCACCCTGGGACTATCCACCCTATCCGTGCCCGTCATAATTTTATATACTTCTGCCAGGTTGCCCCCCAGCCTCCAATACACCAATAAAAACAATCCACGTTTGTCCAACCTCTTCTTCTATCTAATACACACCAATCGAGGTGACGTCCTGGTAAACTCCTTCTCCAAAGCCTCCATATCCTTCCTATCGTGCAGCGATCAGACATGCAGACAACACTCCAAATGCAGCCTAACTGAAGTCTTATAGGGTTGTAATAGGACTTATCAACTTTTATACTCAATGCCCCAACTGATGAGTACAAGCATACCACACACCTTCTTAACCACTTCATCCACTTTCAGGGAGTGATGGATTTGTACCCACAGTGCCCCCCCCCAACAAATCCCTCTTCTTGGGGTCCTGCCATATACTTTCCTCTTGCATTTGATGTCCCACAATGCTGCATCTCACACGTCCAAAGTAAGACCACACGAGAGTGGGCATGTGGAAAACATAAGAACTGACTGCAAAATCTTTGACCGATATGTGAAGAGAAAAAGACTGGTGAAGAAATATGTTGTCCCCTTGCAGTTAGAATCATGTGAATTCATAATAGACAATAAAAAGATGCCAGACCAGTTGAATAAATACTTTCTGTCTTCACTAAGAACAAAGAACAAAAAAATTACAGCACAGAAATAGGTCCTTTGGTCCTCCAAGCCTGCACCAACATGCTGCCCATCACAACTGAAACCCCCAACCCTTCCAGGGAGCGTATCCTTCTATTTCCATCCTATTCATGTATTTGTCAAAACGCCCTTTAAAAGTCACTATCGTACGTGCTTCCACTACCTCCCCCGGCAGCGAGTTCCAGGCATCCACCACCTTCTGTGTAAAAAACTTGCCTTGTACATCACCTTTATACCTCGCTCTTCACACCTTAAACCTGCCTGCCTCTTCTACCCTGGGAAAAAGCTTCTGACTGTCCACTCTGTCCATGCCCTTCATAATCTTGTAGACCTCTATCAGGTCGCCCCTCAACCTCCATTGTTCCGGTGAGAACAACCCAAGTTTCTCCAAACTCCTCTCATAGCTAATGCCCTCCATACCAGGCAACATCCTGGTAAATCTTTTCTGTACCCTCTCCAAAACCACCACATCCTCTGGTAGTGTGGGGGCCAGAATTGAGCACAATATTACAAATCCAGCCTAACTAAGGTTCTATAAAGCCGCAACATTACATGCCAATTTTTAAACTCAGTGCCCTGGCCGATGAAGGTAAGTATACCTTATGCCTTGTTGACTACCTTCTCCACCTGTGTTGCTACTTTCAATGACCTGTGTACCTGTACACACAGATCCCTCTGCCTATCAGTACTCCTAAGGGTTCTGCCATTTACTGTATATTTTCCACCTGGATTAGACCTTCCAAAATGTATTAGCTCACATTCTTCTGGACTAAACTCCATCTGCCATCTCTCTGCCTAAGTCAGACATATATCCTCTTGTATCTTCTGACGGTCCTCATCGCTATCCACAATTCCACCAACCTTTGTATCCGCAAACTCACTAATCAGACTAGTTACATTTTCTTCCAAGCCCTTTATATATATTGCAAACAGCAAAGGTCCCAACACTGATCCCTGAGGAACACCACTCATCAGATCCCTCCTTTCAGAAATGTACCCTTCCACTGCTACCCTCTGTTTTCTATGACTGAGCCAGTTTTTTATCCATCTTGCAAGCTCACCTCTGACCCTGTGTGACTTTATCTTCTGTATCAGCCTGCCATGAGAGATCTTGTTAAAGGCCTTACTGAAGTCCATGTAGACAACATCCACTGATCTACCCTAATCGATCATCTTCCTCACTTCCTCAAAAAACCATCAAATTTATGAGACACGACCTCCCCCTCGCAAAACCATGTTGCCTCTCGCTAATACACCCATTGATTTCCAGGTGGGAGTAAATCCTGTCTCAAAGAATTTTCTCCAGTAATTTCCCTCCCACTGACATAAGGCTCACCAGCCTGTAATTAGCTGGATTATCCCTGCCACCTTTCTTAAACAAAGGAACAACATTGGCTATTCTACAATCCTCTGGGACCTCCCTGGAGCCAGTGAGGATGCAAAGATTTCCCTCAAGGCCCCAGCAATTTCCTCCCTTGCCCCTCTCAGTGTGCTGGGCTGTATCCTATCAGGCCCTGGGGACTTGTCTACCTTAATGTTTTTCAAGAACCCCAATACCTCCCTCCCATTTTGATTTCAACATGACCCAAACTATCTACACACCCTTCCCCAGATTCATCGTCCACCAAGTCCTTCTCTGTGGTGAATACTGATGCAAAACACACATTTAATATCTCGCCCATTTCCTCTGGCTCCACACAAGTTACCTTCCCTGTCCCTGAGTGTGCCAACCCTCTCCCTGGCCACCCTCCTGCTCTTTATATATGTATAAAAAGCCTTGGGATTTTCCTTACTCCTGTTGACCAATGACTTTTCATGACCCCTTTTAGCCCTCCTGACCCCTCACTTAAGTTTCTTTTGACTTTCCTTGTATCCCACACTTGCTCCGTGTGTTCCCAACCTCCTGGCCTTGAGAAATGTTTCCCTTTTCTTTTTGACTAGGTTCACGATATCTCTCATTATCCTAGGTTCCCTAAACTTGCCGTACTTATCCTTCATCCTTACAGGAATGTGCCAGTCTGGAGTTCCCAGCAACTTACACTTGAGAGTCTCTCACATACTTAGTGTTGATTTTCCCTCAAACATCTGCATCCAATCTACATCCTTCAGTTCCTGCCTAATATTGTTGTAGTTGGCCTTCCCCCAATTGAGCACTTTCACCTGACAACTGCACTGATCCTTACCCGTCAGTACCTTAAAGCTTACTGAATTATGATCACTATTACCGAGCTGCTCCGTTACTGAGACATTGACCACCTGGCCAGGATCATTCTCCAATACTAGGTCCAATATGGCCCCTTTCCCAGTTGGACTGTCTACATACTGTTTCAAGGAGCCCTCCTGGATGCTCCTTACAAACTCTGCCACATCCCAGCCCCAAGCACTAAGTGAGTCCCAGTCAATATAATGGGAAGTTAAAATCACCCACAACAACAATCCTGTTACTTTTACAGCTTGCCAAAATCTGCCTACACATGAGCTGTTATCTCCTGCTGGCTGCTGGGAGGCCTATAATAAACCACAAACATTGTGATTGCACCCTTCCTGTTCCTGAGCTCTGCCCACTTTGCCCTCACTATATGAGCCATCTGAGGTGTCCTTCCACAGTACAGCTGTGATCTTCTCCTTAACAAGAAGTGCAACACCCCCACCCTTTTTATATCGCCCTCTATCCCACATGAAACATCTGTGTTCTGTAACATAGCAAATGTGGTTCCCCTGTTCTAGGAGAGCAAATGTCGTTCCCCTGTTCAAGAAGGGGAGTAGAGACAACCCTGGTAATTATAGACAAGTGAGCCTTACCTCAGTTGTTGGTAAAGTGTTGGAAAAGGTTATAAGGGATAGGGTTTATAATCATCTAGAAAAGAATAAATTGATTAAGGATAGTCAGTACGGTTTTGTGAAGGGAAGGTCGTGCCTCACAAACCTTATTGAGTTCTTTGAGAAGGTGACCAAACAGGTAGATGAGAGTAAACCGGTTGACGTGGTGTATATGGATTTCAGCAAGGTGTTCGATAAGGTTCCACACAATAGGCTATTGTACAAAATGCGGAGGAATGGAATTGTGGGAGATATAGCAGTTTGGATCAGAAATTGGCTTGCTGAAAGAAGACAGAGGGTGGTAGTTGATGGGAAATGTTCATCCTGGAATTCAGTTACTGGTGGTGTACTGCAAGGGTCGGTGTCGGGTCCACTGCTGTTTGTCATTTTTATAAATGACCTGGATGAGGGCGTAGAAGGATAGGTTAGTAAATTTGCAGACGACACTAAGGTTGGTGGAGTTGTGGATAGTGACGAAGGATGCTGTAGGTTGCAGAGAGACATAGATAAGCTGCAGAGCTGGGCTGAGAGGTGGCAAATGGAGTTTAATGCAGACAAGTGTGAGGTGATGCACTTTGGTAGGAGTAACCAGAAGGCAAAGTACAGGGCTAATGGTAAGATTCTTAGCTGTGTAGATGAGCAGAGAGATCTCGGTGTCCATGTACACAGATCCTTGAAAGTTGCCACCCAGGTTGACAGGGCTGTTTAGAAGGCATACAGTGTTTTAGCTTTTATTAATAGAGGGATCGAGTTCTGGAACCAAGAGGTTATGGTGAAGCTGTACAAAACTCTGGTGCGGCCGCACTTGGAGTATTGTGTACAGTTCTGGTCACCGCATTATAAGAAGAATGTGGAAACTTTGGAAAGGGTGCAGAGGAGATTTACTAGGATGTTGCCTGGTATGGAGGGAAGGTCTTACGAGGAAAGTTTGAGGGACTTGAGGCTGTTTTCATTCGAGAGAAGAAGGTTGAGAGGTGACTTAATTGAAACATATAAAATAATCAGAGGGTTAGATAGGGTGGATAGGGAGAGCCTTTTTCCTAGGATGGTGATGGCAAGCACGAGAGGGCATAGCTTTAAATTGAGGGGTGAAAGATATAGGACAGATGTCAGAGGTGATTTCTTTACTCAGTGAGTAGTAAGGGAATGAAACGCTTTGCCTGCAACGGTAGTGGATTTGCCAACTTTAGGTACATTTAATAAGGTTAAATAATGGATAAGCATATGGACGTACATGGAATAGTGTAGGTTAGATGGGCTTGAGATCGGCATGACAGGTCAGCACAACATCGAGGGCCGAAGGGCCTGTACTGTGCTGTAATGTTCTATGTTCTATGTTCTATTAAGCTGCCAGTCCTGTCCCTCTCTTAACCAAGTCTCTATAATAACAACAACATCATTGTTCCAAGTACTAATCCAAGCTCTAAGTTCATCTAAGATAACAGAGTGTGGAGCTGGATGAACACAGCAGGCCAAGCAGCATCTCAGGAGCACAAAAGCTGACGTTTCGGGCCTTGACGCTTCATCAGAGAGGGGTCTGATGAAGGGTCTAGGCCTGAAACATCAGCTTTTGTGCTCCTGAGATGCTGCTTGGCCTGCTGTGTTCATCCAGCTCCACACTCTGTTATCTTGGATTCTCCAGCATCTGCAGTTCCCATTATCTCTAAGTTCATCTATCTTACCTGCTACACTTCTTACATTAAAACAGATGCGCTTCAGTCCACTCTGCCTGCTCTTCCTCTGAGTCTTACTGGCCCTATTCCCTAGTTCCCTTTCAGTCCATTCACCTTAGCTTTGGTTCCCAACCCCCTGCAAAGCTAGTTTAAATCCTCTCGAGTGACACCAACAAACCTCCCAGCCAGAATATTTCTGCCCGTCCAGTTTAGATACAACTTGTCCTTCATGTACAGGTCCCACCAGCCCCAGAGGAGATCCCAATGGCCTGGATATCTGAAACCCTCCCTCCTGCACCATTTGTTTAACGTCATGTTGAGCTGTACTATTCTCCCATTTCTGGCATCACTGGCACATGGCACTAAGAAGGGCACAAATAACCTTCTGGAAAAGCTAGGGGACAGAGGAAGCACGAAGGAGGAACTGAAGGAAATTAGTTATTCTCGGGAAATGGTATTGGGGAAATGGATGGGATTTAAACCTGTTAAGTCCCCAGGACCTGATGCTCTGCATTTCAGAGTAATTAAGGAAGTGGCCCTAAAAATAGTGGACTCATTGGGGATGCTTTTTCAGCATTGTATAGACTCTGGAAGAGCTACAACAGACTGGATGGTGACAAATGTGACCCAACTCGTTAGAAAAGGGGAAGAGGGCAAATGGAGAATTATAGGCTGGTTAGCCTGACAGCAGTGGTGGGAAAATTATTAAGGACGTGACTACTGAGTATTTGGAAACAGGGACAGAATCGGTCTGAGCCAGCATTGATTCACGAAGGGAAAATGATGCTTGACAAATCTTCTGGAATTTTTGAGGATGTGATGAGTAGAGTGGACAAGGGTGAATCGGTAGATGTTGTTTATCTGGCGTTTCCAAAGTGTTTTGAGAAAAGCCCAGAGAAGGGATATTTAAGGGCCAGGTGGTATTTATCCTCGGATCCTCTGGGAAGCCAGGGAGGAGAATGCCGAGCCTTTGGCATTGATCTTTAACTCGTCATTGTCTACAGGAGTAGTGCCAGATGACTGGAGGATAGCAAATGTGGTTCCCCTGTTCAAGAAGGGGAGTAGAGACAACCCTGGTAATTATAGACCAGTGAGCCTTACCTCAGTTGTTGGTAAAGTGTTGGAAAAGGTTATAAGGGATAGGATTTATAATCATCTAGAAAAGAATAAATTGATTAGGGATAGTCAGCACGGTTTTGTGAAGGGAAGGTCGTGCCTCACAAATCTTATTGAGTTCTTTGAGAAGGTGACCAGACAGATAGATGAGAGTAAACCGGTTGATGTGGTGTATATGGATTTCAGCAAGGCGTTCGATAAGGTTCCCCACAATAGGCTACTGTACAAAATGCGGAGGAATGGGATTGTGGGAGATACAGCAGTTTGGATCGGAAATTGGTTTGCTGAAAGAAGACAGAGGGTGGTAGTTGATGGGAAATGTTCACCCTGGAGACCAGTTACTAGTGGTGTACCGCAAGGGTCAGTGTTGGGTCCATTGCTGTTTGTCATTTTCATAAATGACCTGGATGAGGGTGTAGAAGGATGGGTTAGTAAATTTGCAGACGACACTAAGGTCGGTGGAGTTGTGGATAGTGACGAAGGATGCTGTAGGTTGCAGAGAGACATAGATAAGCTGCAGAGCTGGGCTGAGAGGTGGCAAATGGAGTTTAATGCAGACAAGTGTGAGGTGATGCACTTTGGTAGGAGTAACCGGAATGCAAAGTACAGGGCTAATGGTAAGATTCTTAGTAGTGTAGATTAGCAGAGAGACCTCGGTGTCCATGTACACAGATCCTTGAAAGTTGCCACCCAGGTTGACAGGGCTGTTAAAAAGGCCTACAGTGTTTTAGCTTTTATTAATAGAGGGATCGAGTTCCGGAACCAAGAGGTTATGGTGAAGCTGTACAAAACTCTGGTGTGGCCGCACTTGGAGTATTGCGTACAGTTCTGGTCACCGCATTATAAGAAGGATGTGGAAGCTTTGGAAAGGGTGCAGAGGAGATTTACTAGGATGTTGCCTGGTATGGAAGGAAGGTCTTCCGAGGAATGACTGAGGGACTTGAGGCTGTTTTCATTCGAGAGAAGAAGGTTGAGAGGTGACTTAATTGAAACATATAATATAATCAGAGGGTTAGATAGGTTGGATAGGGAGAGCCTTTTTCCTAGGATGGTGACGGCGAGCACGAGTGGGCATAGCTTTAAATTGAGGGGTGAAAGATATAGGACAGATTTCAGAGGTGGTTTCTTTACTCAGAGAGTAGTAAGGGAATGGAACGCTTTGCCTGCAACGGTAGTAGATTCGCCAACTTTAGGTACATTTAAGTCGTCATTGGACAAGCATATGTATGTACATGGAATAGTGTAGGTTAGATGGGCTTGAGATTGGTACGACAGGTCAGCACAACATCGAGGGCCGAAGGGCCTGTACTGTGCTGTAATGTTCTATGTTCTATGAAAATGAAAGCTCATGGTATCAGGGGTAATGTATTGAGATGGATAGAGAACTGGGTGGCAGACAGAAAGCAGGGAGCAGTGAAGGGTAGGGAGGGAGGAATGGAGAGACAGTTCGCTCACTGACACAGTCCGACCCAGTCAGGATGTTAATGTAATGTAGTGTAGTCTGCAGCAGTGAGTTGGAATAAATGGGTCCCTATCAGAGAGACCCCCAGTGAGGAGGGGGGCACCGCAGGGACCTGGGCTGTTCACAACATATACTAACACATTGGATGCACAGTCTCCAAATGTACAGACAGCTCCACGCTGGGTGACAGTGTGTGCTGTGGGGAGGATGCCCTGTGGCTGCAGGGTTACTTGGGCAGGCTGGCTGTGTGGGCAACAGCCATATAATGTGGGTAAATGTGAGGGGGTTATCCACGATGGTCACAAAAGCAGGGGGAGGCAGGTGACAGTTTAGGGAAAGGTGAGGTACAGTGAGGCCTGGATGTCATGGTGTGGAACACTCGCTGAAGGGTGGCAGCAGCTGTGAGGAATGTCAATGGCACGCTGGCCTTCATAGCGAGAGGATTGGAGTATCAGAGTCAGGACGTACTGCTGCAGTTACACAGGGCCTTGGTGAAGCCACACCTCGGGTATTGTGTGCAGTTTTAGCCTCCTAGACTGAGGAAGGACACTGTCGTTACTGAGGGAGTGCAGTGAAGGTTCACCAGACTCCATCCTGGGATAGCAGGACTGACAGATGGAGAAAGACCAGATAGACTGGGCTTGTACTCACAGGAATTTAGAAGATTGAGCGGGGATCTCATAGAAACAGAGAAAATCCTGATGGGACTGAACAGGCTAGGTGTGGGAAGAATGTTCCTGATGTTGGGGAAGTCCAGAACAAGGGGTGCAAGACGGAGATGAGGAAGAATTTCTTCACTCAGAGTTGTGAGCTTGTGTAACTCTCTCCCACTGGAAGCTGCTGGGGGCCTGTTCATTAGATATATTCAAGAGGAGGCCCTGTGGCTAAATGGATCAAGGGGTATGGGGAGAGGGCGGGAATGAGCTACTGGGACTGCATGATCAACCATGATCATATTGAATTGTGGGGCAGGCTTAAGGGGCCGAATGGCCGACTCCATCACTCATTTTCTATGTTTATATGTAAACTCCATCTGTCATTTCATCTGCTCAACTTTCCAGCTGACCTATGTCTAGCCACATCCTTTGACACCCTTACTCACCATCCAAAACTCCACCAAATTTACTAATCAGATCAGGTACATTCTCATCCTGATCATTGATATTACAAACAGAGGTCCCAGTAATGACCATTGTGGAACACCACTGGTCATAGATCCCTAGTCAGAAAAAACAGCCCTCCACAAAAGCCGTCTCTCTTCCATGGCCAAAACAATTTTATATCTAACATGGATTCCATACAATTTGATCTTCTGGCCCAGCAAGACATTTCCCCATCACAGCGTGAAGGAGAGACATGTTACTGTGAAAATGAGGAATAGAAAAGGCGAGATTAGGGAACTATGGATGACAGGTGAAATTGTGAGACAAGCGAAGAGGAAAAAGGAAGCATGCATGAGGTCTAGGCGACTGAAGACAGACGAAGCTTTGCAAGAATATCGAGAATGTAGAGTGAATCTGAAAAAAGGGATTAAGAGGGCTAAGAGAGGACATGAGATATTGCTGGAAAACATGGTTAAGGAAAATCCCAAAGCCTTTTATTCATATATAATCAGCAAGTGGGTAACTAGAGAAAGGGTTGGCCCACTTAAGGACAAAGTAGGAAGTTATGCGCTGAGTCAGAGAAAATGGGTGACATTCTTAACGAGTACTTTGCATCGGTATTCACCAAGGAGAGGGACATGACGGATGTTGAGGTTAGGGAAAGATGTTTGCTTAGTCTAGGTCAAGTTTACATAAGGAAGGAGGAAGTGTTAGGTATCCTAAAAGACATTAAGGTGGACAAGTCCCCAGGTCCGGATGGGATCAATCCCAGGTTGTGGAGGGAAGCGAGAGAGGAAATAGCCGGGGCCCTAACAGATATCTTTACAGTGTTCTTAGACACGGGTGAGGTCCCGGAGGACTGGAGAATTGCTAATGTTGCCTCCTTGTTTAAAAAGGGGAGCAAGGATAATCCAGGTAATTATCGACCGGTGAGCCTGACGTTAGTGGTAGGGAAGCTACTGGAGAAGATACTGAGGGATAGGATCTATTCCCATTTGGAAGAAAATGGGCTTATCAGTGATAGGCAACATGGTTTTGTACAGGGAAGGTCATGTCTTACCAACTTAATAGAATTCTTTGAGGACGAGACAAAGTTGATTAATGAGGGAAAGGCTGTAGATGTCATATACATGGACTTCAGTAAGGCATTTGATAAGCTTCCCCATGGCAGGCTGATGGAGAAAGTGAAGTCACATGGGGTCCAGACTGTGCTAGCTAGATGGATAAAAAACTGGCTGGGCAACAGGAGACAGAAAGTAGTAGTAGAAGGGAGTTTCTCAAATTGGAGACCTGTGACCAGTGGTGTTCCACAGGGATCTGTGCTGGGACCACTGTTGTTTTTGATATACGTAAATGATCTGGAGGAAGGTATGGGTGGTCTGATCAGCAAGTTTGCAGATGACACTAAGATTGGTGGAGTAGCTGATAGTGAAGGGGACTGTCAGAGATTACAGCAGAATATAGATAGACTGGAGAGTTGGGCAGATAAATGGCAGATGGAGTTCAATCCGGGCAAATGCGAGGTGATGCATTTTGTAAGATAAAATTCAAGGGCGAACTATACAGTAAATGGAAAAGTCCTCGGGAAAATTGATGTAAAGAGAGATCTGGGTGTTCAGGCCCATTATTCCCTGAAGGTGGCAACGCAGGTCAATAGGGTGGTCAAGAAGGCATATGGCATGCTTTCCTTCATTGGGCGGGATATTGAGTACAAGAGTTGGCAGGTCATGTTGCAGTTGTATAGGACTTTGGTTCGGCCACATTTGGAGTACTGTGTACAGTTCTGGTCACCACATTACCAAAAGGATGTGGGTGCTTTGGAGAGGGTGCAGAGGAGGTTCACCAGGATGTTGCCTGGTATGGAGGGTGTTAGCTATGAAGAGAGTTTGAGTAGATTAGGATTATTTTCATTAGAAAGACGGAGATTGAGGGGGGACCTTATTGAGGTCTACAAAATCATGAGGGGTATAGACAGTGTGGATAGCAAGAAGCTTTTTCCCAGAGTGGGGGACTCAATTATTAGGGGTCATGAGTTCAAAGTGAGAGGAGGAAAGTTTAAGGGAGATATGCGTGGAAAGTTCTTTACACAGAGGGTGGAGGGTGCCTGGAACGCGTTGCCAGCGGAGGTGGTAGACGCAGACACGTTAGCGTCTTTTAAGATATATTTGGACAGGTACATGGATGGGCAGGAAGCAAATAGACACAGACCGTTAGAAAATAGATGACATGTTAGACAGAGGATCTCGATCGACGCAGGCTTGGAGGGCCGAACGGCCTGTTCCTGTGCTGTATGTTTCTTTGTTTCTTTGTTTCTTTGATGTAAGGTTCACTGGCCTAAAATTTCCTGGACTATCCCTCAGCCATTCTTATACAAAGGAACAACATTGGCTATCCTCTAGACTTCTCGGAACCTGCCTGTGGCTAAGGAGAATATAAAGATCTCTTTCAAGCTTCCAGCAATCTCTCCCTTTGCCTCCTTCAGTAGATGTTAGATCCCATCAGGCCCTGAGGACATAGCTGCCTTAATATTTTTCAAGATACCTGACACCTCCTCCTTCTTAATGTCAACCAACCACTTCCCTAATCTTACTATCATCCATGTCCTTCTTGATGCAAAGCACACAGTAAGGACTTCACCTACCTAGAATTGTAGAATCCCTGCCAGACAGAGGTGGTTCAGCCCATTGAGTCTGCACTGACCCTCCGAAAGGCATCCCACCCAAACTTCCTCTGGCTCCATACATTGATTGAATAGTTTATTGTCATGTGTACCGGAGCACAGTGAAAAGCTTTGTTTACAAACAGTACAGGCAGATCATAGTAAGCAAGGATATGCAGATCAAAAAGAGGCATACAGGTTACATTGCACAGGGAGTGTGCGACATTAGCAAAATCAGCATTATTTGTGGCTGGAGAGTCCATTCATCAGTCTAATAATGGCCAGGAGAGTTCATAACTTCCCTCCTTTGTCCTTGAATGGACTGACCCTTTCCCGAGCCACCCTCTTGCTCCTAATGTATGTATAAGATGCCTTGCATTCTCCTTAATCTTAATCGTTCACATTTATCACAGTTCCCCATCTTCCCTGATTTCTAGACCTACACCATCCTTCTCTACAGTGAATACAGTTGCAGAGCATTCACTCATAATGCCAGGTCTGTCATCAGTTCCAAACACAGATTGCCACTTTGATCCCTAGTGACCCCTTCCCGTGGTTATTCTCTGGTTATTTTCAGAAACCTCGGCATTTTCTGGCCTCCTCTAGAGCATCTGCTGCTTTAAGCCTTTATCATTCCATCCTTTTTCTTTCAGTATCCAATCAATTACGTCCTTTGATACCCAGAGTTACACAGATCATAAAACATAGAACAGTACAGCACAGGAACAGGCCCTTCGGCCCACGATGTTGTGCCCAACATGAACCAAATTAAACTAATCCCTTTCTGCCTACTGTTGGTCCATATGCCTCCATTCCTTGCATGTTCATGGGCTTATATAAAAGACTCTTAAAAGCTCCACCACCACCCCAGCACTGTGTAAAAAAGTTACCCCTCACATCTCCTTTGAACTTCCCCTGAAAATCTTAAATGCATGCCCCCTAGCTTTAGACATTTCAACTCTGCGAAAAAGACTCTGCTCATCAACTGTATGTACGTTTACAAAATCATGACAGACCTACGTAAGATGAATAGTCAGGATCCTTCCCAGGGTAGAGGAGTTCAATACTAGAGAGGCATAGCTTTAAGGTGAGAGGGGAAAGATTTATAAAGGACCTGAAGGGCAACTTTTTCACCAGAGGATGTGGTAGATACAGGTATAGTTACAACATTTAAAAGACATCTGGACAGGTACATGAATAGGGAAGGCTTAGAGGGATATGAGCCAAATGCAGATAAATGGGACGAGTTTAGACTGGGAAACTTGGTCAGCATGGCTGACTTGGACCATAGCATCTATTTCTGCGCTGTATGACTCTGTTATTTAAGAGATTGTGTCTTCCCACAATTCAGAACCTGTGACACATGTTCCTGTATTGTGTTAGGGAGAGTTTCCTACAGCAGCATGTGTCCAGGAAGGGTGCATTGTTGGATCTGGTCCTTGGAAATAAGGTGAGCCAAGCAGATCAAGTGCGAGTGAGGGAACATCTTGGAGATAGTGATCATTATATCATTAGGTTCAGGGTGGTGTTGGAGAATGGCATGTAACAATCCAGAGTGAGTGAGTGAAATCAATTGGTGGAGAGCAGGCTTCAGTGGGACAAGACAGAGCTGGGCAGGACCCACTGGAGCAAGAGGTTAGCAGCAAGGTCAGGGATTGGTACTGGGTCCGCTGTTGTACAATGAAATGTTGATTAGGTGGGTCAGTGAGTGGCCGAGGAATAGCAGATGGAGTTCAATTCAAGTAAATGTGAGATGTTGCATTTTAATAAGATAAACTAGGGCAGGAACTACACAGTTATGGTATGGCCCTGGAGAGAATTGTTGAACAGAGAGACCTGGGGGTGCAGGTGCATAATTCACGGGTAGACAGGGCGGTGAAGAAGGTGTTTGGTGTGCTCGCCTTCATTGGTCAGAGCGTTGAGTAAAGGAGTTCAGCGGTCATGTTGCAGCTGAATACTGTGTACAATTCTGGTTACCCTACAACAGGAAGGGTGTTGTTAAACTTGAAAAGGTTCAGAAAAAATTTAAAACTATGTGGCCAAAACTAAAGGGTTTCAGTTAGAAGGAGAGGATGGAGAGGGTGGGGCTATTTTCCCTGGAGCATAGGAATCTGAGGGGTGACCTTATAGAGGTTTATAAAATCATGAGGGCCATGGATACAGTAAATAGACAAGAGCTTTTCCCCAGGGTAGAGGAGTCCAAAACTAGAGGGGCACAGGCTTAAGGTGAGAGGGGAAAGATTTAAAAGGGACCTAAGGGGCATCCTTTTCAAGCAGAGGGTGGTGTGTGTATGCAATGGGCTGCCAGAGGAAGTGGTGGAGGAGGGTACAGTTACAACATTTAAAAGGCATCTGGATAAGTACATGAATTGGAAAGGTTTAGGGGGATTTGGCCAGGAGCAGCCACATGGGACTAGTTTAGTTTGGGAAACCTGGTTGGCAAGGTTGAGTTGGACCGAAGGGCTTCCGTGCTGTATGACTGTAAGTCAATCAGTGACTGACCAGTGGGCCATCTTCACAGAACCGATTATTCAGCGACAGTCAATCTACATTGAACGGAACGGGAAATGTAGGGGAAGCTGCTGGTGTTATCTGGTGGCATCCACATGAGATACTAATCCAGAAGCAGAAGGAATGTTCTGGGACCAGGGATCAAATTCTGCCATAGATATAAGAAATTGCATTCAATAAAAACCTGGAATTATAAATCAACATAAATTTGATTGCCATGATTGTCAGAAAAATTCCTGTTCTCTAATGTCCTTTAGTGAAGGAAACTGCCATCATTACCTGGTCTGGCCTACGTGTGACTCCAGACCCACAGCAATGTGGTTGACTCTTAACTGCCCTCTGAATTGGACAAGAAATCCACATGCTTATTTACACCAATCGCTAGGAAGTCTCATCAAAGAAATGAAACTGGACGGATCACCTAGTATTGACTCAGGCACTGGAAAAGACAGCGGCAGAAACAGCCCTGTTGACCCTGCAAAGCCCTCCTCAATAACATCTGGGGGTTAGTGCCAACATTGGGAGAGCTGTCTCACAGACCGGTCACGCAACAGCCAGATACAGTCACACTCACAGAGTCATATCTTACAGACAATGTCCCAGACAACACCATCACCATCCCTGGATATGCCCTGTCCCAGCAGCAGGACAGACCCAGTAGAGGGGGCGGCACAGTGGGACACCGTCGGGAGGGAATTACTCTGGGAATCCTCAACATTGACTCTGGACCCCATGAAGTCTGATGGCTTCAGGGTAAACATGGGTAAGGAAACCTCCCGCTGATTACCACATACCGTTCTCCCTCAGCTGATGGGTCAGTCTCTCCTCCATGCTGAACAACACTCAGAGGAAGCACTGAGAAGGGCAACAGCACAAAATGTACTCTGGGTGGGGGGTTTCAATGTCCATCACCAAGAGTGGCTCGGCAGCAGTACGACTGATCGAGCTGGTCGGGTCCTAAAAGGCATAGCTGCTAGAACAAAGAACAAAGAAAATTACAGCACAGGAACAGGCCCTCCAAGCCTGCACCGATCAAGATCCTCTGTCTAAACCTGTCATCTATTTTCTAAGATAATAAAATGTGAGGCTGGATGAACACAGCAGGCCAAGCAGCATCTCAGGAGCACTATTTTCTAAGGATCAGTATCTTTCTGCTCCCTGCCCATCCATGTACCTGTCCAGATACATCTTAAAAGACGCTATCGTGTCTGCATCTACCATCTCCGCTGGCAACGCGTTCCAGGCACCCACCACCCTCTGTGTAAAGAACTTTCCATGCATATCACCCATAAACTTTCCTCCTCTCACTTTGAACTCATGACCCCTAGTAATTGAGCCCCCCACTCTGGGAAAAAGTTTCTTGCTATCCACCCTGTCTATACCCCTCATGATTTTGTAGACCTCAATCAGGTCCCCCCTCAATCTCCGTCTTTCTAATGAAAATAATCGTAATCTACTCAACCTCTCTTAAGAACATATAACAGAGAACATAGAATATTACAGCACAGTACAGGCCCTTCGGCCCTGCATGTTGTGCCGACCTGTCATACGGATCTCAAACCCATCTAACCTACACTATTCCATGTACGTCCATATACTTATCCAATGATGACTTAAATGTACCTAAAGTTGGCGAATCTACTACCGTTGCCGGCAAAGCGTTCCATTCCCTTACTACTCTCTGAGTAAAGAGATCACCTCTGACATCTGTCCTATATCTTTCACCCCTCAATTTAAAGCTATGCTCCCTCGTGCTCGCCGTCACCATCCTGGGAAAAAGGCTCTCCCTATCCACCCCATCTAACACTCTGATTATTTTATATGTTTCAATTAAGTCACCTCTCAACCTTCTTCTCTCTAATGAAAACAGCTTCAAGTCCCTCAGCCTTTCCTCGTAAGACCTTCCCTCCAAACCAGGCAACATCCTAGTAAATCTCCTCTGCACCCTTTCCAAAGCTTCCACATCCTTCTTATAATGCGGTGACCAGAGCTGTACACAATACTCCAAGTGCGGCCGCACCAGAGTTTTGTACAGCTTCACCATAACCTTTTGGTTCCGGAACTCGATCCCTCTATTAATAAAAGCTAAAACACTGTATGCCTTCTTAACAGCCCTGTCAACCTGGGTGGCAACTTTCAAGGATCTGTGTACATGGACACCGAGATCTCTCTGCTAATCTACACTACCAAGAATCTTACCATTAGCCCTGTACTTTGCATTCCGGTTACTCCTACCAAAGTGCATCACCTCACACTTGTCTACATTAAACTCCATTTGCCACCTCTCAGCCCAGCTCTGCAGCTTATCTATGTCTCTCTGCAACCTACAGCATCCTTCGTCACTATCCACAACTCCACCGACCTTAGTGTCGTCTGCAAATTTACTAACCCATCCTTCTACGCCCTCATCCAGGTCATTTATAAAAACGACAAACAGCAGTGGGCCCAACACCGACCCTTGCGGTACACCACGAGTAACTGGTCTCCAGGATGAACATTTCCCATCAACTACCACCCTCACCCCATCCCCCTCTCTGATGAAGGGTCTAGGCCTGAAACGTCAGCTTTTGTGCTCCTGAGATGCTGCTGGACCTGCTGTGTTCATCCAGTCTCACATTTTATTATCTTGGATTCTCCAGCATCTGCAGTTCCCATTATCTCTGATACAATTTTAACCTCACTGCGAAGCCTCTTCCAGGGATGCCTAACCTGAAGACGTTACCCTCCTCCCTCCGGACCAACCTCAGGGAATCTCTCTCCCACTGCAACTCTCTTGTAATCTCTTCTCCATCTTTGGTCCGCCTCCCCCTCTCTCCCTATTTATTCCAGTTCCCTCTCCCCATCCCCCTCTCTGATGAAGGGTCTAGGCCCGAAACATCAGCTTTTGTGCTCCTGAGATGCTGCTGGACCTCCTGTGTTCATCCAGCCTCACATTTTATTATTTTGGATTCTCCAGCATCTGCAGTTCCCATTATCACATCACATCACAACTACCACGCTCTGTCTTCTTTCAGCAAGCCAATTTCCGATCCAAACTGCTATATCTCCCACAATCCCATTCCTCCGCATTTTGTACAATAGCCTCTTCTTCATAGCTAGCACCCTCCATACCAGGCAACATCCTGGTGAACCTCCTCTGCACCCTCTCCAAGGCATCCACATCCTTTTGGTAATGTGGCGACCAGAACTGTACACAGTACTCCAAATGTGGCCGAACCAAAGTCCTATACAACTGTAACATGACCTGCCAACTCTTGTACTCAATACCCTGCCCAATGAAGGAAAGAATGCCATATGCCTTCTTGACCACTCTATTGACCTGTGTTGCCACCTTCAGGGAACAATGGACCTGAACACCCAGATCTCTCTGTTCATCAATTTTCCCAAGGACTTTTCCATTTCTGTATAGTTTGTTCGTGAATTAGATCTTCCAAAATTCATCACCTCGCATTTGCCCGGATTGAACTCCATCTGCCATTTATCTGCACAACTCTCCAGTCTATCTATATTCTGCTGTAATCTCTGACAGACCCCTTCACTATCTGCTATTCCACCAATCTTAGTGTCATCTGCAAACCAGCTGATCAGACCACCTACACCTTCCTCCAAATCATTTACGTATATTACAAACAACAGTGGTCCCAGCACAGATCCCTGTGGAACACCACTGGTTACAGATCTCCAATTTGAGAAACCCCCTGGTTGGGTCCTAAAGGACATTGCTGCTAGACTGGGTCCGCAGCAGGTGGTCAGGGAACCAACAAGAGGAAAAAACATACTTGACCAGTCAGCTGCAGATGCTTCAGTCCTTGACAGTATCAGTAGGAGTGGCCATCACACAGTCCTTGTGGAGACAAAGTCCCCCCTTCACATTGAGAATACCCTCCATCGTGTTGTGTGGAACTATGACCGTGCTAAATGGGACAGACTGAACAGATCGAGCAGCTCAAGACTGGACATCCATGAGACACTGTGGGCCATCAGCAGCAGCAGGATTGTACTCCAGCACAATCTGTAACCTCATGGCCTGGCATATTCCCCACCCAACCAGGACCATCAAGCCAGGGAATCAACCCTGGTTCAATGGAGACTGCAGGAGGGAAGGCCAGGAGCAGCACCGGGCATGCCTGAAGATGAGGTATCAACCTGGTGAAGCCACCAAACAGTATTACTCGCACACCAAACAGTATAAGTGATAGAAAGAGCTAAGTGATCCCACAACCTATAGTAAGATCTAAGCCCTGCCACATCCAGTTATGAATTAAGCAACTCACTGGAGGAGGAGGCTGTATAAACAACTCTGATGTCACTGATGGAACAGCCCAGCACGTCACCTTCTGTCTCCTCAAAGCCTGTCCACCTTCTACAAGGCACAAGGCAGGAATGGGATGGAATACTCCCCACTTGCCTGGAACGGAACAGCTCCAACAACAATCTAGAAGCTTGACACAAGATAAAGCAGGTGCTTGACTGACACCACATCCAAAAGCATCTGGGGGAGCAAGTGAGGATTCTGGGTCTGTACTTGATTGAAACTTACAGAATGCTAAGAAGCCAGGATAGAGATACCATGGAAAAGATGTTTCTGAGAGACTCGGACGCACGATCCTCAAAGTTAAGGAACAGTCCTTTGGAACTGAAACAAAGAGGAATTTCTTCAGCCAAAGGCTGTGACTCTTTGGAATTCATTGCCACAGAGCACTGTGGAGGCCAAGTCATTGAGTGTATTTAAGACAGAGATAGATAGGTTCTTGACTGGTTAAAGAGATCAATGGTTACAGGGAGAAGGCAAGAGAATGGGGTGGAGAAACATATCAGCCATGATTGAATGTTTGAGTGGACTGATGGGTTGAATGGTCATAATTTTGCTTATATATCTTATGGTCTTATCCACCCTCTCCAGTACAAATGCTCAGGAGCTGCAGTGCGTACTATCTACAAGATGCCCTACAGAAATTCACCAAAGATCCTTAGGCAGCACCTTCCAAACCCACAACCACTTCCATCTAGAAGGACAAGGGCAGCAGATACATGGGAATACCACCAGGTGCTTGTGTCCCTCCAAGCCACTCACCATCCAGACTTGGAAATATATCGCCGTTCCTTCGGTGTTACTGGATCAAAATCCTGGAATTTCCTCCCTCAGGGCATTGAGGGTAAACCTACGACATGTGGACTACTTTGGTTCGAGAAGGCAGCTCACCCCCACCATCACCAGGACAAATAGGGCAATAAATATTGGCCCAGCCAGAAACAACCACATCTCGAGAGTGAAGAAAAGCTGTTCATGAGCTATGATGCCTAGCTCTGCCCGCAGTCCTTCAAATGGGGTCTAACCAGGGTTTTATCTCACTGCAGCATTCCCTCTGTATCCTGATACTCCAGTCCTCGAGGTATAAAGATCAACATTTCATGGGTTTGAGTGCCTGTTCATGATATTTTAAAGATTGATGCATCTGGACGCTCAATTCTCTTTGGACACGCACTGTATTTAACTTTGCACCACCATAACATACTCTAATCTCACCGCACACTTCCGTCAAAGAGGTAGATTTCTGAAGTTGTAATTTCCAGATTACTTCCGATGCCATGCCAAACTCAGCACAGGAATAGGAAGGCAGACCAGGTGCAGATTTTCTGACCTATGATTTCCGCAGTCTATCCAGAGCAGCTCCACTAAAGTTAGCTCTGTCCCCCAGGAAATTATTCTCACTCCTGATTGACTACTGCCTCTTGTACTATAAACGTCAGGATGGTGACAGCAATGAGCACCATCTCGGAACCATTCTCCCACGAATCACCCACCTCATTTCCAGAGCCAAGTCCAATCATACATCTTTCCCCATTGACTGGGCACATACACCTGCAGGAAACTCTCCCTAACACACTCCTGGATAACCTTCCCCTCACTTCCCCAAGCAACCTCGCACTGCCCCGCTCTCACTGACTCCCCTCTCACTGACTCCCCTCTCACTGACCCCCCCTCACTGACTCCCCTCTCACTGACACCCCCCTCACTGACACCCCTCTCACTGACCGCCCCCTCACTGACCCGCCTCACTCTGACCCCTCTCACTGCTCCCCTCACACTTCCCCCCTCGCACTGAACCCCCCCTCGCACTGACCCCCCTCACACTGACCCCCTCTCACTGCCCCCCTCTCACTGCCCCCTTCACACTGCCCCCTCTCACACTGCCCCCTCTCACACTGCCCCCTCTCACACTACCCCCCTCTCACTGCCCCCCCCTCACACTGCCCCCCCCACACTGCCCCCCCTCACTGCCCCCCTCTCACTGCCTCCCCCTCACACTGCCCCCCTCACACTGCCCCCCCTCACACTGCACTCCTCTCACTGCCCCCCTCACTGCCCCACTCTCACTGCCCCCCTCTCACTGCCCCCCCTCACACTGCCCCCCTCTCACTGCCCCCCTCTCACTGCCCCCCCTCTCACACTGCCCCACCTCACACTGCCCACCATCTCACTGCCCCCTTCACACTGCCCCCCCTCTCACTGCCCCCCCTCTCACACTGCCCCCCCTCACACTGCCCCCCTCTCACTGGCCCCCTCTCACTGCCCCCCCTCACTGCCCCCCTCACATTGCCCCCTCTCACTGCCCCCCTCTCACTGCCCCCCTCACACTACCCCCCCTCACACTGCTCCCCTCACACTGCCCCCTCTCACTGCCCCCCTCACACTGCCCCCCTCTCACTGCCCCCCTCTCACTGCCCCCCCCTCACTGCCCCCCTCTCACAGCCCCCTCATACTGCCCCCTCTCACACTGCCCCCCCTCACACTGCCCCCCCTCACACTGCCCCCCTCACACTGCCCCCTCTCACACTGTCCCCCCCCACACTGCCCCCCCTCACTGCCCCCCTCACACTGCCCCCCTCACACTGCCCCCTTCCCACTGCGCCCCTCTCACTGACCCCCCTCACACTGCCCCCCTCACACTGCCCCCTCTCACTGCCCCCCTCACACTGCCCACCTCTCACTGCCCCCCTCACTGCCCCCCTCACACTGCCCCCCCTCATACTGCCCCCTCTCACACTGCCCCCCGTCACACTGCCCCCCCTCACACTGCCCCCCTCACACTGCCCCCTCTCACACTGTCCCCCCCCACACTGCCCCCCCTCACTGCCCCCCTCTCACTGCCCCCTTCACACTGCCCCCCTCACACTGCCCCCTCTCACACTGCCCCCTCTCACACTGCCCCCCTCTCACTGCCCCCCCTCACACTGCCCCCCCACACTGCCCCCCCTCACTGCCCCCCTCTCACTGCCCCCCTCTCAATGCCTCCCCCTCACACTGCCCCCCTCACACTGCCCCCCTCTCACTGCCCCCCTCACACTGCCCCCCTCACATTGCCCCCCTCTCACTGCCCCCCTCACTGCCCCCCTCTCACTGCCCCCCTCACTGCCCCCCTCACACTGCCCCCCCTCATACTGCCCCTTCTCACACTGCCCCCCGTCACACTGCCCCCCCTCAAACTGCCCTCCTCACACTGCCCCCTCACACTGCCCCCCTCACACTGCCCCCTCTCACACTGTCCCCCCCCACACTGCCCCCCCTCACTGCCCCCCTCTCACTGCCCCCTTCACACTGCCCCCCTCACACTGCCCCCTCTCACACTGCCCCCTCTCACACTGCCCCCCTCTCACTGCCCCCCCCTCTCACTGCACCCCTCTCACTGCCCCCCCACACTGCCCCCCCTCACTGCCCCCCTCTCACTGCCCCCCTCTCAATGCCTCCCCCTCACACTGCCCCCCTCACACTGCCCCCCTCACACTGCCCCCCCCCTTACTGCACCCCTCTCACTGCCCCCCTCACTGCCCCCCTCTCACTGCCCCCCTCACACTGCCCTCCTCACACTGCCCCCTCACACTGCCCCCCTCACACTGCCCCCCTCTCACTGACCCCCCTCACACTGCCCCCCCCTCTCACTGCACCCCTCACACTGCCCCCCTCAGACTGCCCCCCTCACACTGCCCCCCCTCACTGCCCCTTCACACTGCCCCCTCTCACTGCCCCCCCTCACACTGCCCCCCCTCACTGCCCCCCTCACACTGCCCCCTCTCACTGCTCCCCTCACACTGCCCCCCTCTCACTGACACCCCTCACACTGCCCTCCTCACACTGCCCCCTCACACTGCCCCCCTCACACTGCCCCCTCTCACACTGTCCCCCCCCCACACTGCCCCCCCTCACTGCCTCCCTCACACTGCCCCCCTCACACTGCCCCCTTCCCACTGCCCCCCTCTCACTGACCCCCCTCACACTGCCCCCCTCACACTGACCCCCCTCACACTGCCCCCCTCTCACTGCCCCCCTCACACTGCCCCCTCTCACTGCCCCCCTCACACTGCCCCCCTCTCACTGCCCCCCTCACACTGCCCCCCTCACACTGCCCCCCTCTCACTGCCCCCCTCACTGCCCCCCTCACACTGCCCCCCCTCACGGCCCCCCTCACACTGCCCCCTCTCACTGCCCCCCCCCACTGCCCCCTCACACTGCCCCCTCTCACTGCCCCCCCTCACACTGCCCCCCCTCACTGCCCCACTCACACTGCCCCCTCTCACTGCCCCCCTCTCACTGACCCCCCTCACACTGCCCCCCTCACACTGCCCCCCTCACACTGCCCCCCCTCACTGCCCCCCTCACACTGCCCCCTCTCACTGCCCCCCATCACACTGCCCCCCCTCACTGCCCCCCCTCACACAGCCCCCTCTCACTGACCCCCCTCACACTGCCCCCCTCTCACTGCCCCCCCTCACTGCCCCCCCTCACACTGCCCCCCTCTCACTGCACCCCCCTGACTGCCCCACTTCACACTGCCACACTCTCACTGACCCCCTGACTGCCCCCCTCACACTGCCCCCCTCTCACTGCCCCCCCTCAAACTGTCCCCCCTCACACTGCCCCCCCCTCACACTGCCCCCCTCACACTGCCCCCCTCTCACTGGCCCCCTGACTGCCCCCCTCACACTGCCCCCTCTCACTGCCCCCCCTCACACTGCCCCCCCTCACACTGCCCCCTCTCACACTGCCCCCCCTCACACTGCTCCCCTCTCACTGCCCCCCCCTCTCACTGCCCCCCTCTCACTGCCCCCCCTCACACTGCCCCCTCTCACACTGCCCCCCCTCACACTGCTCCCCTCTCACTGCCCCCCCTCACACTGCCCCCCTCTCACTGGCCCCCTGACTGCCCCCCTCACACTGCCCCCTCTCACTGCCCCCCCTCACACTGCCCCCCCTCACACTGCCGCCTCTCACACTGCCCCCCCTCACACTGCCCCCCCCCACTGCCCCCCTCTCACTGCCCCCTCTCACACTGCCCCCTCACAATGCCCCCCTCACACTGCCCCCCTCACACTGCCCCCCTCACACTGCCCCCTCTCACACTGTCCCCCCAACACTACCCCCCCTCACTGCCCCCCCTCACACTGCCCCCCCTCACACTACTCCCTCTCACACTGTCCCCCCCACACTGCCCCCCCTCACTGCCCCCCTCACACTGCCCCCCTATCACTGACCCCCTCACACTGCCCCCTCTCACACTGTCCCCCCACAATGCCCCCCCTCACTGCCCCCCCTCACACTGCCCCCCCTCACACTGCCCCCCTCTCACTGCACCCGTCTCACTGCCCCCTCACACTGCACCCCCTCAAACTGCACCCCTCACACTGCCCCCCCCACACTGCCCCCCTCTCACTGCCCCCCTCTCACTGCCCCCCCTCACTGCCCCCCTCACATTGCCCCCTCTCACTGCCCCCCTCTCACTGCTCCCCTCACACTGCCCCCTCTCACTGCCCCCCTCACACTGCCCCCCCTCAAACTGTCCCCCCTCACACTGCCCCCCCCTCACACTGCCCCCCTCACACTGCCCCCCTCTCACTGGCCCCCTGACTGCCCCCCTCACACTGCCCCCTCTCACTGCCCCCCCTCACACTGCCCCCCCTCACACTGCCCCCTCTCACACTGCCCCCCCTCACACTGCTCCCCTCTCACTGCCCCCCCTCTCACTGCCCCCCTCTCACTGCCCCCCCTCACACTGCCCCCTCTCACACTGCCCCCCCTCACACTGCCCCCCCCCCACTGCCCCCCTCTCACTGCCCCCTCTCACACTGCCCCCTCACAATGCCCCCCTCACACTGCCCCCCTCACACTGCCCCCCTCACACTGCCCCCTCTCACACTGTCCCCCCAACACTACCCCCCCTCACTGCCCCCCCCTCACACTGCCCCCCCTCACACTACTCCCTCTCACACTGTCCCCCCCACACTGCCCCCCCTCACTGCCCCCCTCACACTGCCCCCCTATCACTGACCCCCTCACACTGCCCCCTCACACTGCCCCCCTCACACGGCCCCCTCTCACACTGTCCCCCCACACTGCCCCCCCTCACACTGCCCCCCCTCACACTGCCCCCTCACACTGCACCCCCTCAAACTGCACCCCTCACACTGCCCCCCCCACACTGCCCCCCTCTCACTGCCCCCCTCTCACTGCCCCCCCTCACTGCCCCCCTCACATTGCCCCCTCTCACTGCCCCCCTCTCACTGCTCCCCTCACACTGCCCCCTCTCACTGCCCCCCTCACACTGCCCCCCTCTCACTGCCCCCCTCACACTGCCCCCCTCTCACTGCCCGCCTCACATTGCCCCCTCTCACTGCCCCCCTCTCACTGCTCCCCTCACACTGCCCCCTCTCACTGCCCCCCTCACACTGCCCCCCTCTCACTGCCCCCCTCACACTGCCCCCCTCTCACTGCCCCCCTCACACTGCCCACCTCTCACTGCCCCCCCCTCACTGCCCCCCTCACACTGCCCCCCTCTCACTGCCCCCTCACACTGCCCCCCTCTCACTGCCCCCTCACACTGCCCACCTCTCACTGCCCCCCCCTCACTGCCCCCTCACACTGCCCCCCTCACACTGCCCCCCTCTCACTGCCCCCCCCTCACTGCCCCCCCTCACACTGCGCCCCTCTCACTGCACCCCCCTGACTGCCCCCACTTCACACTGCCCCCCTCTCACTGACCCCTTAACTGCCCCCCTCACACTGCCCCCCTCTCACTGCCCCCCCTCAAACTGCCCCCCCTCACACTGACCCCCCTCACACTGCCCCCCTCACACTGCCCCCCTCAAACTGCCCCCTCTCACTGCCCCCCTCACACTGCCCCCCTCACACTGCCCCCTCTCACACTGCCCCCCCTCACACTGCCCCCTCACACTGCCCCCCTCACACTGCCCCCTCTCACACTGCCCCCCCTCACACTGCCCCCCTCACACTGCCCCCTCTCACACTGTCCCCCCCACACTGCCACCCCTCACTGCCCCCCTCACACTGCCCCCCCTCACACTGCCCCCCTATCACTGACCCCCTCACACTGCCCCCCTCACACTGACCCCCCTCACACTGCCCCCTCTCACTGCCCCCCTCACACTGCCCCCCTCACACTGCCACCCTCACACTGCCCCCCTCACACTGACCCCCCTCACACTGCCCCCCTCTCACTGCCCCTTCTCACACTGTCCCCCCCACAATGCCCCCCCTCACTGCCCCCCCTCACACTGCACCCCCTCACACTGCCCCCTTCACACTGCCCCCCTCTCACTGACCCCCTCACACTGCCCCCCTCACACTGACCCCCCTTACACTGCCCCCTTCACACTGCCCCCCTCTCACTGACCCCCTCACACTGCCCCCCTCACACTGACCCCCCTCACATTGCCCCCCTCACACTGACCCCTCTCACACTGACCCCCCTCACACTCCCCCCCTCTCACTGCCCCCCTCACTGCCCCCCTCACACTGACCCCCCTCACACTGCCCCCCTCTCACTGGCCCCCTGACTGCCCCCCTCACACTGCCCCCTCTCACTGCCCCCCCTCACACTGCCCCCCCTCACACTGCCCCCTCTCACGCTGCCTCCCCTCTCACTGCCCCCCCTCTCACTGCCCCCCTCACACTGCCCCCCTCTCACTGGCCCCCTGACTGCCCCCCTCACACTGCCCCCTCTCACTGCCCCCCCTCACACTGCCCCCCCTCACACTGCCCCCTCTCACGCTGCCCCCCCTCACACTGCTCCCCTCTCACTGCCCCCCCTCTCACTGCCCCCCTCACACTGCCCCCCTCTCACTGGTCCCCTGACTGCCCCCCTCACACTGCCCCCTCTCACTGCCCCCCTCACACTGCCCCCTCTCACTGCCCCCCTCACACTGCCCCCCTCACACTGCCCCCCTCACACTGCCCCCCTCACACTGCCCCCTCTCACTGCACCCCCTCACACTGCCCCCTCTCACTGCCCCCCTCACACTGCCCCCCTCACACTGCCCCCCTCACACTGCCCCCTCTCACACTGTCCCCCCAACACTGCCCCCCCTCACTGCCCCCCCTCACACTGCCCCCCCTCACACTGCCCCCTCTCACACTGTGCCCCCACACTACCCCCCCTCACTGCCCCCCTCACACTGACCCCCCTCACACTGCCCCCCTATCACTGACCCCCTCACACTGCCCCCCTCACACTGCCCCCCTCACACTGCCCCCCTCTCACTGCCCCCCTCACACTGCGCCCCTCACACTGCCCCCTCTCACACTGTCCCCCCACAATGCCCCCCCTCACTGCCCCCCCTCACACTCCCCCCCTCACACTGCCCCCCTCTCACTGCACCCGTCTCACTGCCCCCTCACACTGCACCCCCTCAAACTGCCCCCTCAAACTGCCCCCCCCACACTGCCCCCCTCTCACTGCCCCCCTCTCACTGCCCCCCCTCACTGCCCCCCTCACACTGCCCCCTCTCACTGCCCCCCTCACACTGCCCCCCTCACACTGCCCCCCTCTCACTGCCCCCCTCTCACGGCCCCCCTCACACTGCCCCCCTCACACTGACCCCCCTCACACTGCCCCCCTCTCACTGCCCCCCTCACACTGCCCCCCTCACACTGCCCCCCTCTCACTGCACCCCTCACACTGCCCCCCTCACACTGCCCCCCTCTCACTGCCCCCTCTCACTGCCCCCCTCACTGCCCCCCTCACACTGCCCCCCTCTCACTGCACCCCCCTGACTGCCCCCCTTCACACTGCCCCCCTCTCACTGACCCCCTCACACTGCCCCCCTCACACTGCCCCCCTCTCACTGCCCCCCTCACACTGCCCCCCTCACACTGCCCCCTCTCACACTGCCCCCCTCACACTGCCCCCTCTCACTGCCCACCTCACACTGCCCCCCTCACACTGCCCCCCTCACACTGCCCCCTCTCACACTGTCCCCCCCACACTGCCACCCCTCACTGCCCCCCTCACACTGCCTCCCCTCACACTGCCCCCCTATCACTGACCCCCTCACACTGCCCCCCTCACACTGACCCCCCTCACACTGCCCCCTCTCACTGCCCCCCTCACACTGCCCCCCTCACACTGCCACCCTCACACTGCCCCCCTCACACTGACCCCCCTCACACTGCCCCCCTCTCACTGCCCCTTCTCACACTGTCCCCCCCACAATGCCCCCCCTCACTGCCCCCCCTCACACTGCCCCCCCTCACACTGCCCCCTTCACACTGCCCCCCTCTCACTGACCCCCTCACACTGCCCCCCTCACACTGACCCCTCTCACACTGACCTCCCTCACACTCCCCCCCTCTCACTGCCCCCCTCACTGCCCCCCTCACACTCACCCCCCTCACACTGCCCCCTCTCACACTGTCCCCCCCTCACTGCACCCCCCTCACTGACCCCCTCACACTGCCCCCTCTCACACTGTCCCCCCCTCACTGCACCCCCCTCACTGACCCCCTCACACGGCCCCCTCTCACTGACCCCCTCACTGACCCCCTCACACTGACCCCCCACACACTCCCCCCCTCTCACTGCCCCTCTCTCACTGCCCCCCTCACACTGCCCCCCACACACTGCCCCGCTCTCACTGCACCCCCCTCACTGACCCCCTCACACTGCCCCCCCTCACTGCCCCCCGCATTGCCCCCCTCACACTGACCCCCCTCACACTGCCCCCCATCACTGCCCCCCTCACACTGCCCCCCTCACACTGCCCCCCTCACACTGACCCCCCTCACACTGCCCCCCTCTCACTGCCCCCCTCACACTGCGCCCCTCATACTGCCCCCTCTCACACTGCCCCCCCTCACACTGCCCCCCCTCACACTGCCCTCCTCACACTGACCCCCCTCACACTGCCCCCCTCTCACTGCCCCCCTCACACTGCCCCCCTCACACTGCCCCCCTCTCACTGCCCCCCCCTCACTGCCCCCCTCACACTGCCCCCCTCTTACTGCCCCCCCTCACTGCCCCCCTCACACTGCCCCCTCTCACTGCCCCCCCTCACACTGCCCCCCCTCACTGCCGCCCTCACACTGCCCCCTCTCACTGCTCCCCTCACACTGCCCCCCTCTCTCTGACACCCCTCACACTGCCCCCCTCACACTGACCCCACTCACACTGCCCCCCCTCACTGCCCCCCTCACACTGCCCCCCCTCACTGCACCCCTCACACTGCCCCCCTCTCACTGCCCCCCCTCAATGCCCCCCTCACACTGCCCCCTCACACTGCCCCCCCTCACACTGCCCCCCCTCACTGCCCCCCTCACACTGCCCCCTCTCACTGCTCCCCTCACACTGCCCCCCTCTCACTGACCCCCCTCACACTGCCCCCCCTCACTGCCCCCCTCGCACTGCCCCCCCTCACACTGCCCCCTCTCACACTGCCCCCCCTCACACTGCCCCCCTCACACTGCCCCCCCTCACACTGCCCCCCTCACACTGCCCCCCTCACACTGCCCCCCTCACGCTGCCCCCCTCACACTGCCCCCCTCACACTGCCCCCCTCTCACGGCCCCCCTCACGCTGCCCCCCTCACACTGCCCCCCTCACACTGCCCCCCTCACACTGCCCACCTCTCACTGCACCCCCCTGACTGCTCCCCCTTCACACTGCCCCCCTCTTCCTGACCCCCTCACACTGCCCCCCTCACACTGCCCCCCTCTCACTGGTCCCCTGACTGCCCCCCTCACACTGCCCCCTCTCACTGCCCCCCCTCACACTGCCCCCTCTCACTGCCCCCCCTCACACTGCCCCCTCTCACACTGCCCCCCGTCACACTGCCCCCCCTCACACTGCCCCCTCACACTGCCCCCTCTCACACTGCCCCCCCTCACACTGCCCCCTCTCACTGCCCCCCCTCGCACTGCCCCCTCTCACACTGCCCCCCCTCTCACTGCCCCCCTCACACTGCCTCCTCTCACACTGCCCCCCCTCACACTGCCCCGTCTCACACGGCCCCCTCTCACTGCCCCCCTCACACTGCCCCCCTCACACTGCCCCCCTCACACTGCCCCCTCTCACACTATCCCCCCCTCACTGCCCCCCCTCACTGCCCCCCCTCACACTGCCCCCCTCACACTGCCCCCTCTCACACTGCCCCCTCTCACTGCCCCACTCTCACGGCCCCCCTCACACTGCCCCCCTCACACTGACCCCCCTCACACTGCCCCCCTCTCACTGCCCCCCTCACACTGCCCCCCTCACACTGCCCCCCTCACACTGCCCCCTTCACACTGCCCGCCTCTCACTGCCCCCCCACACTGCCCCCCCTCACACTGCCCCCCTCTCACTGCCCCTCTCTCACTGCCCCCCTCACACTGCCCCCCACACACTGCCCCCCTCTCACTGCACCCCCCTCACTGACCCCCTCACACTGCCCCCCCTCACTGCCCCCCGCATTGCCCCCCTCACACTGACCCCCCTCACACTGCCCCCCATCACTGCCCCCCTCACACTGCCCCCCTCACACTGCCCCCCTCACACTGCCCCCCTCACACTGACCCCCCTCACACTGCCCCCCTCTCACTGCCCCCCTCACACTGCGCCCCTCATACTGCCCCCTCTCACACTGCCCCCCCTCACACTGCCCCCCCTCACACTGCCCTCCTCACACTGACCCCCCTCACACTGCCCCCCTCTCACTGCCCCCCTCACACTGCCCCCCTCTCACTGCCCCCCCCACTGCCCCCCTCACACTGCCCCCCTCTTACTGCCCCCCCTCACTGCCCCCCTCACACTGCCCCCTCTCACTGCCCCCCCTCACACTGCCCCCCCTCACTGCCGCCCTCACACTGCCCCCTCTCACTGCTCCCCTCACACTGCCCCCCTCTCTCTGACACCCCTCACACTGCCCCCCTCACACTGACCCCACTCACACTGCCCCCCCTCACTGCCCCCCTCACACTGCCCCCCCTCACTGCACCCCTCACACTGCCCCCCTCTCACTGCCCCCCCTCAATGCCCCCCTCACACTGCCCCCTCACACTGCCCCCCCTCACACTGCCCCCCCTCACTGCCCCCCTCACACTGCCCCCTCTCACTGCTCCCCTCACACTGCCCCCCTCTCACTGACCCCCCTCACACTGCCCCCCCTCACTGCCCCCCTCGCACTGCCCCCCCTCACACTGCCCCCTCTCACACTGCCCCCCCTCACACTGCCCCCCTCACACTGCCCCCCTCACACTGCCCCCCTCACGCTGCCCCCCTCACACTGCCCCCCTCACACTGCCCCCCTCTCACGGCCCCCCTCACACTGCCCCCCTCACGCTGCCCCCCTCACACTGCCCCCCTCACACTGCCCCCCTCACACTGCCCCCCCTCACACTGCCCCCTCTCACACTGCCCCCCCTCACACTGCCCCCCTCACACTGCCCCCCTCACACTGCCCCCCTCACACTGCCCCCCTCACACTGCCCACCTCTCACTGCACCCCCCTGACTGCTCCCCCTTCACACTGCCCCCCTCTTCCTGACCCCCTCACACTGCCCCCCTCACACTGCCCCCCTCTCACTGGTCCCCTGACTGCCCCCCTCACACTGCCCCCTCTCACTGCCCCCCCTCACACTGCCCCCTCTCACTGCCCCCCCTCACACTGCCCCCTCTCACACTGCCCCCCCTCACACTGCCCCCCCTCACACTGCCCCCTCACACTGCCCCCTCTCACACTGCCCCCCCTCACACTGCCCCCTCTCACTGCCCCCCCTCGCACTGCCCCCTCTCACACTGCCCCCCCTCTCACTGCCCCCCTCACACTGCCTCCTCTCACACTGCCACCCCTCACACTGCCCCGTCTCACACGGCCCCCTCTCACTGCCCCCCTCACACTGCCCCCCTCACACTGCCCCCCTCACACTGCCCCCTCTCACACTATCCCCCCCTCACTGCCCCCCCTCACTGCCCCCCCTCACACTGCCCCCCCTCACACTGCCCCCTCTCACACTGCCCCCTCTCACTGCCCCACTCTCACGGCCCCCCTCACACTGCCCCCCTCACACTGACCCCCCTCACACTGCCCCCCTCTCACTGCCCCCCTCACACTGCCCCCCTCACACTGCCCCCCTCACACTGCCCCCTTCACACTGCCCGCCTCTCACTGCCACCCCACACTGCCCCCCCTCACACTGCCCCCCTCTCACTGCACCCCCCTGACTGCCCCCCCTTCACACAGCCCCCCTCTCACTGACCACCTCTCACTGCCCCCCTCACACTACCCCCTCTCACTGCCCCCTCACACTGCCCCCCTCACACTGCCCCCCTCACACTGCCCCCTCTCACACTGCCCCCCCTCACACTGGCCCCTCTCACTGCCCCCCTCTCACTGCCCCCCCTCACTGCCCCCCTCACACTGCCCCCTCTCACACTGCCCCCCTATCACTGACCCCCTCACACTGCCCCCCTCACACTGACCCCCCTCACACTGACCCCCTCTCACTGCCCCCCTCACACTGCCACCCTCACACTGCCCCCCTCACACTGACACCCCTCACACTGCCCCCCTCTCACTGCCCCCCTCACACTGCGCCCCTCACACTGCCCCCCCTCACACTGTCCCCCCCACAATGCCCCCCCTCACTGCCCCCCCTCACACTGCTCCCCCTCACACTGCCCCCTCTCACACTGCCCCCCTATCACTGACCCCCTCACACTGCCCCCCTCACACTGACCCCCCTCACACTGACCCCCTCTCACTGCCCCCCTCACACTGCCACCCTCACACTGCCCCCCTCACACTGACACCCCTCACACTGCCCCCGTCTCACTGCCCCCCTCACACTGCGCCCCTCACACTGCCCCCTCTCACACTGTCCCCCCCACAATGCCCCCCCTCACTGCCCCCCCTCACACTGCTCCCCCTCACACTGCCCCCTTCACACTGCCCCCCTCTCACTGACCCCCTCACACTGCCCCCCTCACACTGACCCCCCTCACACTGCCCCCTTCACACTGCCCCCCTCTCACTGACCCCCTCACACTGCCCCCCTCACACTGACCCCCCTCACACTGCCCCCCTCACACTGACCCCTCTCACACTGACCCCCCTCACACTCCCCCCTCTCACTGCCCCCCTCTCACTGCCCCCCTCACACTGCCCCCCTCACACTGCCCCCCTCTCACTGCACCCCCCTCACTGACCCCCTCACACTGCCCCCTCTCACTGACCCCCTCACTGCCCCCCTCACACTGCCCCCCTCACACTGCCCCCCTCACTCTGACCCCCCTCACACTGCCCCCCTCTCACTGCCCCCCTCACACTGCGCCCCCCCTCACTGCCCCCCTCACATTGCCCCCTCTCACTGCCCCCCTCTCACTGCTCCCCTCACACCGCCCCCCTCACACTGACCCCCCTCACACTGCCCCCCTCTCACTGCCCCCCTCACACTGCGCCCCCCCTCACTGCCCCCCTCACATTGCCCCCTCTCACTGCCCCCCTCTCACTGCTCCCCTCACACCGCCCCCTCTCACTGCCCCCCTCAAACTGCCCCCCTCTCACTGCCCCTCTCTCACCGCCCCCTCTCACTGCCCCCCTCACACTGCCCCCCCTCACTGCCCCCTCACACTGCCCCCCTCACACTGCCCCCCTCTCACTGCCCCCCCCTCACTGCCCCCCTCTCACTGCCCCCTCATACTGCCCCCTCTCACACTGTCCCCCCCCACACTGCCCCTCCTCACTGGCCCCCTCACACTGCCCCCCTCACACTGCCCCCTTCCCACTGCCCCCCTCTCACTGACCCCCCTCACACTGCCCCCCTCACACTGACCCCCCTCACACTGCCCCCCTCTCACTGCCCCCCTCACTCTGCCCCACTCACACTGCCCCCCTCTCACTGCACCCCCCTCACTGCCCCCCTCACACTGCCCTCCTCTTACTGCCCCCCCTCACTGCCCCCTTCCCACTGCCCCCCTCTCACTGACCCCCCTCACACTGCCCCCCTCACACTGCCCCCTCACACTGCCCCCCTCTCACTGCCCCCCCCCTCACTGCCCCCCTCTCACTGCCCCCCTCACACTGCCCCCCTCTCACTGCCCCCCTCTCACTGCCCCCCCTCACACTGCCCCCCCTCACTGCCCCCCTCACACTGCCCCCTCTCACTGCTCCCCTCACACTGCCCCCTCTCACTGACCCCCCTCACACTGCCCCCCTCTCACTGCCCCCCTCACACTGCCCCCCTCTCACTGCCCCCCCTCACACTGCCCCCTCTCACACTGCCCCCCTCACACTGCCCCCTCTCACACTGCCCCCTCTCACTGCCCCCCTCTCACTGCCCCCCTCACACTGACCCCTCACACTGACACCCCTCACACTGCCCCCCTCTCACGGCCACCCTCACACTGCCCCCCTCACACTGCCCCCCCTCACACTGCCCCCTTCACACTGCCCCCTCACACTGCCCCCTTCACACTGCCCCCCTCTCACTGCCCCCCCTTACTGCCCCCCCTCACACTGCCCCCTCTCACACTGCCCCCCCTCACACTGCCCCCTTCACACTGCCCCCCTCACACTGCCCCCTTCACACTGCCCCCCTCTCACTACCCCCCCTTACTGCCCCCCCTCACACTGCCCCCCTCACACTGCCCCCTCTCACACTATCCCCCCCTCACTGCCCCCCCTCACTGCCCCCCCTCACACTGCCCCCCCTCACACTGCCCCCTCTCACACTGCCCCCTCTCACTGCCCCACTCTCACGGCCCCCCTCACACTGCCCCCCTCACACTGACCCCCCTCACACTGCCCCCCTCTCACTGCCCCCCTCACACTGCCCCCCTCACACAGCCCCCCTCACACTGCCCCCTCTCACACTATTCCCCCCTCACTGCCCCCCCTCACTGCCCCCCCTCACACTGCCCCCCCTCACACTGCCCCCTCTCACACTGCCCCCTCTCACTGCCCCACTCTCACGGCCCCCCTCACACTGCCCCCCTCACACTGCCCCCCTCACACTGCCCCCTTCACACTGCCCCCCTCTCACTGCTCCCCTCACACTGACCCCCCTCACACTGCCCCCCTCACACTGCCCCCCTCACACTGACCCCCATCACACTGACCCCCCTCACACTCCCCCCCTCTCACTGCCCCCCTCACACTGACCCCCCTCACACTCCCCCCCTCTCACTGCTCCCCTCACACTGTCCCCCCCTCACACTGCCCCCCTCACACTGCCCCCCTCACAATGACCCCCCTCTCACTGACCCCCTCACACTGCCCCCCTCACACTGACCCCCCTCACACTGACCCCCCTCACACTCCCCCCCTCTCACTGCCCCCTTCACTCTGACCCCCCTCACACTGCCCCCCTCACACTGCACCCCTCACACTGCCCCCTTCACACTGCCCCCTCACACTGCCCCCTCACACTGCCCCCCTCACACTGCCCCCTCACACACTGCCCCCCTCACACTGCCCCCCCTCACACTGCCCCCTTCACACTGCCCCCCTCACACTGCCCCCCCTCACACTGCCCCCTTCACACTGCCCCCTCTCACACTGCCCCCCCTCACACTGCCCCCTCACACTGCCCCCTCTCACTGCCCCCTCTCACACTGTCCCCCCCACTCTGGCCCCCTCACTGCCCCCCCTCACACTGCCCCCCTCACACTGCCCCCCTCACACTGCCCCCTCTCACTGCCCCCCCTCACACTGCCCCCTCACACTGCCCCCTCTCACACTGTCCCCCCCACTCTGGCCCCCTCACTGCCCCCCCTCACACTGCCCCCCTCACACTGCCCCCCTCACACTGCCCCCTCTCACTGCCCCCCCTCACACTGCCCCCTCTCACTGCCCCCCCTCACACTGCCCCCTCTCACACTGCCCCCCCTCACACTGCCCCCTCACACTGCCCCCTCTCACACTGCCCCCCCTCACACTGCCCCCTCTCACTGCCCCCCCTCGCACTGCCCCCTCTCACACTTCCCCCCCTCTCACTGCCCCCCTCACACTGCCCCCTCTCACACTGCCCCCCTCACACTGCCCCGTCTCACACGGCCCCCTCTCACTGCCCCCCTCACACTGCCCCCCTCACACTGCCCCCCTCACACTGCCCCCTCTCACACTATCCCCCCCTCACTGCCCCCCCTCACTGCCCCCCCTCACACTGCCCCCCCTCACACTGCCCCCTCTCACACTGCCCCCTCTCACTGCCCCACTCTCACGGCCCCACTCTCACGGCCCCCCTCACACTGCCCCCCTCACACTGACCCCCCTCACACTGCCCCCCCTCTCACTGCCCCCCTCACACTGCCCCCCTCACACAGCCCCCCTCACACTGCCCCCTCTCACACTATCCCCCCCTCACTGCCCCCCCTCACTGCCCCCCCTCACACTGCCCCCCCTCACACTGCCCCCTCTCACACTGCCCCCTCTCACTGCCCCCCTCTCACTGCCCACCCGCACACTGACCCCCCTCACACTGCCCCCCTCTCACTTCCCCCCTCACACTGCCCCCCTCACACTGCCCCCCTCTCACTTCCCCCCTCACACTGCCCCCCCTCACACTGCCCCCCTCTCACTTCCCCCCTCACACTGCCCCCTCACATTGCCCCCCTCTCACTGCCCACCTCACTGCCCCCCTCACACTGCCCCCTCTCACTGCCCCCCTCACACTGCCCCCCCTCTCACTGCCCCCCCTCTCACTGCACCCCCCTGACTGCCCCCCCTCACACTGCCCCCCTCTCACTGCCCCCCTCTCACTGCCCCCCTCACATTGCCCCCCTCACACTGCCCCCCCTCACACTGCCCCCCTCACACTGACCCCCCTCACACTGCCCCCCTCACACTGCCCCCCCTCACACTGCCCCCCTCTCACTGCACCCCCCTGACTGCCCCCCCTTCACACTGCCCCCCTCTCACTGACCCCCTCACACTGCCCCCCTCACACTGACCCCCCTCACACTGCCCCCCTCTCACTGACCCCCTCTCACTGCTCCCCTCACACTGACCCCCCTCACACTGCCCCCCTCACACTGCCCCCCTCACACTGACCCCCATCACACTGACCCCCCTCACACTCCCCCCCTCTCACTGCCCCCCTCACACTGACCCCCCTCACACTCCCCCCCTCTCACTGCTCCCCTCACACTGTCCCCCCCTCACACTGCCCCCCTCACACTGCCCCCCTCACAATGACCCCCCTCTCACTGACCCCCTCACACTGCCCCCCTCACACTGACCACCCTCACACTGACCCCCCTCACACTCCCCCCCTCTCACTGCCCCCTTCACTCTGACCCCCCTCACACTGCCCCCCTCACACTGCCCCCTCACACTGCCCCCTCACACTGCCCCCCTCACACTGCCCCCTCTCACACTGCCCCCCTCACACTGCCCCCCCTCACACTGTCCCCTTCACACTGCCCCCCTCACACTGACCCCCCTCACACTGCCCCCTCTCACACTGCCCCCCTCACACTGCCCCCCCCTCACACTGCCCCCTTCACACTGCCCCCTCACACTGCCCGCCTCACACTGCCCCCTCTCACTGCCCCCCCTCACACTGCCCCCTCTCACTGCCCCCCTCACACTGCCCCCTCTCACACTGCCCCCCCTCACACTGCCCCTTCACACTGCCCCCTCTCACACTGCCCCCCCTCACACTGCCCCCTCTCACTGCCCCCCCTCGCACTGCCCCCTCTCACACTGCCCCCCCTCTCACTGCCCCCCTCACACTGCCTCCTCTCACACTGCCCCCCCTCACACTGCCCCGTCTCACACTGCCCCCTCTCACTGCCCCCCTCACACTGCCCCCCTCACACTGCCCCCCTCACACTGCCCCCTCTCACACTGCCCCCCCTCACACTGCCCCCTCTCACACTGCCCCCTCTCACTGCCCCACTCTCACGGCCCCCCTCACACTGCCCCCCTCACACTGCCCCCCTCACACTGCCCCCCTCACACTGCCCCCTTCACACTGCCCGCCTCTCACTGCCCCCCCTCACTGCCCCCCCTCACACTGCCCCCCTCTCACTGCCCCCCTCACACTGCCCGCCTCTCACTGCCCCCCCTGACTGCCCCCCCTTCACACAGCCCCCCTCTCACTGACGACCTCACACTGCCCCCCTCACACTGCCCCCCTCTCACTGGCCCCCTCACTGCCCCCCTCACACTACCCCCTCTCACTGCCCCCCTCACACTGCCCCCCTCACACTGCCCCCTCTCACACTGCCCCCCCTCACACTGCCCCCTCTCACTGCCCCCCTCACACTGCCCCCTCTCACACTGTCCCCCCAACACTGCCCCCCCTCACTGCCCCCCTCACACTGCCCCCCCCTCACACTGCCCCCCTATCACTGACCCCCTCACACTGCCCCCCTCACACTGACCCCCCTCACACTGCCCCCCTCTCACTGCCCCCCTCACACTGCCCCCCTCACACTGACACCCCTCACACTGCCCCCCTCTCACTGCCCCCCTCACACTGCGCCCCTCACACTGCCCCCTCTCACACTGTCCCCCCCACAATGCCCCCCCGCACTGCCCCCCCTCACACTGCCCCCCCCTCACACTGCCCCCTTCACACTGCCCCCCCTCTCACTGACCCCCTCACACTGCCCCCCTCACACTGAACCCCCTCACACTGCCCCCTTCACACTGCCCCCCTCTCACTGACCCCCTCACACTGCCCCCCTCACACTGACCCCCCTCACACTGCCCCCCCCTCACACTGACCCCTCTCACACTGACCCCCCTCACACTCCCCCCTCTCACTGCCCCCCTCTCACTGCCCCCCTCTCACTGCCCCCCTCACTGCCCCCCTCACATTGCCCCCTCTCACTGCCCCCCTCTCACTGCTCCCCTCACACCGCCCCCTCTCACTGCCCCCCTCAAACTGCCCCCCTCTCACTGCCCCTCTCTCACTCGCCCCCTCTCACTGCCCCCCTCACACTGCCCCCCCTCACTGCCCCCCTCACACTGCCCCCCTCACACTGCCCCCCTCTCACTGCCCCCCCCCTCACTGCCCCCTCTCACTGCCCCCTCATACTGCCCCCTCTCACACTGCCCCCCCCCCCACTCTGCCCTCCTCACACTGCCCCCTCACACTGCCCCCCTCACACTGCCCCCTCTCACACTGTCCCCCCCCCACACTGCCCCCCCTCACTGGCCCCCTCACACTGCCCCCTTCCCACTGCCCCCCTCTCACTGACCCCCCTCACACTGCCCCCCTCACACTGACCCCCCTCACACTGCCCCCCTCTCACTGCCCCCCTCACTCTGCCCCACTCACACTGCCCCCCTCTCACTGCCCCCCCCTCACTGCCCCCCTCACACTGCCCTCCTCTTACTGCCCCCCCTCACTGCCCCCCTCACACTGCCCCCCTCTCACTGCCCCCTCCCACTGCCCCCCTCTCACTGACACCCCTCACACTGCCCCCCTCACACTGACCCCACTCACACTGCCCCCCTCACACTGCCCTCCTCTTACTGCCCCCCCTCACTGCCCCCTTCCCACTGCCCCCCTCTCACTGACCCCCCTCACACTGCCCCCCTCCACACTGCCCCCTCACACTGCCCCCCTCTCACTGCCCCCCCCTCACTGCCCCCCTCTCACTGCCCCCCTCACACTGCCCCCCTCTCACTGCCCCCCTCTCACTGCCCCCCCTCACACTGCCCCCCCTCATTGCCCCCCTCACACTGCCCCCTCTCACTGCTCCCCTCACACTGCCCCCTCTCACTGACCCCCCTCACACTGCCCCCCCTCTCACTGCCCCCCCTCACACTGCCCCCTCTCACTGCCCCCCCTCGCACTGCCCCCTCTCACACTGCCCCCCCTCCACTGCCCCCCTCACACTGCCTCCTCTCACACTGCCCCCCCCTCACACTGCCCCGTCTCACACTGCCCCCTCTCACTGCCCCCCTCACACTGCCCCCCTCACACTGCCCCCCTCACACTGCCCCCTCTCACACTGCCCCCCCTCACACCTGCCCCCTCTCACACTGCCCCCTCTCACTGCCCCACTCTCACGGCCCCCCTCACACTGCCCCCCTCACACTGCCCCCCTCACACTGCCCCCCTCACACTGCCCCCTTCACACTGCCCGCCTCTCACTGCCCCCCCTCACTGCCCCCCCTCACACTGCCCCCTCTCTCACTGCCCCCCTCACACTGCCCGCCTCTCACTGCCCCCCCTCACACTGCCCCCCTCACACTGCCCCCCTCACACTGCCCCCTTCACACTGCCCGCCTCTCACTGCCCCCCCTGACTGCCCCCCCTTCACACAGCCCCCCTCTCACTGACGACCTCACACTGCCCCCCTCACACTACCCCCTCTCACTGCCCCCCTCACACTGCCCCCCTCACACTGCCCCCTCTCACACTGCCCCCCTCACACTGCCCCCTCTCACTGCCCCCCTCACACTGCCCCCTCTCACACTGTCCCCCCAACACTGCCCCCCCTCACTGCCCCCCTCACACTGCCCCCCCTCACACTGCCCCCCTATCACTGACCCCCTCACACTGCCCCCCTCACACTGACCCCCCTCACACTGCCCCCCCTCTCACTGCCCCCTCCACACTGCCACCCTCACACTGCCCCCCTCACACTGACACCCCTCACACTGCCCCCCTCTCACTGCCCCCCTCACACTGCGCCCCTCACACTGCCCCCTCTCACACTGTCCCCCCCACAATGCCCCCCCGCACTGCCCCCCCTCACACTGCCCCCCCTCACACTGCCCCCTTCACACTGCCCCCCTCACACTGCCCCCCTCACACTGACCCCCCTCACACTGCCCCCCTCTCACTGCCCCGTCTCACACTGCCCCCTCTCACTGACCCCCTCACACTGCCCCCCTCACACTGAACCCCCTCACACTGCCCCCTTCACACTGCCCCCCTCTCACTGACCCCCTCACACTGCCCCCCTCACACTGACCCCCCTCACACTGCCCCCCCTCACAACTGACCCCTCTCACACTGACCCCCCTCACACTCCCCCCTCTCACTGCCCCCCTCTCACTGCCCCCCTCTCACTGCCCCCCTCACTGCCCCCCTCACATTGCCCCCTCTCACTGCCCCCCCTCTCACTGCTCCCCTCACAACCCGCCCCCTCTCACTGCCCCCCTCAAACTGCCCCCCTCTCACTGCCCCTCTCTCACTCCCCCCCTCTCACTGCCCCCCTCACACTGCCCCCCCCCCTCACTGCCCCCCCTCACTGCCCCCTCCACACTGCCCCCCTCACACTGCCCCCCTCTCACTGCCCCCCCCCTCACTGCCCCCCCTCTCACTGCCCCCTCATACTGCCCCCTCTCACACTGCCCCCCCCCCTTACACTGCACCCCCTCACACTGCCCTCCTCACACTGCCCCCTCACACTGCCCCCCTCACACTGCCCCCTCTCACACTGTCCCCCCCCACACTGCCCCCCCTCACTGGCCCCCTCACACTGCCCCCATCACACTGCCCCCTTCCCACTGCCCCCCTCTCACTGACCCCCCTCACACTGCCCCCCTCACACTGACCCCCCTCACACTGCCCCCCTCTCACTGCCCCCCTCACTCTGCCCCACTCACACTGCCCCCCTCTCACTGCCCCCCCCTCACTGCCCCCCTCACACTGCCCTCCTCTCACTTGCCCCCTCCCACTGCCCCCCTCTCACTGACACCCCTCACACTGCCCCCCTCACACTGCCCCCCTCACACTGCCCCCCTTCACACTGCCCGCCTCTCACTGCCCCCCCTCACTGCCCCCCCTCACACTGCCCCCCTCTCACTGCCCCCCTCACACTGCCCGCCTCTCACTGCCCCCCCTCACACTGCCCCCCTCACACTGCCCCCCTCACACTGCCCCCTTCACACTGCCCGCCTCTCACTGCCCCCCCCTCACACTGCCCCCCTCTCACTGCCCCCCCTCACACTGCCACCCTCACACTGCCCCCCTCACACTGACACCCCTCACACTGCCCCCCTCTCACTGCCCCCCTCACACTGCGCCCCTCACACTGCCCCCTCTCACACTGTCCCCCCCACAATGCCCCCCCGCACTGCCCCCCCTCACACTGCCCCCCCTCACACTGCCCCCTTCACACTGCCCCCCTCTCACTGACCCCCTCACACTGCCCCCCTCACACTGAACCCCCTCACACTGCCCCCTTCACACTGCCCCCCCTCTCACTGACCCCCTCACACTGCCCCCCTCACACTGACCCCCCCTCACACTGCCCCCCTCACACTGACCCCTCTCACACTGACCCCCCTCACACTCCCCCTCTCACTGCCCCCCTCTCACTGCCCCCCCTCTCACTGCCCCCCTCACATTGCCCCCTCTCACTGCCCCCCTCTCACTGCTCCCCTCTCACAGGCCCCTCTCTCACTGCCCCCCTCTCACTGCCCCCCTCACACTGCCCCCCCTCACTGCCCCCTCACACTGCCCCCCTCACACTGCCCCCCTCTCACTGCCCCCCCCTCACTGCCCCCCTCTCACTGCCCCCTCATACTGCCCCCTCTCACACTGCCCCCCCCTTACACTGCACCCCCTCACACTGCCCCCTCCCTCCTCTCTGACCAGGAAGGGACATAAATAATAAAAACACTCCCCTCACGAGCGCCCCTAACTGACCCCACAGCCCCCACACTGCCCCCTCACACTGCCCCCTCACACTGCCCCCTCTCACACTGTCCCCCCCCACACTGCCCCCCCCTCACTGGCCCCCCTCACACTGCCCCCCTCACACTGCCCCCTCACCCCCCTCACACTGCCCCCCTCTCACTGCCCCCCTCACACTGCCCCACTCACACTGCCCCCCTCTCACTGCCCCCCCTCACTGCCCCCTCACACTGCCCCCTCTCACTGCCCCCCCCTCACTGCCCCCCTCACACTGCCCCCCCTCACTCTGCCCCCCCTCACTGCACTCACACTGCCCCCTCTCACTGCCCCCTCCCACTGCCCCTCTCACTGACACCCCTCACACTGCCCCCCTCACACTGACCCCACTCACACTGCCCCCCTCACACTGCCCTCCTCTTACTGCCCCCCCCTCACTGCCCCCTTCCCACTGCCCCCCTCTCACTGACCCCCCTCACACTGCCCCCCTCACACTGCCCCCTCACACTGCCCCCCTCTCACTGCCCCCCCCCTCACTGCCCCCCTCTCACTGCCCCCCTCACACTGCCCCCCTCTCACTGCCCCCCTCTCACTGCCCCCCCTCACACTGCCCCCCCTCATTGCCCCCCTCACACTGCCCCCTCTCACTGCTCCCCTCACACTGCCCCCTCTCACTGACCCCCCCTCACACTGCCCCCCTCTCACTGCCCCCCTCACACTGCCCCCCTCTCACTGCCCCCCCTCACACTGCCCCCTCTCACACTGCCCCCCTCTCACTGCCCCCCTCTCACTGCCCCCCTCACACTGACCCCTCACACTGACACCCCTCACACTGCGCCCCCTCTCACGGCCACCCTCACACTGCCCCCCTCACACTGCCCCCCCCCCTCACACTGCCCCCCTTCACACTGCCCCCTTCACACTGCCCCCTTCACACTGCCCCCCCTCTCACTGCCCCCCCTTACTGCCCCCCCTCACACTGCCCCCCTCTCACTGCACCCCCCTGACTGCCCCCCCTTCACACTGCCCCCCTCTCACTGACCCCCCTTACTGCCCCCCCTCACACTGCCCCCCCTCTCACTGCACCCCCCTGACTGCCCCCCCCTCACACTGCCCCCCTCTCACTGGCCCCTGACTGCCCCCCTCACACTGCCCCCCTCACACTGCCCCCTCTCACTGCCCCCCCTCACACTGCCCCCTCTCACACTGCCCCCCCTCACACTGCCCCCCCTCACACTGCCCCCCCTCACACTGCTCCCCCTCACACTGCTCCCCTCACACTGCCCCCCTAACACTGCCCCCTCTCACTGCCCCCCTTCACACTGCCCCCCTCTCACTGCCCCCCCTCACACTGCCGCCTCTCACACTGCCCCTCTCTCACTGCCCCCCCTCACACTGCCCCTCTCACACTGCCCCCTCTCACTGCCCCCCTCACACTGCCCCCCTCACACTGCCCCCCTCACACTGTCCCCCCTCACCACTGCACACTGCCCCCTCTCACTGCCCCCCTCACACTGCCCCCCTCACACTGCCCCCCTCACACTGTCCCCCCTCACACTGACCCCCCCCACACTTCCCCCCTCTCACTGCCCCCCTCACACTGCCCCCCTCACACTGACCCCCCTCTCACTGCCCCCCCTCACACTGCCCCCCTCTCACTGCCCCCCCTCACTGCCCCCCTCACACTGCCCCCCTCACACTGCCCCCCTCACACTGACCCCCCTCACACTGCCCCCCTCTCACTGCCCCCCTCACACTGCGCCCCTCACACTGCCCCCTCTCACACTGTCCCCCCCCACAATGCCCCCCCTCACTGCCCCCCCTCACACTGCCCCCCCTCACACTGCCCCCTTCACACTGCCCCCCTCTCACTGACCCCCTCACACTGCCCCCCTCACACTGACCCCCTCACACTGCCCCCTTCACACTGCCCCCCACACACTGCCCCCCTCTCACTGCACCCCCCTCTCACTGCACCCCCCTCACTGACCCCCTCACACTGCCCCCTCTCACTGCCCCCTCTCACTGCCCCCCCTCACACTGCCCCCCCTCACTACCCCCCTCACACTGCCCCCTCTCACTGCTCCCCTCACACTGCCCCCCTCTCACTGACCACCCTCACACTGACCCCCCTCACCCTGCCCCCCTCTCACTGCCCCCCACACACTGCCCCCCTCTCACTGCACCCCCCTCACTGCCCCCCTCACACTGCCCCCTCTCACTGCTCCCCTCACACTGCCCCCCTCTCACTGCCCCCCTCTCACTGCCCCCCTCACACTGCCCCCCTCTCACTGCCCCCCCTCTCACTGCCACCCTCTCACTGCCCCCCCTCACACTGCCCCCTCTCACACTGCCCCCCCTCACACTGCCCCCCCTCACACTGCCCCCTCTCACTGCCCCCCTCTCACTGCCCCCCTCACACTGACCCCCCTCACACTGCCCCCCCTCACACTGCCCCCCCTCACACTACCCCCCTCACACTGCCCCCCCTCACTGACACCCCTCACACTGCCCCCCTCACACTGCCCCCCTCACACTGACCCCCCCCACACTGCCCCCCCTCACTGCCCCCCTCATACTGCCCCCCCTCACACTGCCCCCCTCTCACTGACCCCCTCACACTGCCCCCCTCACACTGACCCCCCTCACACTACCCACCCTCACACTGCCCCCCTCTCACTGACCCCCTCACACTGCCCCCCTCACACTGACCCCCCTCACACTGACCCCCTCACACTGCCCCCCTCACACTGACCCCCCTCTCACTGCACCCGTCTCACTGCCCCCCTCACACTGCCCCCCCTCACACTGCCCCCTCCCACACTGGCCCCCCTCACACTGCCCCCTCTCACACTGCCCCCCTCACACTGCCCCCCTCACACTGCCCCCTCTCACACTGCCCCCCCTCACTGCCACCCTCACACTGCCCCCCTCACACTGCCCCCCCTCACACTGCCCCCTCCCACACTGGCCCCCCTCACACTGCCCCCCTCACACTGCCCCCTCTCACACTGCCCCCCCTCACTGCCACCCTCACACTGCCCCCCTCACACTGCCCCCCTCTCACTGCACCCATCTCACACTGCCCCCCTCACACTGACCCCCTCACACTGCCCCCCTCACACTGACCCCTCTCACACTGCCCCCTCTCACACTGCCCCCCTCACACTGCCCCCTCTCACACTGCCCCCCCTCACTGCCCCCCCTGACACTGCCCCCCCTCACACTGCCCCTCTCACACTGCCCCGCTCACACTGCCCCCCCCTCACTGCCCCCCTCACACTGCCCCCCTCACACTGCCCCCCTCTCACTGACCCCATCACACTGCCCCCCTCACACTGACCCCCCTCACACTGCCCCCCTCACACTGACCCCTCTCACACTGCCCCCCCTCACACTCCCCCCCCTCACTGCCCCCCTCACACTGCCCCCCTCACACTGCCCCCCTCTCACTGCCCCCTTCACACTGCCCCCCTCACACTGCCCCCCTCACACTGACCCCCCCACACTGCCCCCCCCCACTGCCCCCCTCTCACTGCCCACCCGCACACTGACCCCCCTCACACTGCCCCCCTCTCACTTCCCCCCTCACACTGCCCCCCTCACACTGCCCCCCCTCACACTGACCCCCCTCACACTGCCCCCCTCTCACTTCCCCCCTCACACTGCCCCCTCACACTGCCCCCCTCTCACTGCCCCCCCCCACTGCCCCCCTCACACTGCCCCCTCTCACTGCCCCCCTCACACTGCCCCCCTCTCACTGCCCCCTCTCTCACTGCCCAACCTCTCACTGCCCCCTTCACACTGCCCCCCTCTCACTGCACCCCCCTGACTGCCCCCCCTCACACTGCCCCCCTCTCACTGCCCCCCTCTCACTGCCCCCCTCTCACTGCCCCCCTCACACTGCCCCCCCTCACACTGCCCCCCTCACACTGACCCCCCTCACACTGCCCCCCTCACACTGCCCCCCCTCACACTGCCCCCCTCTCACTGACCCCCTCACACTGCCCCCCTCACACTGACCCCCCTCACACTGCCCCCCTCTCACTGCCCCCCTCTCACTGCTCCCCTCACACTGACCCCCCTCACACTGCCCCCCTCACACTGCCCCCCTCACACTGACCCCCATCACACTGACCCCCCTCACACTCCCCCCCTCTCTCTGCCCCCCTCACACTGACCCCCCTCACACTCCCCCCCTCTCACTGCTCCCCTCACACTGTCCCCCCCTCACAATGACCCCCCTCTCACTGACCCCCTCACACTGCCCCCCTCACACTGACCCCCCTCACACTGACCCCCCTCACACTCCCCCCCTCTCACTGCCCCCTTCACTCTGACCCCCCTCACACTGCCCCCCTCACACTGCCCCCTTCACACTGCCCCCTCACACTGCCCCCTCACACTGCCCCCCTCACACTGCCCCCTCTCACACTGCCCCCCTCACACTGCCCCCCCTCACACTGCCCCCTTCACACTGCCCCCCTCACACTGAACCCCCTCACACTGCCCCCTCTCACACTGCCCCCCTCACACTGCCCCCCCTCACATTGCCCCCTTCACACTGCCCCCTCACACTGCCCCCTCACACTGCCCGCCTCACACTGCCCCCTCTCACACTGTCCCCCCCACTCTGCCCCCCTCACTGCCCCCCCTCACACTGCCCCCCTCACACTGCCCCCCTCACACTGCCCCCTCTCACACTGCCCCCCTCTCACTGCACCCCCCTCACTGCCCACCGGCACACTGCTCCCCCTCACACTGCCCCCCTCACACTGCCCCGTCTCACTGCCCCCCTCACACTGCCCCCCCTCACACTGCCCCTTCACACTGCCCCCCTCACACTGACCCCCCTCACACTCCCCCCCTCTCACTGCCCCTCTCACACTGCCCCCCTCACACTGCCCCCCCTCACACTGCCCCCTTCACACTGCCCCCCTCTCACTGCCCCCCTCACTGCCCCCCTCACACTGCCCCCCTCTCACTGCACCCCTCTCACTGACCCCCCTCACACTGCCCCCTCTCACACTGCCTCCCTCACACTGCCCCCCCTCACTGCCCCCCCTCACTGCCCCCCTCACACTGCCCCCCTCTCACTGCACCCCCCTGACTGCCCCCCCTTCACACTGCCCCCCCTCACTGCCCCCCTCACACTGCCCCCCTCTCACTGCACCCCCCTGACTGCCCCCCTTCACACTGCCCCCCTCACACTGCCCCCTCTCACTGCCCCCCCCTCACTGCTCCCCTCACACTGCCCTCCTCTCACTGCCCCCCCTCTCACTGCCCCCCTCTCACTGCCCCCCTCACACTGCCCCCTCTCACTGCCCCCCCCTCACTGCTCCCCTCACACTGCCCTCCTCTCACTGCTCCCCTCACACTGCCCTCCTCTCACTGCCCCCCTCTCACTGCCCCCCCTCTCACTGCCCCCCTCTCACTGCCCCCCCTCTCACTGCCCCCCCTCACACTGCCCCCACTCACACTGCCCCCCCTCACACTGCCCCCTCTCTCACTGCCCCCCTCACACTGCCCCCCTCACACTGCCCCCTCTCACACTGTCCCCCCACACTGCCCCCTCACACTGCCCCCCTCACACTGCCCCCCTCACACTGCCCCCTCTCTCACTGCACCCCCTCACACTACCCCCCTCACACTGCCCCCCTCACACTGACCCCCTCACACTGCCCCCCTCACACTGACCCCCCTCACACTGCCCCCCTCTCACTGCCCCCCTCACTCTACCCCCCTCACACTGCCCCCCTCTCACTGCCCCCCTCTCACTGACCCCCTCACACTGCCCCCCTCACACTGACCCCCCTCTCACTGCCCCCCTCACACTGCCCCCCTCACACTGACCCCCCTCACACTGCCCCCCTCGCACTGCCCCCCTCACACTGCCCCCCTCACACTGCCCCCTCTCACACTGTCCCCCCCACAATGCCCCCCCTCACTGCCCCCCCTCACACTGCCCCCCCTCACACTGCCCCCCTCTCACATCACCCGTCTCACTGCCCCCCTCACACTGCCCCCCTCACACTGCCCCCCTCTCACTGCCCCCCTCTCACTGCCCACCCGCACACTGCCCCCTCTCACACTGCCCCCCTCTCACTGCCCCCCTCTCACATCACCCGTCTCACTGCCCCCCTCACACTGCCCCCCTCACACTGCCCCCCTCACACTGCCCCCCTGACACTGCCCCCCCTCACACTGCCCCCCTCACACTGCCCCCCTCACACTGACCCCCCCACACTGCCCCCCCTCACTGCCCCCCTCTCACTGCCCACCCGCACACTGCCCCCCTCACACTGCCCCCCTCACACTGACCCCCCTCACACTGCCCCCCCTCACTTCCCCCCTCACACTGCCCCCTCACACTGCCCCCCTCTCACTGCCCCCCCCACTGCCCCCCTCACACTGCCCCCTCTCACTGCCCCCCCTCACACTGCCCACCTCTCACTGCCCCCTCACACTGCCCCCCTCACACTGCCCCCCTCTCACTGCCCCCCCTCTCACTGCCCCCCCTCTCACTGCCCCCCCTCACACTGCCCCCCCTCACTGCCCTCCCTCACACTGCCCCCCCTCACACTGCCCCCCTCTCACTGCACCCCCCTCACTGCCCACCGGCACACTGCCCCCCCTCACACTGCCCCCCTCACACTGCCCCGTCCCACTGCCCCCCTCACACTGCCCCCCTCACACTGCCCCCCTCACACTGCCCCCCCTCACACTGCCCCCTTCACACTGCCCCCCTCTCACTGACCCCCTCACACTGCCCCCCTCACACTGACCCCCTCACACTCCCCCCTCTCACTGCCCCCCTCACACTGACCCCCCTCACACTGCCCCCTCACACTGCCCCCTCACACTGCCCCCCTCACACTGCCCCCTCTCACACTGTCCCCCCCACACTGCCCCCCCTCACTGCCCCCCCTCACACTGCCCCCCTCACACTGCCCCCCTCACACTGCCCCCTCTCACACTGCCCCCCTCTCAATGCACCCCCCTCACTGCCCACCGGCACAATGCCCCCCCTCACACTGCCCCCCTCACACTGCCCCGTCTCACTGCCCCCCTCACACTGCCCCCCCTCACACTGCCCACCGGCACAATGCCCCCCCTCACACTGCCCCCCTCACACTGCCCCCTCTCACTGCCCCCCTCACTGCCCCCCTCACACTGACCCCCCTCACACTGCCCCCTCTCACACTGCCCCCCTCTCACTGCCCCCCTCTCACTGCCCCCCCTCTCACTGCCCCCCTCACTGCCCCCCTCACACTGACCCCCCTCACACTGCCCCCTCTCACACTGCCCCCCTCACACTGCCCCCCTCTCACTGACCCCCCTCTCACTGCCCCCCCTCTCACTGCCCTCTGTCATGGTGCATATAGGCATCAATGATATGTGTAATAAATGGTTTGATGTCCTACAAGCAGAATTTAGGGAGTTAGGAGCCCAGTCAAAAAGTAGGATCTCAGAGGCAGTAATCTCAGGATTGCTACCAGTGCCATGTGCCAGTCAGTTAAATGAAAGAACAGGCAGGATAAATGAGTGGCTTGAGAGATGGTGCAGGTGGGAGGTGTTCCAATTTTTGGGACATTGGGACCGGTTCTGGGGGAGGTGGGACTATTACAATTCGGACGGTCTACACCTGTCAGGACCAATGTCCGAGGGGGAGCTTTTGCTAACGCTGTTGGGGAGGGTTTAAATTAGTGTGGCCGGGGGATGGGAACCAAATGAGGAGGTTAGTGGGCAGTGAGGAGGTAGTAATTAAAGCCTGTAAGGAACAAGATAATGAAGTCAGTGTGACTCAGGGGAAGAGTAAACAGAGAGCAGATGATGAACGCAAAGGGACAGGTGGTCTGAGGTGCATTTGTTTTAATGTGAGAAGAGTAGGAGGTAAGGCAGATGAACTTATGGCTTGGATGAGTACCTGGGAGTATGATGTTATTGCTCTTACTGAGACTTGGTTGAGGGAAGGACAAGATCGGCAACTAAATATCCCAGGATATAGATGCTTCTGGCGGGATAGAGAGGAAGGTAAAAGGGGTGGAGGAGTTGCATTACTGGTCAAAGAGGACATCACAGCTGTGCTGAAGGAGGACCCCATGGAGGACACAGGCAGTGAAGCAATATGGACAGAGCTCAGAAATAGGAAGGGTGTGGTAACAATGTTGGGGCTGTACTACAGGCCTCCCAACAGCGAGCGCGAGATAGAGGTACAAACACGTAGATAGATTATAGAAAGATGTAGGAGCAACAGGGTGGTGGTGATGGGAGATTTTAATTTTCCCAACATTGACTGGGATCACTTAGTGTTAGGAGTTTAGATGGAGCAGAATTTGTAAAGAGCATTTAGGAAGGTTTTACAGAGCAGTGTGTAAATAGTCCAAGTCGGGAAGGGGCCATACTGGGCCTGGTGTTGGGGAATGAGTCCAGTCAGGTGTTGAAATTTCAGTAGCGGATGACTTTGGGAATGGTGATCACAATTCCATGAGTTTTATATTCTCGTGGACAAAGACAAGAGTGGTCCTAAAGGAAGAGTACTGAACTGGGGGAAGGCCAACTATAGCAAAATTTGGCAGGAGCTGGGAAATGTGAATTGGGAGCAGCCGTTTGAGGGTAAATTCACATTTGATATGTGGAAGGCTTTTAAAGAGAGGTTGATTAGAGTGCAGGAGAGACATGTTCCTGTGAAAATGAGGGATAGAAAGGGCAAGATTAGGGAACCATGGATGACAGGTGAAATTGTGAGACTAGCAAAGAGGAAAAAGGAAGCATACATAAGTTTGTGGCGACTAAAAACAGTCAAAGCTTTGGAAGAATATTGGGAAAGTAGGATCAATCTGGAACGAGGAATTAAGAGGGCTAAAAGGGGTCATGAAATATCTTTAGCAAACAAGGTAAAGGAAAATCCCAAATCCTTTTATTCATACATAGGGAACAAGCGGCTAACTAGAGAAAGGGTTGGCCCACTCAAGGACAAAGGAGGGACGTTGTGTGAGGAGTCAGAGAAAATGAATGATATTCTTAATGAGTATTTTGCGTTGGTATTCACTGAGGAGAGGGATATGACAGATATTGAGGTTAGGGTTAGATGAGTTTGATTAGTCTAGGTGAAGTCGGCATGAGGAGGGGTGAAGTGTCGGGTATTCTAAAAGGCATTAGGGTGGACAAGTCCCCAGATTCGGATGGGATCTATCCCAGCTAATGGAGGGAAGCAAGAGAGGAAATAACTGGGGCCTTAACAGATACCTTTGCAGCATCCTTGAGCATGGTGAGGTCCCTGAGGACTGGAGAATTGCTAATATTGTCCCCTTGTTTAAGAAGGGGAGCAAGTATAATCCAGGTAATTATAGACTGGTGACCCTGACATCAGTGGTAGGGAGCGTCCTGGAGAAGACACTGAGGGATAGGATCTATTTACATTTGGTAGAAAATGGGCTTATTAGTGATAGGCAGCATGGTTTTGTTCAGGGAAGGTCATGTCTTACCAACTTGATAGAATTCTTTGAGAAGTGACAAAGTTGATAGATGAGGGAAGGGCTGTGGATGTCATATACATGGACTTCAGCAAGGCGTTTGATAACGTTCCCCATGGTAGGCTGAAGGAGAAAGTGATGTCGCGTGGGGTCCAGCTGGATGGATAGAGAACTGGCTGGGCAAGTGGAGACAGTTGTAGAAGAAGGGAGTTTCTCAAATTGGAGACCTGTGACCAGTGGTGTTCCACAGGGATCTGTGTTGGAACCACTGTTGTTTGTAATATACGTAAATGATCTGGAGGAAGGTAAAGATGGTCTGATCAGCAAGTTTGCAGATGACACTAAGATTGGTGGAGTAGCAGATAGTGAAGGGGACTGTTAGAGAATCCAGCAGAATATAGATAGTTTGGAGAGTTGGGCGGAGAAATGGCAGATGGAGTTCAATCCAGGCAAATGCGAGGTGATGCATTTTGGAAAATCCAATTCAAGAGCGAACTGTACAGTAAATGGAAAAGCCCTGGAGAAAAATGATGCATAGAGAGATCTGGGTGTTCAGGTACACTGTACCCTGAAGGTGGCAAAGCAGGTGGATAGAGTGGTCAGGAAGGCTAGAAATTCCCACCCAGCCAGTGATGTTCACAAGCCAGGAGTGAATCCACCTTCTGCTGGACACCAATGTTCTCATCAACCAATCACACCACCCCTTCACCCTTCCTTCCTGACACCTTGTACTGCGAATATCTAACACGCTGCCCTGCTGTTTCTTCAGCTGCAATATCAGATTTCCATATTGCAACCTGCACCAATAACTCAATCTTATTGTTTTATTTATACTACATTCACAGACACATTTCAGACACACTTAGAACATAGAACAGGTCCAGCACAATACAGGCCCTTCGGCCGATGATTGTTGCGCTGAACTTTTACCCTAATCCTAAGGTCTATCTAACGTCCACCCCGACCTTATACTATTATCCATATGCCTATCTAATAGCTGCTTAAATGCCCCGAATGATGCTGATCTCACGACCCTCTGTGGCAATGCATGCCACGCCCCGACCACTCTGAGTAAGGAACCTACCTCTGATATCTCCCCTATATCTACCTCCACTCACTGTAAAACGATTCCACATCGTAACAGCAACCTCCTCCGGAGGAAAAAGTCTCTGGCTGACCATTCTATCTATATCTGATCATTTTGTACACGTAATTCAATCATTCGTGCACGTAACAGAGCGCTAACCTCTACCTGGCAGACCATTGCCACCGGAAACAGAACGCTGACCTCTACCTGACAGACCATACCCACCTATAAGAGAGCGCTGACCTCTACCTGACAGACCGTTCTCACCTGAAACAGAGGGCTTTCCTCTACCTGACAGACCATTCCCACCTGTATCAGAGTGCTGACCTCTACCTGACAGACCACTCCCACCGGAAGGGGAGCGCTGACCTCTACCTGACAGACCATTCCCACCTGTAACAGAGCGCTGACCTGTACCTGACAAACCATTCTCACCTGAAACAGAGGGCTTTTCTCGACCTGACAGACCATTCCCACCTGTAACAGAGCGCTGACCTCTACCTGACAGACCGTTCTCACCTGTAACAGAGCGTATTCATCTACCTGACAGACCATTCCCACCTGTGACAGAGCGCTGACCTCTACCTGACAGACCATTCCCACCTGTAACAGAGCGCTGACCTCTACCTGATAGACCATCCCCACCTGTAACAGAGCGCTGACCTCTACCTGAAAGACCATTCCCACCTGTAACAGAGCGCTGACCTGTACCTGACAGATCATTCCCACCTATAACAGAGCGCTGACCTCTACCTGACAGACTGTTCTCACCTGAAACAGAGGGCATTCCTCTACCTGACAGACCACTCCCACCTGTAACATAGTGCTGGCCTCAGACCATTCCCACCTGTAACACAGCGCTGGCCTCCACCGGACAGAACAGTCCCACCTGTAACAGATTGCTGACCTCTACCTGACAGACCAACCGGAACTGTAACAGAGCACTGACCTTTACCTGTCAGACCATTCCCACCTGTAACAGAGCGCTGACCTCTACCTGACAGACCATTCGCTCCTATAACATAGCGCTTACATCTACCTGACAGACCACTCCCACCTGTAACAGAGCACTGACCACTACCTTACTGACCACCCCCACCTGTAACAGCGCTGACCTCTACCTGACAGACCATCCCCACCTGTAACAGAGCGCTGACCTCTACCTGACAGACCACTCCCACCTGTAACAGATCGCTGACCTCCACCTGGAAGGCCATTCCCACCTATAACAGAGCGCTGACCTCTACCTGACAGACTGTTCTCACCTGAAACAGAGGGCTTTCCTCTACCTGACAGACCACTCGGCACCTGTAACACAGTGCTGGCCTCAGAACATTCCCACCTGTAACACAGCGCTGACCTCTACCTGACAGACCACTCCGACCTGTAACAGCGCAGACCTGTACCTGACAGACCACTCCCACTGGAAACAGAGCGCTGACCTCTACCTGACAGACCATTCTCACCTGTAACACAGCGCTGGCCTCTACCTGACAGGCCATTCCCACCTGTAACAGAGCGCTGACCTTTACCTGTCAGACCATTCCCACCTGACACAGAGCGCTGACCTCTACCTGACAGACCACTGCCACCTGTAACAGAGCGCTGAACTCTACCTGACAGACCACTCCCACATGTAACACAGCGCTGACCTCTACCTGACAGACCATTCACACCTCTAACAGAGGACTGACCTCTAGCTGTCAGACCATTTCCACCTGTAACACAGCGCTCGCCCCTACCTGACAGGCCAACCAAACCCGGAACAGAGCGCTGACCTCTACCTGACAGACCACTCCCACCTGTAACAGAGCGCTGACCTCTAGCTAACAGACCACCCCCACCTGTAACAGAGCGCTGACCTCTACCTGACAGACCATTCCCACCTGACACAGAGCACTGACCTCTACATGACAGACCATTCTCAGCTGTCACAGAGCGCGGACCTCTACCTGACAGACAACTCCCACCTGTAACACAGCGCTGACCTCTACCTGACAGACTATTCCCACCTGTAACAGAGCGCTGACCTCTACCTGACAGACCACACCCCCCTTGCTCTCTTCACCTGCAGTCATCATTCTGAACAGTCACTGAACCAATATTCTGCCGCCAATGGCACTTGTCCCCCTCACCATTTGCTACCCTGGTAACTTGCATTTCTGGATCATTAAAGTACGTCACAAACATCAAGGTGTCCAACACTGAGGGATACAAAGTTCCAGTCACAGACTCTCTCATCACACTCTGTTTCCTGTCTTTCAGTCAATTTTGGATATAGTTTTCCATTTTGTCTTGGATTTCACCAGCTGTTATTTTCCTGATCAGTCTGCCACATTATCAAAAGTGCTGGCTCATACCCTCGACAATCTTCTGCCCGAGTTTTAATGTTGAACACACTTTTCTTAATGAATATTAATGATGATCTAATTGAGACTTCTAAACAAGCAAGAACAGCTTGGAACACTCTGTTCCCAGCATGGATACTAGGGTTGCTGCTCTTGTATGCTCAGTTTATTCATTCACTCTGTCACTATTTCATAATTTTATCACTTAGTGGGGAATAAAGGTCCATCTCTGCTTCTTATCCCATTCATTTCCACAGCAGCAGAGACAAGCAAAGCAACAACCATTTTGACTCATCTATCATTCCAAGCTGCAGGCTGCTTATTTTGAATGCTTTCCCTGCATTTTTTTACACCTAGCCAGCACCCGCACGCCCCCTCCTCCATGTGTCTGAAAATACACCCAGCACCAGCAAAAGCAGCATTTCAAAGCAGGTTCAAAGAGGAGTTTGTTTAATAACTGCCCTGAATGACACTGAGAGGCTCACATTGGAGAGGGCAGAAGTCAGGTGATGATGGAGAACCAACTGTTTCTTTCAGTGTTATTGTTATTTCCCAAACAAGGTGAGTGGAAATTGGGGAGCCCAGATTCTAAAGATTAAGGCCAGAGATTACAATCAGAGATTGCAGGCAGAGATTCTAGAGAGAGCAGCAATTATTACAGGTGGAGATGACACACAGAGATTACAGGTGGAGTGTCCAGGCAGACAGCACACCAGCACAGATCACAGGCAGACGGTACACAGGCACAGATCACAGGTAGATAGTACACAGGCACAGATCACAGGCAGACAGCACACAGGCACAGATCATGGGCAGATGGTACACAGGCACAGATTACAGGCAGACAGTACACAGGCACAGATCACGGGCAGACGGTACACAGGCACAGATTACAGGCAGACAGTACACAGGCACAGATCACGGGCAGACGGTACACATGCATAGATCACGGGCAGATGGTACACAGGCACAGATCACGGGCAGACGGTACACAGGCACAGATCACAGGCAGACGGTACGGAGGGACAGATCACGGGCAGACGGTACACAGGCACAGATCACAGGCAGACGGTACGGAGGCACAGATCACAGGCAGGCAGTACAGAGGCACAGATCACGGGCAGACAATAGACATGCACAGATTACAGGCAGAAGACACACAGCTATAGATCACAGTCAGATATCCTCAAGATTATGGGCTGCATCACACTCTGGTTAATTTACTGAGGATTTCTGGCTCTATCTGTTTGGATTTGTGATTGGCCAAGTTCTGTTCCTGGGGAGTACATAGAACATAGAACATAGAACATTACAGCACAGTACAGGCCCTTCAGCCCTCAATGTTGTGCCGACCTGTCATACCGATCTCAAGCCCATCTAACCTACACTATTCCATGTACGTCCATACGCTTATCCAATGACAACTTAAATGTACCTAAAGTTGGCGAATCTACTACCGTTGCAGGCAAAGCGTTCCATTCCCTTACTACTCTCTGAGTAAAGAAATCACCTCTGACATCTGTCCTATATCTTTCACCCCTCAATCTAAAGCTATGCCCCCTCGTGCTCACCGTCACCATCCTAGGAAAAAGGCTCTCCCTATCCACCCTATCTAAACCTCTGTTTATTTTATATGTTTCAATTAAGTCACCTCTCAACCTTCTTCTCTCTAATGAAAAAAGCCTCAAGTCCCTCAGCCTTTCCTCGTAAGACCTTCCCTCTATACCAGGCAACATCCTAGTAAATCTCCTCTACACCCTTTCCAAAGCTTCCACATCCTTCTTATAATGCGGTGACCAGAACTGTACACAATACTCCAAGTGCAGCCGCACCAGAGTTTTGTACAGCTGCAGCATAACCTCTTGGTTCCGGAACTTGATCCCTCTATTAATAAAAGCTAAAACACTGTACACCTTCTTAACAGCCCTGTCAACCTGGGTGGCAACTTTCAAGGATCTGTGTACATGGACACCGAGATCTCTCTGCTCATCTACACTACCAAGAATCTTACCATTAGCCCTGTACTTTGCCTTCTGGTTACTCCTACCAAAGTGCATCACCTCACACTTGCCCGCATTAAACTCCATTTGCCACATCTCAGCTCAGCTCTGCAGCTTATCTATGTCTCTCTGCAACTTACAGCATCCTTCGCACTATCCACAACTCCACCGACCTTAGTGTCGTCTACAAATTTACTAACCCACCCTTCTACACCCTCACCCAGGTCCTTTATAAAAATGTCAAACAGCAGTGGACCCAACACCGACCCTTGAGGTACACCACCAGTAACTGGTCTCCAGGATGAACATTTCCCATCAACTACCACCCTCTGTCTTCTTTCAGTAAGCTAATTTCTGATCCAAACTGCTATATCTCCCACAATCCCATTCCTCCGCATTTTGAACAACAACCTATTATGGGGTACCTTATCGAACGCCTTGCTGAAATCCATATACACCACATCAACCGGTTTACTCTCATCTACCTGTGTGGTCACCTTCTCAAAGAACTCAATAAGGTTTGTGAGGCACGACCTTCCCTTCACAAAACCGTGCTGACTATCCCTAACCAATTTATTCTTTTCTAGATGATTATAAATCCTATCCCTTATAGCCTTTTCCAACACTTTACCAACAACTGAGGTAAGGCTCACTGGTCTATAATTACCAGGGTTGTCTCTACTCCCCTTTTTGAACAGGGGAACCACATTTGCTATCCTCCAGTCATCTGGCACTATTCCTGTAGACAATGACGAGTTAAAGATCAATGCCAAAGGCTCAGCAATCTCCTCCCTGGCTTCCCAGAGGATCCAAGGATAAATCCCATCCGGCCCAGGGGACTTATCTATCTTCACCCTCTGTAGGATTTCTAATACCTCTTCCTTGTGAACCTCAATCCCACCTAGCCTAGTAGCCTGTATCTCAGTATTCTCCTCGACAACATTGTCATTTTCAAGAGTGAATACTGTTGAAAAATATTCATTTAGTGCTTTCCCTGTCTCCTCTGACTCCACACACAACTTCCCACTACTGTCCTTGATTGGACCTAATCTTACTTTTGTCATTCTTTTATTCCTTAATTACCTATAGAAAGCCTCAGGGTTTACCCTGATCCTATCCGCCAACAACTTCTCATGTCTCCTCCTGGCTCTTCTGAGCCCTCTCTTTAGGTCTTTCCTGGCTACCTCGTAGCCCTCAAGTGCACTAACTGAGCCTTCACATCTCATCCTAACATAAGCCTGCTTCTTCCTCTTGACCAGAGATTCCACTTCCTTCATAAACCACGGCTCCTGCACTCTACAGCTTCCTCCCTGCCTGACAGGTACATACTTATCTAGGACACATAGGAGCTTTTCCTTGAATAAGCTCCACATTTCTAATGTGCCCATCCCCTGCAGTTTCCTTCCCCATCCTATGCTCCCTAAATCTTGCCTAATCTCATCATAATTGCCTTTCCCCCAGCTATAACTCTTGCACAGTGGTATACACCTATCCCTTTCCATCACTAAAGTAAACATAACAGAATTGTGATCGCTATCACCAAAGTGCTCACCTACTTCCAAATCTAACACCTGGCCGGGCTCATTACCCAGTACCAAATCTAATGTGGCTTCGCCCCTTGTTGGCCTATCTACATACTGTGTCAGGAAGCCCTCCTGCACACTCTGGACAAAAACTGACCCATCTATAGTACTCGAACTATAATGTTCCCAGTCAATATTTGGAAAGTTGAAGTCCCCCATGACAACTACCCTGTCCCTCTCACTCCTATCGAGAATCATCTTTGCTATCCTTTCCTCTACATCTCCGGAACTATTCGGAGGCCTATAGAAAACTCTCAACAGGGTGACCTCTCCTTTCCTGTTTCTACCCTCAGCCCATACTACCTCAGTTGACGAGTCCCCAAACATCCTTTCTGCAACTGTAATACTGTCCTTGACCAACAATGCCACATCTCCCCCCGCCTTTTACTATCTTCTATGTTCTTACTGAAACATTTAAATCCCGGAACCTGCAACAACCATTCCTGTCCCTGCTCTATCCATGTCTCCGAAATGGCCACAACATCGAAGTCCCAGGTACTAACCCATGCTGCAAGTTCACCCACCTTATTCCGGATGCTCCTGGCATTGAAGTAGACACACTTCAAACCAACTTCTTGCTTGCCGGTGCCATCTTGCGTCCCTGAAACTTTATCTCCGACCTCCCTACTCTCAACATTTTCTATAGTCAAACTACAATTTTGGTTCCCGTCCCCCTGCTGAATTAGTTTAAACCCACCCGAATAGCCTTAGCAAATTTCCCCCCCAGGATATCGGTACCCCTCTGGTTCAGGTGAAGACCATCTTGCTTGTAGAGGTCCCACCTACCCCAGAAAGAGCCCCAATTATCCAAGAAGTCCCAATTACCCAAGAGTATATTTGTCATGAATGATGGAGTTTGTCTGTAGCTCTCTCATTGTCATTTAGATTGTAGTTTGCAGCAGCTCAGTCAAAGGTGGAACCCTTCTGAGTGAGAGATAATGGGAACTGCAGATGCTGGAGATTCCAAGATAATAAAATGTGAGACTGGATGAACACAGCAGGCCAAGCAGCATCTCAGGAGCACAATTGTGCTCCTGAGATGCTGCTTGGCCTGCTGTGTTCATCCAGCCTCACATTTTATTACCCTTCTGAGTGATCCTGGTGTGGAATTTAATGGAGGAGCCCTGGTGAGCTGGGGGTTAGGGGGAGGGGGCAAATCCTCCTCATTGCTGCTGTCAAGAATCAGAGTGGGATTCACATTCATCTTCTGCCGGCTCCTTGTGTTTGGAGGATTTTACAAAATTCAAATTCAGGGCAGGATGTTGGTGTTTGCAAAAGCCTCTCTGGGAATTTCCTGCCCCCCACATTAACTTGTATCCTCGACACAGGGATGGCCAACAAATACACTCTCAGGCACACAATTTCTCATCTGCAGCAAATCCATGGCCATGCAGAATGTATCCTCCACAGAAACAATTCATTACACCAAACAGCTTGTTCCAATTAATCCAGAACTGTTCTTTAAAGCTGGGGAGCAGGGCACAAGCATAAACTTTCAGCTTCACAATTAATGGATACACAAGTGCCCAGAGACAGCAGCCCGAGTGTTACTGGCAGTAAATTAACTGCATAGCTCGCAGCTCATTTAAAAGACAACTCCTCAGAGAATTGGGCAATATTGCTTTAAACTGCCCCTGCATTCCAAATCAGCAGAGATTTTGATATTTGCTTCAAGCTTCACTGCCCAGTGATCAGCAAAAACAAAACCAATGTGCGAGCTGGAGCTTTCAGCTGTTCTCCAGCAGAACAACAAGGGAGGGCCTGGGGCTGCCTCACAGTCTGAGTGGTCACCCTCACTCTCCTGACTCACTACTGAATGTTACACGGTGAAATGACACAGACTGCTGTCAATGGAGTGGGCAAGGTGGGGCCGGGGGGGGGGGTGGGGGGGGGGTTTGCTGGCGGGGAGAAGGTGGGAGGCCATGCCATCCCCACGTCATGCCCCCCGAAACCCTGCCCCACGCCATCCCCCATCAAACCCTGCCCCACGCCATGCCCCACCCCCTCCCCCACCAAACCCTGCCCCACGCCATGCCCCACCCCCACCCCCACCCCCACCAAACCCTGCCCCACACCATCCTCCAAACCCCGAAACCCTGCCCCACGCCATCCCCCATCAAACCCTGCCCCACGCCATGCCTCACCCCCACCCCCACCCCCAACAAACCCTGCCCCACACCATCCTCCACCCCCCCGAAACCCTGCCTCACACCATCGCCCACACCCTCCTCCCCGAAACCCTGCCCCATGCCATCCCCCACTCCCTCTCCCCAAACCCTGTCCCACACCATCCCTCACTGCCTCCTTCAATCCCTGCCCGCTCCATTCCCCCACTGCCTCCCCCAAAACCTATCCCAAACTTTCCTGAGCCCCATCAAAGCCCCATTCATAATGAAGAGTCGACACTGTTTCAGCAGAGCGTCCATTCTAGACCCTCCAACACAGAGGATGAAAACTGGGTCCCTCCCCCCCTGCCCTGCTCCAAGAAGATGTCGTTGATCCTGGTATGTAGCGGACCACGCAGCCTTTGAGGCTCCTGTTCACTGCTGCACAAAATCACATCTATCCTTCTAGTTCTCCTGGCCCCTACACCACCACAGCGCGATTTCATCCCCCAGCACTACCGGCTCACTTTAATGGTTCTCTGCACCAAGGAACCATGTTCAGTTTGCTCATTGATTCTGTATTCCACACAGCTGGTAAACTAACTGTTGGACTATTGCAGGGGCTGAGGCTCCTCAATTTTGACCGTCTGGGTCCTCAGAGCTGCCTCACCCTCCTTTCCCTTCTCCGACTGACAGTGAAGGGTGTAACCACCCTCTGGGGCATAGTGTCCGGGAACCTACCCCCTTCCTCATGTGACACAACTCAGACTCCAACTCCTCAACTCAGATCCTCAAGTTATTAACACTTACGTCAGATGTGTTCACCCTGGAGCATATTGCTGTGCAGCAGACACACATCACCCATCCTGCCATTACTATCATAATTAATCACATTTATTTTAAAATGTCCCTTCTCTTTACACTCCACCGTACTCTCATATTGATTTTATAAACTAAAATGAGAAAAATTCACCAGTGCCAATCAAAGACATGAGCAGCTATTTTTAAGACAAGAAAGAAGCAAACATTGGAGACCCAAACACAACCTGAAGGCCTTAGTTTTAGTTTAAACTAGGAATACTAATGAACTGTACTGCCCACTCAGCTTGCATTGTGTTACCGTGTGGTCTGTTACTGCAGCCCAAACTTGTCAATTCACATCTTTTATCATCTCCCAGTCTCCTCTCACTCTGGAGAGTTCACTTCACACAGTAAACACGAGTTAAAGTACCTGGCCACCACACTCTCCCCCGCCCCCACCCAACCCCCGTTCCCAGCATCTGCACCAGCGACCGCCCCCCCCCCCCCCCCGGCCTTTCCCCACCCCCACGTTCCCCCCACCCAGCTCTCCACCTTCCCCTTGGTGTGACAGGATGCTTCAGATTTCTGGGACCTGGTAGAGGACAGGTTCGAGCTGGGCTGGGCTGGGCTGGAGCTGGTGTCCTCAGGGCAGGATATGTTGGAGAGGTTGGGGCGGGTTTGAACCTAAAAGGCTGGGAGCTGGGAACCTATCATCAAGTCAGATGAAGGGGAATCAGGAGAAGAGAAAAAAGACAGAAAGGTGAATAACAGGAATGATAGGCAGAGGAATCAAAAGCCAGAATCCAACAGGCACTCTGTGAAAACATAACAGGAATGGGTCAAGAGATAATGGGAACTGCAGATGCTGGAGAATTCCAAGATAATAAAATGTGAGGCTGGATGAACACAGCAGGCCAAGCAGCATCTCAGGAGCACAAAAGCTGACGTTTCGGGCCTAGACCCTTCATCAGAGAGGGGGATGGGGAGAGGGAGCTGGAATAAATAGGGAGAGAGGGGGAGGCGGACCGAAGATGGAGAGTAAAGAAGATAGGTGGAGAGAGTATAGGTGGGGAGGTAGGGAGGGGATAGGTCAGTCCAGGGAAGACGGACAGGTCAAGGAGGTGGGATGAGGTTAGTAGGTAGATGGGGGTGCGGCTTGGGGTGGGAGGAAGGGATGGGTGAGAGGAAGAACCGGTTAGGGAGGCAGAGACAGGTTGGACTGGTTTTGGGATGCAGTGGGTGGGGGGGGAAGAGCTGGGCTGGTTGTGTGGTGCAGTGGGGGGAGGGGACGAACTAGGCTGGTTTAGGGATGCAGTAGGGGAAGGGGAGATTTTGAAACTGGTGAAGTCCACATTGATACCATATGGCTGCAGGGTTCCCAGGCGGAATATGAGTTGCTGTTCCTGCAACCTTCGGGTGGCATCATTGTGGCAGTGCAGGAGGCCCATGATGGACTGGGTCAAGTACTGTTAAAAAGGCAAACCTAACTCATTGCTCCTTAATGCAAAGAGCATTTGCTATAAAGAGGATGAATGAATCATACATAAAACAGGCTTGATACAGTCGGGATTACAGAGCTCTGACTGCAGGGTGATCAGGAATAGGAACTGAATATCCAGAGATATTCGGTATTTAGGAAAGACAGACAGGAAGAGAAATGAGGTGGAGTTGCATCACTAGTTAAAGAGGAAATTAATGTATTATTGACGAAGTACGTGCATTCCGAAAATATGGAATAAGACCATAAGGGCCAGGAGCAGGAGTAGTCCCTCTGGCCCCTGCTCCACCACTCAATAAGATCATGGCTGATCTTTTCATGGCCTCAGCTCCACTTTCCCACTCGTTCACCATAACCTTTAATTCCTTCACTGTTTAAAAATCTACCTGTCTTTGCCTTAGAAACATTCAGCAATGTAGCCTCAGTTACTTCACTGGGTGGGGAATTCCGCAGATTCACAACCCTAAGGATGAAGACGTTCCTCCTCAACTCAGTCTTAAATCTGTTTCCCCTTTTCCTGAGGCTATGCCCCATAGTTGTAGTTTCACTGGCCAGTGGAAACTTTCCTATCTATTCCCTTCATAATTTTACATGTTTCTACAAGATCCCCCCTCATTCTTCTATATTCTAATCAGTATTGTCTCAGTCTACTCAATCTCTCCTCATTAGCCAACCTTCTCAACTCTGGAATCATCCCAGTGAGCCCCCAGAGCCAGTATGTCCTTTCTCATGTAAGGAGACCAAAACTGCACACAGTACTCTAGGTGTGGCCTCACCAGCACCTTGTACAGCTGTAACATAACCTCTCTGCTTTTAAACTCCATCCCTCGGGTAATGAGGTGGAAGTGCTGGTTTTGGGCTGGGGTGTATAAGGTCAAAAATCACAAAACACTCGATTATAGTACAACGGGCTTACTTGAAATCACAAGCTTTCAGAGCTCTGTTCCTTCCTTAGGTATCGTGAGAAAAGAGCGAGGCTCCGAAAGCTGGTGTTTGCAAATAAACCTGTTGGACTATAACCTGATGCCTGTATGATTTCTGACCTTGATCCTTGTAGCAATAAAGAAAAATATTCAATATTCCTCCTTAATTACTTGCTGCACCTGCAAACTAACTTTGTGATTTATACACAATGACACCCATGTCCATCTGCATGGCAGCATGCTGCATGATTTCACCTTTTAAATAATATTCTATTTTTCTGTATTTCCTACCAAAATGGATGACCTCCCATTTACCAACATTGATTTCCCAAAACTGTAGACGTGATGTCAGGGTTTTGTATTAAAACAGGGAATTAGAGACACATGCAAGAAAGGAACATCTGTAACTATAGGTGGTTTCAATCTGTGTCTAGATTGAGCAAAATAAATCAGTAACAGTGCCATAGAGGAGTAATTACTGCAGTGTACGCAGGATAGTTATTGTAGAGATTGTGACAAGGTCATCCAGGTGGGCCTCAGAATATGAGGGGAGGTGATGGCCTAGTGGTATTATTGCTAGACTATTACTCCAGAGACCCAGGTAATATTCTAGGGACCGGGGGTTAAATCCTGCCATGGCAGACGGTGGAATTTGAATTAAATAATAATCTGGAATTAAGAATCCAATGATGAGCGTGAATCCATTACTGACTGTCAGGAAAACCTGATCTGGTTCATTAATATCCTTCAGGGAAGGAAACTGCTGTCCTTAACTGGTCTGGCCTACATGTGACTCCAGACCCACAGCAATGTGGTTGACTCTTAACTTCCCTCTGGACAATTAGGGATGGGCAATAAATGCTGCCCAGCCAGCGATGTCCTCATCCCATTAATGAATAAAAAAGATGTTCTCAGACTGGGGCTGTTAATCTCGTCCAATCACACAGAGCTGGCTGACAGGTAAGGAGAGACTGGCATCCTGTTCACTTGGAAAGCTGGTTCTGAGGGAGCTGGGTCAGAGTCAAGGACTCTTCACAGGTAACTGAAGGGTGACTTGGTGACAGGATACTGACCTCTGTGGGGGTATTTCAGTGGCGACGAGAGAAAAACATACGCTCCTGTAGAAATTCACTTGCAACAGTTGCCTTTGAGTTGGGGTAAGCCGTTCTGGTATCATGAGAAGATTGACCCTTCGATCCTGCGGTCCAAGAATGGGCCCAGTATGTGGAAAAAAGATGCATTAATTTTTCTGGGCAAATGACATTGGGGCATATAAAAAGCAAATAGAAATTCTCCTATCAGCTTGTGGACCTGTAACTTCTTTGGTTATTAGGAGCCTGACTTTCCCTGAAGTTCCTGATACTAAAACTTTTCAAGAGTTTATGGATTTAGTTAAGGAATATTATGGCCCAAGCTTCCTCTAATTTTGAGAAGCAATTGGTTTTGCTCAGCAATTTGAGAACCAGGAGAGTCTCTATTGGGATCTTTAAATGAGGTTAAGATGACGGGCAGAGACATGTGATTTTGGTTTAACCCGTAATGAGACGCTGAAAGGTCAGTTGGTATGATATACCTAAAAGCACCGAGTGACCAAAGCCCAACCAGCTATCGATCAAGCACTACAACTGGCTCTATCATTGGGAAAAGCAGCAAGTGGAGGATAGGAGCTAGAGTATCAGGGCGGCCATATCAATGATGGCAGAACCAGTCTTTAACCAAATTCACTCTGAACTCCAACCCTTAAGTTCGTGCAAGACCTCAGCCAGACTGAGAACCTTTACAGGAGAACCTCTACATATTAAAGGTACAACTTCAGTTCTGAAGAAATTCTCCCACATCGCGGTACTAAAGAGCATAAGAACTAGGAGCAGGAGTAGGCCATCCAGCCCCTCGAGCCTGCCCTGCCATTTAATAAGATCATGGCTGATCTTTTTGAGACTCAGCTCCACTTACCTGCCCACTCACCATAACCCTTAATTCCTTTACTGCTCAAAAATTTATCCAGCCTTGCCTTAAAAACATTCAGCGAGGTAGCTTCAACTGCTTCACTGGGCAGGGAAGTCCACAGATTCACAACCCTTTGGGTGAAGAACTTTCTCCTGACCTCATTCCTACATCTGCTTCCCTTTTTTGTGAGGCAATGCCCTCTAGCCATAGTTCACCTACTGCAGAAATAACCTCCCTGCCTCCACCTTATCTATTCCCTTCATAATCTTACATTTTTCTGTAAGATCTTCCCTCATTCTTCTGAATTCCAATGAGTATAATCTCAGCCTACTCAGTGTCTCCTCATAATCCAACCCTCTCAACTCTGGAATCAACTGAGTGAATCTCCTCTGCGCCCCCTCCACTGCTAGTATATCCCTTCTCAAGTAAGGAGACCAAAACTGCACACAGTACTCCAGGTGTGGCCTCACCAGGACCCTATACAGCTGCAGGATAGCCTCCCTGTTTTTAAACTCCATCCCTCTAACAATGACAGACAAAATTCTATTTTGCCTTTTTAATTGTCTGCTGCACCTGCGATCCCACCTTTAGTGATTCATGCACAAAGACACCCAAGTCTCTCTGCACAGCAGCATGCTGCAAATTTTTACCATTTAAAACATAATCCATTTTACTGTTATTCCGACCAAAATAGATGACCTCACACTTATCAACATTGTAGTCCATCTGCCAGACCTTTTCCCACTCACTTAGACTCTCTATATCCCTCTGCAGACTTCCAGTGCCTTCTGTACACATTGCTTTACCACTCACCTTCGTGTCATCTGCAAATTTTGACACACCACACTTAGTCCCCAAATCCATATCATCATGGTGTGGCACCTTGTCAAATGCCTTCTGGAAACCCAGATACACCACATCCACAGGTTCCCCATTGTCCACCAAGCAAGTAATGTCCTCAAAGAATTCCACCAAATTAGTTAAACATGACCTACCCTTCATGAACCCACGCTGGGTGTTCCCAATGGGACAGTTTATACCCAGATGTCTTGCTATTTTTTCCTTCATGATAGACTCAAGCATTTTCCCCACTTCCGACGTTAAGCTCACTGGCCTGTAGTTACCTGTTTTTGTCTACTTCCTTTTTTAAACAGTGGTGTCACATCGGCTGTTTTCCGATCTGCGGGAACTACCCCAGAGTCCAGTGAATTTTGGTAAATAATTACTAGTGCATTTTCTATTTCCCCCATCACCTCCTTTCGTACCCTGGGATGCATTTCATCAGGGCCAGGAGACTTGTCTACCTTTAGCCCCATTAGCTTGCCCAGCACTACCTCCTTAGTGATAATGATAGTTTCTAGGTCCTCACCTGCTAAACCTTCTTGCCATCAGTTTTCAGCATGTTATTTGTGTCTTCCACTGTGAAGACTGACATGAAATGTTTAACGCTTCGGCTGTTTCCTCATTCCCAGTTATTAAATTGGCCTTCTCATCCTCTAAAGGACCAATGTTTACCATCGCCACTCTTTTACGATTTACATATTTATAGAAACTTTTGCTGCCTGTTTTTATATTTTGAACTAGTTTACTCTCATAATCTTACTTTGCTTGATATCTTTTTTGTGGCTTTTTGTTGGCCTTAAAGAGTTGACAGAAAGCATACAGCATAAAGAAGCAAATGGGATAGTCAGTAAAAAGGACTGCAGATGCTAGAAATCCACAGTATAATCAGAGATCACTGCACTTCTGAGAAAGGGGTCACTGGATTTGAAACATCAACTCTGTTTCTCTCTCCACATATACTGCCGGACTCGGTGGGTTTCTCCTGCAATTTTTGTTTTTGTTTCAGATTTTCAGCATCTACAGCTTTTTGTGTTTGCCTTAGAGTTACTTCATTCAACACAAATTAAACTTAAACCGAATGACACAAAGCTAGGTGGAGGCCCAGGTGGTGTTGAGGGAGCGGGGAGGCTGCAGAAGGACTTGCACAGGCTGGGAGAGTGGGTAAAGAAGTGACACACAGAATACCATGTGGGAAAGTGAGAGGTTATACACTTTGGGAGGAAGAACTGAGGTGAAGACTATTTCATTAAATGGGGAAAGGCTTCAGAAATCTGAAGCACAAAGCAATTTAGGAGTCTTAGTTCAGGATTCTCTTAAGGTTAACATGCAGAATCATTTGGCATTAGGGAGGCAAATGCAATGTTAGCATCATTTCCGAGAATAGAAGAGCAGACATGTACTGATGAGGCTGTATGAGGCTCTGGTCTGACTGTATTTCACTGTATTTCATATTCCGCTTGGGAACCCTGCAGTCCAATGGTATCAATGTGGACTTCACCAGCTTCAAAATCTCCCCTTCCCCCACTACATCACACAACCAGCCCAGCTCGTCCCCACCCCTCACTGCATCCCAAAACCAGCCCAGCCTGTCTCCGCTTCCCTAACCTGTTCTTCCTCTCACCCATCCCTTCCTCCCACCTCAAGCCTCATTTCCTGTGATAATGGGAACTACAGATGCTGGAGAATCCAAGATAATAAAGTGTGGAGCTGGATGAACACAGCAGGCCAAGCAGCGTCTCAGGAGCACAAAAGCTGACGTTTCAGGCCTAGACCCTTCATCTCCAGCTCCACACTTTGTTAGCTTGGCACCTCCATTTCCTGCCTACTAACCTCATCCTGCCTCCTTGACCTGTCCGTCTTCCCTGGACTGACCTATCTCCTCCCTACCTCCCCACCTATACTCTCCTCCCTACCTATCTTCTTTTCTCTCCATCTTCGGTCCACCTCCTCCTCTCTCCCTATTTATTCCAGAACCCTCTCCCCATGCCCCTCTCTGATGAACGGTCTAGGCTCGAAACATCAGCTTTTGTGCTCCTGAGATGCTGCTTGGCCTGTTGTGTTCATCCAGCTCCACACTTTATTAACTCTGGTCTGACTGAATTTGGAATATTGTGAGCAGTTTTGGATCTCGTATCTAAGGAAGGATGTGCTGGTGTTGGAGTGGGTCCAGAGGGGAGGGTTACAAAAATGATCCTGGGAATGAGGAATGGTTGAGGACTCTGGGGTCTGTACTCGATGGTGTTTAGAAGGATAGAGTGGGGGGGTCTGATACAGAATACTGTATAGAGTTTCCTGGATGGAGTGGACGTGGAGAAGATGTTCCCACCAATGGGAACACTAGGACCCACAGGCACAGCCTCAGGGTGAAGGGACAACCCTTTAGAACCGCAAACAGGAGGAATTTCTTCAGCCAGAGGGAGGGGGGAACCTGTGGGACTGATTTATGGCTAAGGGCAGTGGAGGTCAGGGGGTGTAACAGTACAAATAATATAAAGGCAGGCAGCAAGAGCTATAGGTAAAAAAAAACAGAGAGAAGCCAAAGTGAACATAGGCCCCATAGAGAACAAGGCTGTGGAATAAAACAGAGGAACCAGGAAATGGCAGAGGAATTGGGTAGATACTTCACATCAGTCTGTAGAGGGGGAGACACTAATGGCATTTTTAAAATTACTGAATAATCAAGGGGGTAAAAGGAGGAGAGGAAATAAATATGATAACTATCAATGAATAAAAAGTTCCAGAGAAGCCTCCTCCCTCCGGACCAACCTCAGGGAATCTCTCTCCCATTGCAACTCTCTTGTAATCTCTTCGGCCTTGAAACTGCTCGACCATGTCCTGAAGCAAACCAGGTACCACAGCCACATCACCTTTCTCAGCACCTGCCTACGGAACCAGATCATCCCCAAGGGACTACAGTCCACATTTCAGCCTTCCCAATTTGGCCCCAACCATGACCACCTCTACACCCAGACCTACTAACCTCATCCCACCTCCTTGACCTGTCCGTCTTCCCTGGACTGACCCATCCCCTCTCTACCTCCCCACCTACACCCTCTCCACCTAGCTTCTTTACTCTCCATCTTCGGTCCGCCTCCCCCTCTCTCCCTATTTATTCCAGTTCCCCCCCCCCATCCCCCTCTCTGATGAAGGGTCTAGGCCCGAAACGTCAGCTTTTGTGCTCCTGAGATGCTGCTTGGCCTGCTGTGTTCATCCAGCCTCACATTTTATTATCTTGGAATCTCCAGCATCTGCAGTTCCCATTATCTCTGATACTATTTTAACCTCACTGCGAAGCCTCTTCCAGGGATGCCTAACCTGAAGAAGTTACCCTCCTCCCTCCGGACCAACCTCAGGGAATCTCTCTCCCATTGCAACTCTCTTGTAATCTCTTCGGCCTTGAAACTGCTCGACCATGTCCTGAAGCAAACCAGGTACCACAGCCACATCACCTTTCTCAGCACCTGCCTACGGAACCAGATCATCCCCAAGGGACTACAGTCCACATTTCAGCCTTCCCAATTTGGCCCCAACCGTGACCACCTCTACACCCAGACCTACTAACCTCATCCCACCTCCTTGACCTGTCCGTCTTCCCTGGACTGACCTATCCCCTCCCTACCTCCCCACCTACACCCTCTCCACCTATCTTCTTTACTCTCCATCTTCGGTCCGCCTCCCCCTCTCTCCCTATTTGTTCCAGTTCCCTCCCCCCATCCCCCTCTCTGATGAAGGGTCTAGGCCCGAAACGTCAGCTTTTGTGCTCCTGAGATGCTGCTTGGCCTGCTGTGTTCATCCAGCCTCACATTTTATTATTCCAGAGAAGCTGATGGGTCTAAAGAAAGAGAAGTCTCCTAGATCTGATGGGAATCATTCCCGAATGTTGAAGGAAGCAGCTAAAGAGATAGTGAATGCACTGGTAGTAATCTTCGAGTAATCTTTACATTCCGGAAAAGTCCATGGGGATTGGTAAGCTGCCAATGTAACCCCTTTATTAAAAAAGAGGAAACAAAATACAATCATCTATAGGCCAGTGAGCTTAATGCCTGTTATTGGGAAATGTTAGAATCTATTCTAAAGGATGCAACGGCAGGGCAGTTAGAAATACACAATATGATCAAGCAGAGTCAGAATGACTTTGTGATGGGGATGTCACAGCTGACCGATTTACACAAGTTCTTTGAGGAGGAAGCGAGTAGGGCAGATAAAGGGGAACCAGTCACTGTAATATAGGGGAGGCAATGGCCTAGTGGTACCTGCTAATCTAGAGCACGGTTAATGTTCTGGAGACCTCCGTTTGTATCCTGCTACAGCAGAGGGTGGAATTTGAATTCAGTAAAAATCCAAAATTAAGAGTTTAATGATCACCGTGAATCTATCATCGATTGTCAGAAAAACCCATCTGGGTCACTAATCCCCTTTAGGGATGGAAACTGCCATCCTTACCTGGTCTGGCCTACATGTGACTCCAGACCCACAGCAATATGGTTGACTCTTAACTGCCCTCTGGGTAATTAGGGATGGGCAATCAATGCTGCCTGGCCAATGATGCCCTCATCCCGTGAATGAAAAATAATTTGGACTTTCAGAAGGTGTTTGATAAGGTGCTGCACGTTTTGTGACAATGAAGCTGGAGTGGAAAGCCATACAAGTCCCTATAAAACAGATCAGCTGCATTACCTTCATCAGTACATTCAGTCACCTTCTCAAAAACACCCTCAATTCAGTTAGTCAGACAGAATACCCCTCTAACAATCCCATGCTAATCATCCCTGATCAATCTCTGACACTTCACATATTTTCTAATCTTGTCCCTAAGAACTTTTTTTCGATAATTTCCCTACCCATGCCATCAGACTAATTGATGTTAACTTTGTTATCTCGAACTGTCCTAACCTTCCTTTTATATCTGACTGGACCTTGCTACTCTGTGGCCCGATCGCCAGCCAGATCATTGCATCCTGTCCAGCTTGTACAGGTCCCACTGACCCAGTAACTGTCCCAATGACACAACAATTCTAAAGCCCTCCCTCCCACACAACCCCTTCAGTCACAAGTTCATCTTCCTATTCCCAAACTCGGTAGCACAAGGCACTGGAAATAATTACAATCTTGGTAGTCTTCCTCCTTGATCTACCTCCTAACTCTATCTATGCATCTCAACATTTTAGAGACTTCTATCACGTCCTTAATTGGGGATATGACTCATGTCATCCACTGTGAAGACTGACGCAAAGTACTTATTAAGTTCTTCAGCTATTTCCTTATCTCCCATCACTAGCCTTCCAGCATCAATTTGGAGTGGCTACTTTTGCCTCTCATTTCTTTCTTATGTATTGAAAGGAACTTTGACTGTCATTTCTAATATTACTAGCTAGCCTACCTTCATATTTGATCCTCTCCTTCCTTGCTGCTCTCTTTGTTATCCTCTGTCTGTTTTTGTAGCCTTCCCAATCTTCTGATTTCCCAGTGCTCTTGGCCACTTTATAGGCTGTCTTTTTTTTAGATTACTTACAGTGTGGAAACAGGCCCTTGGGCCCAGCAAGTCCACACCAGCCCTTGAAGCACCCCACCCAGACCCATCGCCCTATAACCCAAACACCCCTGAACACTGCTTGGACTGTGGGAGCAAACTGGATCACCCGAAGGAAACCCACGCAGACATGGGGAGAACGTGCAAACTCCGCACAGACAGTTGCCCGAGGCTGGAATCGAACTCGGGTCCATGGTGCTGTGAGGCTGCAGTGCTAACCACTGAGCCACTGTGCTGCCCCCAACATTTCCTGACTTCCTGTGTTGTGTCCAACTTTTATCTGAAACCTAAGGTCTATCTAACCTCCACCCCTACCTTATACTATCATCCATAGCCCTACCTACTAGCTGCTTAAATGCCCCAAATGAGGCCAAATCCACTACCCTCTCCGGCAATGCATTCCACACCCCGCCCACTCTCTGAGCAAAGAACCTACCTCTGATGTCTCCTCGTATCTACCTCCACTCACGTTAAAGAACAAAGAACAAAGAAGAACAAAGAAACCTACAGCACAGGAACAAGCCCTTCGGCCCTCCAAGCCTGCGTCGATCGAGATCCTCTGTCTAACCTGTCATCTATTTCCTAAGGGTCTGTATCCCTTTGCTTCCTGCCCATCCATGTACCTGTCCAAATATACCTTACAAGACGCTAACGTGTCTGCATCTACCGCCTTCGCTGGTAATGCATTCCAGGCGCCCACCACCCTCTGTGTAAAGAACTTTCCACGCATATCTCCCTTAAACTTTCCTCCTCTCACTTTGAACTCATGACCCCTAGTAATTGAGTCCCCACTCTGGGAAAAAGCTTCTTGCTATCCACCCTGTCTATACCCCTCATGACTTTGTAGACCTCAATCAGGTCCCCCCTCAATCTCCGTCTTTCTAATGAAAATAATCATAATCTACTCAAACTCCCTTCATAGCTAGCACCCTCCATACCAGGCAACATCCTGGTGAACCTCCTCTGCACCCTCTCCAAAGCATCCACATCCTTTTGGTAATGTGGCGACAAGAACTGTACGCAGTACTCCAAATGTGGCCGAACCAGAGTCTTATACAACTGTAACATGACCTGCCAACTCTTGTACTCAATAACCTGTCCAATGAAGGAAAGCATGCCATATGCCTTCTTGACCACCCTATTGACCTGCATTGTCACCTTCAGGGAACAATGGACCTGAACACCGAGATCTCTCTGTTCATCAATTTTCCGAAGGACTTTTGCATTTACTGTATAGTTCGACCTTGAATTTGAGCATCCAAAATGTATCACCTCGCATTTTCCCGGACTGAACTCCATCTGCCATTTATCTGCCCAACTCTCCAGACTATCTATATTCTGCTGTAATCTCTGACAGTCCCCTTCACTATCAGCTACTCCACCAATCTTAGTGTCATCAGCAAACTTGCTGATCAGACCACCCATACCTTCCTCCAGATCATTTACATATATCACAAACAACAGTGGTCCCAACACAAATCCCTGTGGAACACCACTGGTCACAGGTCGCCAATTTGAGAAACTCCCTTCCACTACTACTCTCTGTCTCCTGTTGCTCAGCCAGTTTTTTATCCATCTAGCTAGCACACCCTGGACCCCATGCTACTCCACTTTCTCCATCAGACTACCATGGGGAACCTTATCAAATGCCTCACTGAAGTCCATGTATATGACATCTACAGCCTTTCCCTCATCAATCAAAAAATAAACGTCTGTCCGCTTGTGATAGCTACCTTCACCCTAGGAAAATGTCTCTGGCTGTCCACTTCTATCTATAGCTCTGATCATTTTGTACTCGTCTATCAAGTCACCTCTCATCCTTTGTTGTTCGAAAGAGAAAAGTCCGAGCTCTCTCAGCCTTCCCTTGTAAGACCTTCCCTCCATCCCAGGCAACATCCTGCTAAATCTCCTCTGCACCTTTTCCAACGCTTCCACATCTTTCCTGTAATGAGGTGACCAGAATTGGACACAATACTCCAGATGTGGCTGAACCAGGCTTTTGTGTAGCTGGAACATTATTTCACGGCTCTTGAACTCAATCCCTCTATTAATGAAAGCTAACACACCATACGCCTTCTTAACAACTCTATCCACCTGGGTGGCAGCTTTCAGGGAACTGTGGACGTGCACCCCAAGATCCCTCTGCTCCTCCACACTGCCAAGAATCTTTCCGTTAACCCTGTATTCTGCTTTCAAGTTTGTCCTTCCAAATGAATCACCTCACACTTTTAAAGCTTTCCTCTTCCTGTACAAAACTCTGGTGCGGCTGCACTTGGAGTATTGTGTACAGTTCTGGTCACCGCATTATAAGAAGGATGTGGAAGCTTTGGAAAGGGTGTAGAGGAGATTTACTAGGATGTTGCCTGGTATGGAGGGAAGGTCTTATGAGGAAAAGCTGAGGGACTTGAGGCTGTTTTCGTTAGAGAGAAGAAGGTTGAGAGGTGACTTAATTGAAACATATAAAATAATCAGAGGGTTAGATAGGGTGGATAGGGAGAGCCTTTTTCCTAGGATGGTGACGGCGAGCACAAGGGGGCATAGCTTTAAATTGAGGGGTGAAAGATATAGGACAGATGTCAGAGGTAGTTTCTTTACTCAGAGAGTAGTAAGGGAATGGAACGCTTTGCCTGCAATGGTAGTAGATTTGCCAACTTTAGGTACATTTAAGTCATCATTGGACAAGCATATGGATGTACATGGAATAGTGTAGGTTAGATGGGCTTGAGATTGGTATGACAGGTCAGCACAACATCGAGGGCCGAAGGGCCTGTACTGTGCTGTAATGTTCTATGTTCTATGTTCTGTTTCCTGTGGTTACGTTTCCACTCCCTTTAAGTGTATGTGCCTTAAAAGAAATTTTCTAATGGAGTCATAGAGTCACACAGTAGGGAAATTCACCCTTCGGCCCAACCAGTCCATGCTGACCATGGTCTCAAACTAAACTAGTTCCACCTGCCTGCTCCTGGCCCAAATCCCTCCAAACCTTCCCAATTCATGCATTTATCCGAATATCTTTTCAACATGGCAACTGTACCTGCATCCACCACTTCTCCTGGAAGTACACTCCACACAAGACCACGCTCGGTGCAAAATGGCTGCCCAGTGTGTCTTTTTAAAATCTTTCTCCTCTTATCATAAAAAAATCCCCGAAAGAAGTCACCATCCCAGAGAAAAGAAATCTGCTATTGACCTTCGAGATGGCAATAACTGCAGACGCAGCTTAATAATATCCTTCCTATGACTGGGTGACCAGTACTGCACGAAGGGCTGCAGAAAAGGCATCCTCAATATCCTGTACAATTTCAAAATGATGCCCCAATACTCAAAGACAAAAACAGAAGTTGCTGAAAAAGCATTTTAAGGGTTTAATTAAGGTGTTTGGTAAGGTTCCCCATGGTGGGCTCATGCAGAAAGTACGGAGGCATGGGATAGAACATAGAACATAGAACAGTACAGCACAGAACAGGCCCTTCAGCCCACAATGTTGTGCCGACCATTGATCCTCATGTATGCACCCTCAAATTTCTGTGACCATATACATGTCCAGCAGTCTCTTAAATGACCCCAATGACCTTGCTTCCACAACTGCTGCTGGCAACGCATTCCATGCTCTCACAACTCTCTGCGTAAAGAACCCGCCTCTGACATCCCCTCTATATTTCCTCCAACCAGCTTAAAACTATGACCCCTCGTGCTAGCCATTTCTGCCCTGGGAAATAGTCTCTGGCTATCGACTCTATCTATGCTTCTCATTATCTTGTATACCTCAATTAGGTCCCCTCTCCTCCTCCTTTTCTCCAATGAAAAGAGACCGAGCTCAGTCAACCTCTCTTCATAAGATAAGCCCTCCAGTCCAGGCAGCATCCTGGTAAACCTCCTCTGAACCCTCTCCAAAGCATCCACATCTTTCCTATAATAGGGCGCCCAGAACTGGACGCAGTATTCCAAGTGCGGTCTAACCAAAGTTTTATAGAGCTGCAACAAGATCTCACGACTCTTAAACTCAATCCCCCTGTTAATGAAAGACAAAACACCATATGCTTTCTTAACAACCCTGTCCACTTGGGTGGCCATTTTAAGGGATCTATGTATCTGCACACCAAGATCCCTCTGTTCCTCCACGCTGCCAAGAATCCTATCCTTTATCCTGTACTCAGCTTTCAAATTTGACCTTCCAAAATGCATCACCTCGCATTTATCCAGGTTGAACTCCATCTGCCACCTCTCAGCCCATCTCTGCATCCTGTCAATGTCCCGCTGCAGCCTACAACAGCCCTCTACACTTTCAACGACACCTCCGACCTTTGTGTCGTCTGCAAACTTGCTGACCCATCCTTCAATCCCCTCATCCAAGTCATTAATAAAAATTACAAACAGTAGAGGCCCAAGGATGCGGCAGATTGGCTTTTTCTGATGAAGGGTCTAGGCCCAAAACGTCAGCTTTTGTGCTCCTGAGACGCTGCTTGGCCTGCTGTGTTCATCCAGCCTCACACTTTGTTATCTCAGAACTGGCTGCACCTTACGTGACAAAGGGTGGTAGTGGACGGGAAATATTCAACATGGTGCTCAGTTACAAGTGGTGTACCACAAGGACCTGTTCTGGGTCCTCTGTTATTTGTGATTTTTGTAAATGATTTGGATGTAGGAGTGGAAGGGTGGATTAGTAAGTTCACGGATGATACAAAGGTGGGTCGAGTTGTGGACAGTGCGGAGGGCTGTTCTAGGTTACAAAGGGACATTGATCGGATGCAGAGATGGGCTGAGAAGTGGCAGATGGAGTTTAATCCTGAAAAGTGTTAAAGCGAAAAGTATATACAAGAGCCTGGTTTAGCCACATCTGGAGTATTGTGTCCAGTTCTGGTCACTTCATTACAGGAAAGATGTGGAAGTGTTGGAAAAGGTACAGAGCAGATTTATCAGGATGTTGCCTGGAATGGAGGGAAGGTCTTACGAGGAAAGGTTGAGAGATCTCGGGCTTTTCTCTTTAGAACGATGAAGGATGAGAGGTGACTTGATAGAGATGTACAAAATGATCAGAGGTATAGATAGAGTGGACAGCCAGAGACTTTTTGCTCGGGTCAAGTTAGCTATTACAAGGGGACATAGTTTTAAAGTGAGTGGAGGTAGATACAGCGGAGACGTCAGAGGTAGGTTCTTTACTCAGAGAGTGGTAGGGGTGTGGAATCAGCCTCATTTGGGGCATTGAAGCAACTATTAGATAGGCATATGGATGCTAGTATGAGGTGGAGGTTAGATAGACCTTAGGTTGAGGGTAAAAGTTCAGTACAACATTGTGGGCCGAGGGCCTGTACTATGCTGTGCTGTTCTACGTTCTATGTTCTATAAGATTGTGTAATGATTGCATTCGGTCAAAGGGAGAGGTTTATCAATCTGCCAGAAACAGTGGTTAGCCTGAGGATTGAGATTTATTCAGGCCCCAGCGGAGAACAACCAAGAAATAGATAAGGAAAGGAAAAGAGATTGTGAATGTTAGCAAGTGAGCAACACAAGGATGGACATTGAAAACTTCTAATGTTGTGTCAAAAGAAACATATTACCAAGGATAAATGTGGGAACATTCCAGATGGGAACAAAAAGATGTCTTGTGGAGAACAGGGAGACAACGAGGAGACTAAGCAATTACAACACAGCTGACCCAACAGGAGAGTCTCCCAGAAATCCAGGACAATCAAAACATTGGTGTAACTGTGAAACTGACAGAAATGAATAATCAGAAAGAGCTAACACTGGATAATTTAACTGGGTTGAGGATTGATTATTTTCCAGGACGAGATGAGCTTCATACCAGAGTGTTGAGAGAAGTAACAATGGAAACGGCAGATGCTGTGATAACCTTCCGTCACTCTATAGAATCTGGGCAGGTTCCTGGATGATCACAATGCAATCCCATTATTTAATAAGGGAGAGAGGGAGAACCCGGAGAATTATGGATGTGTCAGTCTGAGGTATCTATTGTGAACAATGTGATAACCGGACTTTACGTAAAGAATAGCTAGATTGGGCAGAGTCAAGATGGATTTATGAAAAGATAATCAGTTTTGAAAAATTAGTTGGCTTTTTTTTTTGGTAAGATCATACCTGTAGCACAGAGAATGGCGAACCAGTCAATGTGACAAATTTGGATTTTCAGAAAGCCTTTTTCAGAAAGTCCCACACAGAAAATTAGTGAATACATTTAAAGCATGTGGGATGAGGGGAATATGTTGGTAAGTATCGAGAATTAGTGAACAGAGAGAAAGCAGAGAGCTGAAACAACCAGATTATTTGCACAAGAACAGGTTGGTACTCAGTGGGAGGGGGTGTGCAAAAGGATTTATGTTAGGTCCACAACTGTTCACAACCAACAGAAATCTGCGTGGTAGCTCAGTGGTTAGCACTGCTGTCTCACAGTACCAGGGACCCGGGTTCAATTCCAGCCTCGGGTGACTTGCTGTGCAGAGTTTGCACGTTCTCCCCGTGTCTGCGTGAGTTTCCTCCGGGTGCTCCGGTTTCCTCCCACAGTCCAAAGATGTGCAGGCTAGGTGGATTGGCCATGCTAAATTGCCCGTAGTGTTCAGGGGTGTGTGGGTTATAGGGGGATGGGTCTGAGTGGGATGCCCTGAGAGCTGGTGTGGACTTGTGAGGCCGAAGGTCCTGTTTCCACACTGTAGGGATTCTATGAATCCTATGATTAAGAAGTCATTGCAATATGGCAATCAAACATAAAATTTCCAAATGAGGTTATTGCACCAAATTGAGTGAAAATGTAATTTTGTGAGGTAGACGCAAAGAAGTTTCAAGAGGTCTTGGAAAGCAAAAGAATGGTCAAGAACATGAACGTAGGCTGAAGCTCTGAGCCGCGAGGAAAGATTGGATAGACTGGGGCTAATTTCCTTGGAGCAGCAAAGGTTGACAAGGAACCTGAGAGAGATGCTCAAGATTATGAAGGGCATGGATAAGGTGGATAGGTAGGCACTTTCTCCAATAGGACGGAAGTCAATATCAGGGGCATAAATTTAAGGTCAGAGTAGAAGGCTAAGAGGAGAATTTTTTTTCACCCAGAAGGTGGTGAGAAACTGGAACTGTAGGCTTGAGAGGACGATAGAAGCAGAAACCTTCAGAACATTTAAGACGTATTTAGGTCTGCACTTAGACAGAGCAAGAACTGCAGATGCTGGAGTCCGAGATAACACAGTGTGGGGCTGGAGGAACACAGCAGGACGGGCAGCATCAGAGGAACTGGAATAACACAGTGTGGGGCTGGAGGTACACAGCAGGTCGGGCAGCATCAGAGGAACTGGAATAACACAGCGTGGGGCTGGAGGAACACAGCAGGTCGGGCAGCATCAGAGGAACAGGAATAACACAGTGTGGGGCTGGAGGAACACAGCAGGACGGGCAGCATCAGAGGAACTGGAATAACACAGCGTGGGGCTGGAGGAACACAGCAGGTCGGGCAGCATCAGAGGAACAGGAATAACACAGTGTGGCTGTGCCTCTGGGTGTCCTGCTGTGTTCCTCCAGCCCCACACTGTGTTATTCCTGTTCCTCTGATGCTGCCCGACCTGCTGTGTTCCTCCAGCCCCACACTGTGTTATTCCTGTTCCTCTGATGCTGCCCGACCTGCTGTGTTCCTCCTGCCCCACACTGTGTTATTCCTGTCCCACTGATGCTGCCTGTCCTGCTGAGTCCCTCTAGCCCCACACTGTGTTATTCCTGCCCCTCTCATGCTGCCCGACCTGCTGTGTTCCTCCAGCCCCACACTGTTATTCCTGTCCTTCTGATGCTGCCTGGCCTGCTGTGTCCCTCCATCCCCACACTGTGTTATTCCTGTCCCTCTGATGCTGCCCGACCTGCTGTGTTCCTCCACCCCCACACTGTGTTATTCCTGTCCCTCTGATGCTGCCCGACCTGCTGTGTTCCTCCACCCCCACACTGTGTTATTCCTGTCCCTCTGATGCTGCCCGACCTGCTGTGTTCCTCCATCCCCACACTGTGTTATTCCTGTTCCTCTGATGCTGCCCGACCTGCTGTGTTCCTCCTGCCCCACACTGTGTTATTCCTGTCCCACTGATGCTGCCTGTCCTGCTGAGTCCCTCTAGCCCCACACTGTGTTATTCCTGCCCCTCTCATGCTGCCCGACCTGCTGTGTTCCTCCAGCCCCACACTGTGTTATTCCTGTCCCACTGATGCTGCCTGGCCTGCTGTGTCCCTCCATCCCCACACTGTGTTATTCCTGTCCCTCTGATGCTGCCCGACCTGCTGTGTTCCTCCACCCCCACACTGTGTTATTCCTGTCCCTCTGATGCTGCCCGACCTGCTGTGTTCCTCCACCCCCACACTGTGTTATTCCTGTCCCTCTGATGCTGCCCGACCTGCTGTGTTCCTCCATCCCCACACTGTGTTATTCCTGTCCCTCTGATGCTGCCCGACCTGCTGTGTTCCTCCAGCCCCACACTGTGTTATTCCTGTCCCTCTGATGCTGCCCGACCTGCTGTGTTCCTCCAGCCCCACACTGTGTTATTCCTGTCTCTCTGATGCTGCCCGACCTGCTGTGTTCCTCCAGCCCCACACTGTGTTATTCCTGTCCCTCTGATGCTGCCTGTCCTGCTGTGTTCCTCCACCCCCACACTGTGTTATTCCTGTCCCTCTGATGCTGCCCGACCTGCTGTGTTCCTCCAGCCCCACGCTGTGTTATTCCTTTTCCTCTGATGCTGCCCGACCTGCTGTGTTCCTCCAGCACCACACTGTGTTATTCCTGTTCCTCTGATGCTGCCTGGCCTGCTGTGTTCCTCCAGCCCCACGCTGTGTTATTCCAGTTCCTCTGATGCTGCCCGTCCTGCTGTGTTCCTTCAGCCCCACACTGTGTTATTCCAGTTCCTCTGATACTGCCCGACCTGCTGTGTTCCTCCAGCCCCACACTGTGTTATTCCTGTCCCTCTGATACTGCCCGACCTGCTGTGTTCCTCCAGCCCCACACTGTGTTATTCCAGTTCCTCTGATGCTGCCCGTCCTGCTGTGTTCCTCCAGCCCCACACTGTGTTATTCCTGTTCCTCTGATACTGCCCGACCTGCTGTGTTCCTCCAGTCCCACACTGTGTTATTCCTGTTCCTCTGATGCTGCCCGACCTGCTGTGTTCCTCCAGCCCCACACTGTGTTATTCCTGTTCCTCTGACGCTGCCTGTCCTGCTGTGTAATGGTTATGACTGTGTACTTTTGTTGCTTAAGCCTCCATGGCTAATGGCCAGCAGCTGGAAACTGGAATGAGTGCAGCCACATTACTGTTGACCAGCACAGGTTCGATGGGCCGAATGGCCTTACGCTGTGGTGTAACATCCAGAGTGAGTATATGGCAGGTAGAACACAATGTGAATAAGTGTGAAGTGATTTTACACTTTGGTTTGAAAAAACAGAAAGATAAGACCTTTCTTGAATTTTGAAAAGATGGAAGTAGCTCTCCGTGTGTGGAATGCACCAAAGTCTAGGAGATAGGCAGGACAAGTAATTCGACAGGCCAACGCTATGTTATCATCCTTCACGGGGGATTGGAGTGTAGGAGCAGGGATGTGTTGCTGTAATTATACGGGTGAGATCACACTGGGGTCTTTGCATAGTTTGGTTTTCCAAGCCTGAGGAAGGATGTTCTGGCTCTCCAGGGAGTGTAAGGAAGGTTTACCAGATTAATCCTGGGATGAGGACATCATCTAACTCGTAAAGACTGAGGAGGCAGGAACGGACAAGGCATTTCAAACTGAGGTAAGGAGGGATGTTTTCGATCAGGGGCTCGGTGAACCTTTCATTTTCAGCCACAGAGGGCTGTGGTAACCAGTCATTGTGTTTTCTTTTAATATATTCACAGGATGAGGGTGTCGCTGGCCAGGCAGCATTTATTGTCCATCCCTAATTGCCCAGAGGGCAGTTCAGAGTCAGCCACGTTGCTGTGGGACTGGAGTCACATGTAGGCCAGACCAGGTCTGGATGGCAGTTTCCTTCCCTAAAGGACATTAATGAACCAGATGGGCTTTTCCGATTATTGACAATGGATTCATAGTCATCGTTAGATTCTTAATCCCAGATATTTATTGAATTCTGCCGTGGTGGGATTTGAACCCGGGGTCCCGGAATGTTATCTCGGTCTCTGAATGAACAGTCCAGCGATAATACCACTGGGCCGTTGCCTCCCCAATGTGTGTTCGGGCAGAAATTGATACCTTTCAGGAAACAGATGACATCAAGTAATTTGGAGCCAGAGTGGGGACATAGTGCTGGGGAGAGGACTATGGGATAGTAAGCAGAATCAGCAGGCTGAATGGCCTACTCCTTTTCCTATAAAGTTCAGGATTCCAAGAGCCATTTGTGGAGGTCCTGGCTGAGATTCAATAACAAAGAGATGCCAGGCATCCTGTCCAACCTGCTCCACCATTCAATAAAATGATCCAACTTTGGTTGATTGCAGATGGTGTGTGAGGGTGGGACAAAATGTCACTATTCACTGTGTCACACTACCCCTGACGTTCACTGACAATCTGACCACTATCAATTTTCTCAGTCCTCTTTTCTCCTGATTCCACTAAATTTCCTCAAAGTTTCGTCATGTTTTTGTGCTGATGTTGATATTGCTGTAAATATCTCCCCATGCTCCCATTTTACACAATCCCATTTCCCTTCACTGTTCTTCATGTCCTTTTCATTTGCCAAGACCCAAACCGTTTACTTTCTCCATGCTTTCTCATTTTGTTTCTTATATTGTCTCTTCTGCTCTCCATTGCTGTCTATCCCCGTTAGGGTGTTAAAAAGATTCTGAAAAAAATTAAATCTCCTCAGACCTCATACTGATCCTTATCACTTTCCACATTTAGCCAGTTTACCTGTGGACAATCTGTGGTTGATCACACAGAAATATGACATCGAACCCTGCAGTGAAATAGCTTTTCTACACTTCTCCCTTTCAAACATTGTGTTCAACTGGACCACATTGTTATCACCGTTTGATAAATGCTCTCACAGTGTGAGGCCGTGAACTAAATCTGGCTCATTACTCATTGTGATCTCTAATATGCCCTGCTCCCTTGTTAATTGCAGAATAAATTGGCCTGGAGTTTAGCGGTTTGTGGAGAAGTCCAGGCCCTGGGAATGAAAAGGAGAATTACTTGTGGGCAGTGGGTGATCAGAGGATCCACAGCCTCATGAACTCAATTAACCCTGGGGAATACAAGCTGCTTGTTACAACTTGTCAGCCTGAAAATCACTTGTTCCTGTGGACCCAGCCTTTCCTGTTTGTTGGCAAAGTCCCTTGTCATGTTATTTACTTCCCTCAACGCCATGCACTCTCATCAAGTATAATTAACATTTCCTGTGGTATTTAGTCCGTTGCCTCCAGGAAATCCAAATGTACTTCATTTATTGACTCCCTGTGATCTGTGTTGCCTGCTGCATCCTAAAAGGTCGTGAATCAACTTGTCAAACATGATCCATCACACCCTGCTCTCCCGATTTTTACTGCAGGGACACCCACCATGCCCTGAGGGAGGGAATTCCAGGATTTTGATCTATTGACACTGAAGGAACGGCAATGCATTTCTAAGACAGGACAGTGAGTGGGTTGGACAGAAAATACTCGGATGGTGGTGGAGAGATTGTTGTCAGCATCCCCCGTGAGTAATTCACTCCTGTACATTGTCCGTACCTCTGCTGTGCTTCCCTCGTATCAACATTCACCAGTGCAAGCTGCTACAGACCTGTACAAACTGCTACACACCAGTACAAGGTGCTGCACACCAGTACAAGCTGAGACTCACCTGTACAAGCTGCTACACACCTGTACAACCTGCTACATACCTGTACAACCTGCTACACACCTGTACAACCTGCTACACACCTGTGCAACCTGCGACACACCTGTACAACCTGCTACACGCCAGTAAATATTCAACCACTACACACTACCTATATGCCCTGTATAGGGCCCGCACCCCCTCTGTACGCGCTGTATACGGCCCACGCACCATCTGTACGCGCTGTATACGGCCCACGCACCATCTGTACGCGCTGTATACGGCCCGTGCACCATCTGTACGCCCTGTATACGGCCCGCACCCCCTCTGTACGCCCTGTATACGGCCCGCACCCCCTCTGTATTGCACACATACCCTCTGGACGGCCTGGAAATGGCCCGCACGCTCTGTAAGATCTCTGTATACCCCAAGGAGCACCCTGCAACTTGTCTGTATGCCCTGTACACTGCATACATGGTGTCTATGCTCCAGTACAAAATTACACTGTCAGTGTGCCACCTGTCCAGCTCTTTGTGTGCTCCATACACAATCTCGGCAACCCCGGTACAACCCATACATTTGTATACCACCTGTTTGTAGAATATACAGCAATAGAGCACAGGAACAGGCCCTTCAGCCCACCATGTCTGGACTGGCCATGATGCCATTATGAATTATACTATTTGCCCGCACATGCTCTATATCCCTCTATTCCCTGCCTGTTCATATGTCCACCCAAATGCCTCTTAATTGTTGCTATAATTTCTACTTCTACCACCTTCCCTGGCAGCGCTTACCAGGTACACACCAACGTTTGTGAAGATTTTCTTCCACAGCTCCTTTAACCTTCCTCTGTCTCACCCTAACTGTATTTGAGTTTTTCACCCTGAGCAAAGACTCCAACATCGACTTTATCCATTCCCCTCATCATATTATGTACTTCTATTTGCCACATCTCAGCCTGCAACACTCCAGCAAAACCAATCTAAAGCTGTCCTAGCTCTCCTTACAGCTAATATACTCTAATTCCAGGCAATATCCTGAAGAAGGTTCTAGGCCCTTGAAGCTGGTGAAATCCACATTGTTGCCATAACCCTAACCCTGCAGCCCAATGGTATCAATGTGGACTTCACCCGCTTCAAAATCTCCCCTTCCCCCACTGCATCCCAAAACCAGCCCAGTTCTTCCCCTCCCCCCCACTGCATCCCAAAACCAGCCCAGTTCTTCCCCTCCCCCCCACTGCATCCCAAAACCAGCCCAGTTCTTCCCCTCCCCCCCACCGCATCCCAAAACCAGCCCAGTTCTTCCCCTCCCCCCACCGCATCCCAAAACCAGCCCAGTTCTTCCCCTCCCCCCACCGCATCCCAAAACCAGCCCAGTTCTTCCCCTCCCCCCACCGCATCCCAAAACCAGCCCAGCTCGTCCCCTCCCCCCACCGCATCCCAAAACCAGCTTAGCCAGACCCCTCCCCCCACTGCATCCCAAAACCAGTCCAACCTGTCTCTGCCTCCCTAACCTGTTCTTCCTCTCACCCATCCCTTCCTCCCACCCCAAGCCACACCTCCATTTCCTACCTACCACCTCATCCCGCCTCCTTGACCTGTCCGTCCTCCCCGGACTGACCTATCCCCTCCCTACCTCCCCACCTATACTCTCCTCTCCACCTATCTTCTTTTCTCTCCATCTTCGGTCCGCCTCCCCCTCTCTCCCTATTTATTCCAGAACCCCCTCCCCATCCCCCTTTTCTGATGAAGGGTCTAGGCCCGAAACATCAGCTTTTGTGCTCCTGAGATGCTGCTTGGCCTGCTGTGTTCATCCAGCTCCACACTTTGTTAACATGGATTCTCCAGCATCTGCAGTTCCTACCATCTCTCATCCTGTTAACCCTCTTCTGTACCCTTCCCAAAACATCCACATCCTTCCTACACTGGACCCCCATACACTGCCTGTACACCCTCGCCATACACTGTCTGTACGCCCCCCGTACACTGTTTGTACGCGCCCCCCGTACAGTCTGTATGACCCCCTGTACACTGTCTGTATGTGCCCCCGTACACTATCTGTATGCACCCCCCTACGCTGTCTGTACGCATCCCCGTACACTGTCTGTACGCACCCCCCTACACTGTCTGTACAACCCCCTGTACACTGTCTGTACGCATCCCCATACACTGTCTGTACGCACCCCCGTAAGCTCTCTGTACGACCCCCCCGTACACTGTACGCATCCACCCCGTACACTATCTGTACACCCCCCCGTACACTGTCTGTACACACCCCCGTACACTGTCTGTACATCCCCCCCTTACACTGTCTGTACACCCTCACCATACATTGTCTTACGCCCCCTGTACGCTGTTTGTCCGCGCCCCCCATACACTGTTTGTACGCATCCCCATACACTCTCTGTACACCCTCGCCATACACGGTCTGTACGCCCCCTGTACGCTGTCTGTAGACCCTCGCCATACACTGTCTGTACGCCCCCCGTACACTGTCTGTACACCCTCGCCATACACTGTCTGTACGCACCCCCGCACACTGTCTGTAGACCCTCGCCATACACTGTCTGTACGCCCCCCGTACACTGTCTGTATACCTTCGCCATACACTGTCTGTACGCATCCCCATACACTCTCTGTACACCTTCGCCATACACTGTCTGTACGCACCCCCATACACTGTCTGTACGCATCCCCCTACACTGTCTGTACAATGCCCATACACTGTCTGTACGCATCCCCCTACACTGTCTGTACAACCCCCGTACACTGTCTGTACGCATCCCCCTACACTGTCTGTACACCCTCGCCATACACTGTCTGTACGCATCCCCATACACTCTCTGTACACCTTCGCCATACACTGTCTGTACGCACCCCCGTACACTGTCTGTACACCCTCGCCATACACTGTCAGTACGCCTCCCCCATACACTGTTTGTACTTGCCCCCAGTACACTGTCTGTACGCATCCCCGTACACTGTCTGTACGCATCCCCCTACACTGTCTGTACAACCCCCGTACACTATCTGTACGCATCCCCCTACACTGTCTGTACAACCCCCCTGTACACTGTCTGTACAACCCCCTGTACACTGTCTGTACGCATCCCCCTACACTGTCTGTACAACCCCCTGTACACTGTCTGTACGCAACCCCCTACACTGTCTGTATGCCCCCCTGTACACTGTCTGTACGCACCCACCCCGTACACTGTCTGTACGCAACCCCTACGCTGTCTGTACGAACCCCCTGTACACTGTCTGTACGCATCCCCCTACACTGTCTGTACAACCCCCCGTACACTGTCTGTACAACCCCCTGTAAACTGTCTGTACGCATCCCCCTACACTGTCTGTACAACCCCCTGTACACTGTCCGTACGCATCCCCCTACACTGTCTGTATGCCCCCCTGTACACTGTCTGTACGCACCCACCCTGTACACTGTCTGTACGCACCCACCCCGTACACTATCTGTACGCCCCCCGGTACACTGTCTGTACACCCTCGCCATACACTGTCTGTACGCCCCCCCATACACTGTTTGTATGCACCCCCATACACTGTCTGTACACCCTTGCCATACACTGTCTGTACGCACCCCCGCACACTGTTTGTACGCGCCCCCCGTACACTGTTTGTACGCACTCCCATACACTGTCTGTACACCCTCGCCATACACTGTCTGTACGCCCCCCGTACACAGTTTGTATGCACCCCCCGTACGCTGTCTGTACGCCCTCCTGTACACTGTCTGTACACAAACCCCCATACACTGTCTGTACGCCTCACCCGTACACTGTCTGTACACCCCCCCATACACTGTCTGCATGCACCCCACCCCGTACACTGTCTGTACACCCTCCCCTGGCACTGTCTGTACACCCCCCTGTACACTGTTTGTGCAAGCCCCCCGGTACACTGTCTGTACAACCCCCGTACACTGTCTGTACACACCCCCGTACACTGTCTGTACAACCCCCTGTAACCTGACTGTACGCATCCCCCTACACTGTCTGTACAACCCCCTGTACACTGTCCGTACGCATCCCCCTACACTGTCTGTATGCCCCCCTGTACACTGTCTGTACGCACCCATCCTGTACACTGTCTGTACGCACCCACCCCGTACACTATCTGTACGCCCCCCGGTACACTGTCTGTACACCCTCGCCATACACTGTCTGTACGCCCCCCCATACACTGTTTTTACGCACCCCCATACACTGTCTGTACACCCTTGCCATACACTGTCTGTACGCACCCCCGCACACTGTTTGTATGCGCCCCCCCGTACACTGTTTGTACGCACTCCCATACACTGTCTGTACACCCTCGCCATACACTGTCTGTACGCCCCCCCGTACACAGTTTGTACGCACCCCCCGTACGCTGTCTGTACGCCCTCCTGTACACTGTCTGTACACAAACCCCCATACACTGTCTGTACGCCTCACCCGTACACTGTCTGTACACCCCCCCATACACTGTCTGCACGCACCCCACCCCATACACTGTCTGTACACCCTCCCCCGGCACTGTCTGTACACCCCCCTGTACACTGTTTGTGCAAGCCCCCCGGTACACTGTCTGTACGACCCCCGTACACTGTCTGTACACACCCCCGTACACTGTTTGTGCAAGCCCCCTGTACACTGTCTGTACGCCCCCCTGTACGCTGTCTGTACGCCCCCCGTGCTCTGTCTGTATGCCCCCCCTTACACTGTCTGTACACACCCCCATACACTGTCTATACGCCCCCCCGTGCACTGTCTGTACGCCACCTGTACACTGTCTGTACGCCCCCCCGTACACTGTCTGTACACCCGCCCCGCACACTGTCTGTACACATCCCCGTACACTGTCTGTACGCCCCCTCGTGCACTGTCTGTACGCCACCCGTACACTGTCTGTACGCCCCACTGTACACTGTCTGTACGCCCCCCGTACACTGTTTGTACAAGCCTTCCATACACTGCCTGTACGCATTCCTGTACACTCTCTGTACGCTCCCCCATACACTGTCCCTGCACCACCCCATACACTGTCTGTACGCACCCCCTGTACACTGTCTGTACACCCCCCATACACTGTCTGTACGCCCGCCCCGTACACTGTCTGTACACCCCCCCATACACTGTCTGTACACCCCCCGTATACTGTCTGTACGCACCCCCCCCCACCCCGTATGACCTGTGATCCCTGTCGTCACGAGTTTGTGGTGTCAATGTCTGATATGCTGATTTTTTTGTGGAGAAAGGATCGCGGAGGTATACATCTCTGGATTAAGCTCATGATTGTTAAATCTAACTTTACAGCAGGGGACCAGATAATAAGAAATAAATCGAGAGTTTATTAGGAACAATATCCCTGAATTCTGACAAGTAGCCATGTTGTTTGTGTGTGAGTGTGAGTGGTGACAGGTCAGACGTGAATCTGTGTCTCTGTCAGACAAATAGGTTCCTGGTTCTTGTCTCTGTGCATTTGTGGGATGTGGGTGTCACCGGCTGGGCCCGTATTTCTTACCTGTCCCTAGTTGCCCCTTGAGAAGGTGGTGCTGAGCCTCATGAACAGCTGCAGTAGATAAGATAGTCTTCCTAGTGGCTGATACAACTGTATGTCTCACTTGGCCATTTCAGGGGGCGCAGTTAGAGAGGCAGCCACATTGCTGTGGGTCTGGAGTCACATGTAGGCCAGACCAGGTAAGAACAGCAGTTTCCTTCCCTAAAGGGCATTAGTGAGCCACATTAGTGAGCTGATGATCAATAATGCTTTCATGGTCACCAGTAAAACAAAGAACAAAGAACAGTACAACACAGGAACAGGCCCTTCAGCCCTCCAAGCCTGCGCTGACACATTTTGCCCCACACCTCAGGAAGGACATACTAGCCCTGGAGCGTGTCCAGTGGAGATTCACATGGATGATCCCTGGAATGGTAGGTTTAACGTATGATGAACGGCTAACAGTCCTTGGATTGTACTCATTAGAGTTTAGAAGGTTGAGGGGAGATCTAATAGAAACTTACAAGATAATGTATGGTTTAGAAGGGGTGGACACTAGGAAGTTGTTTCCGTTAGGCGGGGAGACTAGGACCCGTGGGCACAGCCTTAAAATTAGAGGGGGTAAATTTAAAACTGAAATGAGACGACATTTCTTCAGCCAGAGAGTGGTGGGCTTGTGGATTCATTGTCGCAGAGTGCAGTGGAGGCCAGGACGTTAGATGCCTTCAAGGCAGAGATCGACAAATTCTTGATCTCAAAAGGAATCAAGGGCTACGGGAGAGAGTGCATGGAAGTGGTGTTGAAATGCCCATCAGGCATGATTTAAATGGTGGAGTGGACTTGATGGGCTGAATGGCCTTACTTCCACTCTATGTCTTATGGTCTTATGGTCTTATTGTCCCCTACTAATTGACCTCTCCACCCTGGGAAAAAGCCTCATACTTTCCACTCCATCTATTCCATTCACAATCTTATAAACGTCTGCTGAGGTTGGTTGGCTGACCGAGCTGGTTTGTTATTCCGTAGACGTTTCATTCCCCTGCTGGGTAACATCCTCAGTGCAGCCCGCGATGAAGCGTCGGTGTGTTTTCCTGCCTGGTTTTTAAATTCTGAGGTCCTTTGAAATTAATTATCTCCCTTCCGGTTTTCCTTCGCAGTGATGTATATAGGGGGTCTAATTCTACATGTTTAGTGATGGCCTTCCTGGTGGAGAGCACCAAGAACTTAATGAAATGTCTGCAAACTAACGAACAAGCTCAGAGAGCAAACCAACCACAGCTCCCACAACCCAAGCTACAAATCTACTCATGAACATTATAAACTTCTATCAAGCCACCCCACAACCTCCTGTGTTCCAGTGAAAACAAACCCAGTCTATCTGAGACAACAAGGCGTAGAGCTGGATGAGCACGGCAGGCCAAGCAGCATCAGAGGAGCAGGAAGGCTGACCCTAACCCTAACCAGGTCTATCCATCCTCTCTTCATAGCTAAACTCCCAGCCTTGCAATTGCGAGGTGATGCATTTTGGAAGATCTAATTCAAGGGCGAACTATACAGTAAATGGAAAAGCTCTGGGGAAAATTGATGAACAGACAGATCTGGGTGTTCAGGTCCATTGTTCCCTGAAGGTGGCAACACAGGTCAATAGGGTGGTCAAGACCTCCCACACTGTCTTTCCTAATCCCTGATTTCTCTCTCTCTCCCTCACTTCTCTCTCTCCAGCTGTCTCCTTCTGAAACTCTCCCTCCCTCCCCCTCATTCTCAATCTCTTTCTCTTTCTCTCTCTCTCTCTCCAAACCCCCACCCTCTCTGCCTGCCTGTCTGTCTCTCTCTCTCCCACCACCCCAGCCGTCTCTCTCTCTCTCTCTCTCTCTCTCTCTCCACCACCCCCCACTCTCTCTGCCTGCCTGTCTGTCTGTCTCTCTCTCTCTCTCTCTCTCTCCCACCACCTCCCCAACCATCTGTATCTCTCTCTCTCTCTGTCCCCCGCCCCCGTCTGTATATCTCTCTCTCTCTCTCTCCCCCGGTCCCTGTGACTTTTCACGTACCTGCCAATACCTTTCCACTTCTCTAAATCCCAGCAGTCAAGTTGAAAATGATTGGAACTTAATCTCCACTTCAGATGAAGTGTTTGGTTGCTATGGTAACAGGGTCTTATTGCTCATTTGAGATGTGAGAGTGTCCCTGATATCGTTGTGGTTTCTGTCTCAGAGTAATCCATCACCCCCACCCAACTTGAAGGACGTGGGGCTGGGGGTGTAGACAGACTGGAGGGGGTTCACAGATTTTAGTGAGAGGGTTCGGGTGGGGAAGTTAAGAGTTCTCTCCTTGGACTTAATCAGATGAAGGAAGAGGTTCAGGATAATGAGTGATAATGGGAACTGCAGATGCTGGAGAATCCAAGATAACAAAGTGTGGAGCTGGATGAACACAGCAGGCCAAGCAGCTTCTCAGGAGCACAAAAGCTGACGTTTTGGGCCTAGACCCTTCATCAGAGAGGTTCAGGATAATGTCAGGTTTAGGTAATGGAGACCAAGTGTCACTCTTCCTACAGGCTAAAGGGGCCAGCAACCAGGAGACCTGGGGTAAAACAATTAACCTACTGTGAAAGCAAATGAGAAAGGCTGGGTACTGAGAGCCCGTGACCAGGGGTGGAGGGGAGGGGTGGGCAAAGGAATGGAGAGGAGGAGACCGAAGGAGAGAGTTGGAGAGGAGTTTGGAGGATAGGGTAGTGGGGAGGAGGGTAGTGTAGTGGAGGGGAGGGAGAGGAGAGGAGGGGAGGACAGAGACGGGGGGTGCATGGGAGGAGGATGGGAAGGGATGTGGAGAGTGTTGGGGGTGTAGGGGAATGGAGAGGAGGGGATGGTGGTGGAGGGGTGGCCGGGGGAGGGGAGCAGAGGAGAGGGGAGGACGGAGAGGTGAAAGCGAAGGGAGGACAGGAGAGTGGAGAGAATGGGTAGGGAGAAGGGGAGGGTAGTGGAGGGGAGGGGAGGGAAGTGGAGAAGAGGGGAGCTTGTGGAAGGGAGGATAAGAAGGGGAGGGGAGCACAGGGAATGTGGGGAGTGAAGGGAGGATAGGAGTGGGAAAGGGAGGTGGGAATGAAGCAGAGGCGAGGGGTGGTGGGGGGTTGTTTTGGTGGGGGGGTGTGGGTGGGGGGAGCTGAGGGGATGGAACATGAGCAATGACCTCAAGAGGAAACTGGGTGGGACATTGCATTGAACCTGCAGGGCTAGGAGCAGAACACGGGGCCAAAAGGATTCTGGACAGATTGTGAAAGCTGTAAGTGTGATGAGACACAGTGTGTGGCTTTTGTCAATAATTTCTGGATGTTGCTGACTGAGTTTGTCTCATCCTCTTCAATGTGCCTCATGTGGCACTCTATAGCAAACCAAATGGTGCAGGAGGTAATGGCCCAGTGGAATCTATTAATTCCGAGAACCAACGAATGTTCTCTGGACCTGGGTTCAAATCCTGCCTTTGCAGATGGTAGAATGTGAATTCAATTTTCAAAAGCCTGGGCTTGAAAAGAAAGAGTCGGCCCACTCGAGGACAAAGGCAGGAATCTGTACGTGAAGCCAGAAGAGGGATGTGAGGTTGGAAACAAGTACGTTGTGTTGGTGTTCACCAAAGAGAAGGAATTGGTGGACGATGATCTCAGGGAAGGGACTGTCGAGCTTCTAAGCCAAGTTGCTGTTAAAAAGGGAGAGGTGTTGTGTGTCTTAAAAAGCATTGCTAGATACTTCCCCAGGTTCTGATGGGATCTATCCCAGAATATTGAGGGAGGCAAGAGAACAAATTACTGGAGCATTGACAGATATCTTCACATCCCGTTTGACCACAGGTGAGGTCCAAGAGGACTGGAGAACAGCCAGCGCTGTCCCCTTGTTTAAGGAGAGTAGCAGGGAAAATGCTGGAAATTACAGGCCTGTGAGCATCACACCGGTGGTGAAAAATAGTTGAAAGAGGTTCTCAGGGACAAGATCTTAATGCATTGAAAAGCAAATGGACTTAGTGGACGTAGCATGGGTTTCTGGGAAAGGCTGCGCCTCACTAACTTGATCAAGTTGTTTGAGAACATGATGAAGATGACTGATGAGGGGAAAAGCGGTTGATGCTGTCTACAAGGACTTCAGTAAAGCCTAGGTCTAGGTTCATCAAGGTCTAGGCCCGAAACATTAGGTTTAGTGTTCCTGAGATGCTGTTTGGCTTGCTGTGATCATCCAGCTCCACACTATGTTATCTTCGATTCTCCAGCATCTGCAGTTCACATTGTCACTGGAAAAAAATGTGGCTGGTCTAACTCGTAAGTCTGCAGACGATGCAAGGATGGATGGTGTTGTGGATAGTGAGGAGGATTGAGGACGATGCAAAGATTGGAGGAGCTATGGAGAGTGAGGAGGATTGTGGATGATACAAGGGTTGGAGGAGTTATGGAGAGTGAGGAGGACTGTGAATGATACAAGGATTGGAGGAGTTATGGATAGTGAGGAGGATTGTGGATGATACAAGGATTGGAGGAGCTAGAGTTAGTGAGGAGGATTGTGGATGATACAAGGATTGGAGGAGTTATGAATAGTGAGGAGGATAGCGGACGACACAAGGATTGGAGGAGTTATGGATAGTGAGGAGGTTGTGGATGATACAAGGATTGGAGGAGTTATGGATAGTGAGGAGGATTGCGGACAAAACAAGGATTGGAGGAGTTATGGATAGTGAGGAGGATTGCGGACGATACAAGGATTGGAGGAGTTATGGATAGTGAGGAGGATTGCGGACGATACAAGGATTGGAGGAGTTATGGATAGTGAGGAGGATTGCGGACGATACAAGGATTGGAGGAGTTATGGATAGTGAGGAGGTTGTGGATGATACAAGGATTGGAGGAGTTATGGATAGTGAGGAGGATTGTGGACGATACAAGGATTGGAGGAGTTATGGATAGTGATGAGGATTGCGGACGATAGAAGGATTGGAGAAGTTATGGATAGTGATGAGGATTGCGGACGATAGAAGGATTGGAGAAGTTATGGATAGTGAGGAAGATTGTGGATGATACAAGGATTGGAGGAGTTATGGATAGTGAGGAGGATTGCGGACAAAACAAGGATTGGAGGAGTTATGGATAGTGAGGAGGATTGCGGATGATACAAGCATTGGAGGAGTTATGGAGAGTGAGGAGGATTGTGGATGATACAAGGATTGGAGGAGTTATGGATAGTGAGGAGGATTGTGGACAAAACAAGGATTGGAGGAGCTATGGATAGTGAGGAGGATTGTGGATGATACAAGGATTGGAGGAGTTATGGATAGTGAGGAGGATTACAGATGATACAAGGATTGGAGGAGTTATGGATAGTGAGGAGGATTGTGGATGATACAAGGATTGGAGGAGTTAAGGATAGTGAGGAGGATTGCGGACGATACAAGCATTGGAGGAGTTATGGATAGTGAGGAGGATTGCGGACAAAACAAGGATTGGAGGAGTTATGGATAGTGAGGAGGATTGCGGACAAAACAAGGATTGGAGGAGTTATGGATAGTGAGGAGGATTGTGGATGATACAAGGATTGGAGGAGTTAAGGATAGTGAGGAGGATTGCGGACGATACAAGGATTGGAGGAGTTATGGATAGTGAGGAGGATTGTGGATGATAGAAGGATTGGAGGAGTTATGGATAGTGAGGAGGATTGTGGATAATACGAGGATTGGAGGAGTTATGGATAGTGAGGGAGACTGCGGACGATACAAGGATTGGATGAGTTATGGATAGTGAGGTGGATTGCTGCTGCATGTGCTCAGGGTTCTGTACCTTCTGTTCCTGAACCTGCTGGTGCATGTGTTCAGGGTTCTGTACCTTCTGGAACTGAACCTGCTGGTGCATGTGCTCAGGGGTCTGTACTTTCAGTTCCTGAACCTGCTGGTGCATGTGCTCAGGGTTCTGTACCTACGGGTCCTGAATCAGGTGGTGCATGTATTCAGGGTTCTGTACCTTCTGTTCCTGAACCAGCTGGTGCATGTGCTCAGGGTTCTGTACCTTCTGTTCCTGAACCTGCTGGTGCGTATGCTCAGGGTTCTGTACCTTCTGTTCCTGATCCTGCTGGTGCATGTGCTCAGGGTTCTGTACCTTCTGTTCCTGAACCTGCTGGTGCGTATGCTCACGGTTCTGTAACTTATGTTCCTGATCCTGCTGGAGCATGTGGTCAGGGCTCTGTACCTTTTGTTCCTGAACCGGCTGCTGCGTGCGCTCAGGGTTCTGTAACTTATGTTCCGGAACCTGCTGGTGCGAGTCCTAAGGGTTCTGTACCTTCTGTTCCTGAACATGCTGGCGCATGTGCTCAGGGTTCTGTACCTTCAGTTCCGGAACCTGCTGGTGCGTGTGCTCAGGTTTCAGTCCCATCGGTTGCTGAACCTGCTGTTGGATGTGCTCAGGGTTCTGTACCTTCTGTTCCTGAACATGCTGGTGCGTGTGTTCAGGGTTCTGTACCTTCTGTTCCTGAACCTGCTGGTCCGTGTGCTCAGGGTTCTATACCTTCTGTTCCTGAACCTGCTGGTGCAGGTGGTCAGGTTTCAGTACCTTCTGTTCCTGAACCTGCTGGTGCATATGCTCAGGGTTCTCAACCTTCTGTTCCTGAACCTGCTGGTGCGTGTGCTCACGGTTCTGTACCTACTGTTCCTGAACCTGCTGGTGCATGTGCTCAGGGCTCTGTACCTTATGTTCCTGATCCTGCTGGAGCGTGTGCTCACGGTTCTGTACCTTAGGTTCCTGAAACAGCTGGAGCATTTGCTCAGGGCTCCTGAACCTGCTGGTGCATGTGTTCAGGGTTCTGTACCTTCTGTTCCTGAACCTGCTGGTGCATGTGTTCAGGGTTCTGTACCTTCTGGAACTGAACCTGCTGGTGCATGTGCTCAGGGGTCTGTGCCTACGGGTCCTGAACCAGGTGGTGCATGTATTCAGGGTTCTGTAACTTCTGTTCCTGAACCTGCTGGTGCATGTGCTCACGGTTCTGTAACTTATGTTCCTGATCCTGCTGGAGCATGTGGTCAGGGTTCTGTACCTTATGTTCCAGTCACTGCTGGTGCATGTGCTCAGGGTTCTGTAACTTATGTTCCGGAACCTGCTGGTGCATGTGCTCAGGGTTCTGTACCTTCTGTTCCTGAAACTGCTGGTGCATGTGCTCAGGGTTCTGTACCTTCTGTTCCTGAACCTGCTGGTGCGTATGCTCAGGGTTCTGTATATTCAGTTCCTGAACCTGCTGGAGCGTGTGCTCAGGTTCCTGTCCCTTCGGTTGCTGAACCTGCTGTTGGATGTGCTCAGGGTTCTGTACCTTCTGTTCCTGAACATGCTGGTGCATGTGCTCAGGGTTCTGTACCTTCTGTTCCTGAACCGGCTGGTCCGTGTGCTCAGGGTTCTGTACCTTCTGTTCCTGAACCTGCTGGTGCATGTGCTCAGGGTTCTGTACCTTCTGTTCCTGAACCTGCTGTTGCGTGTGCTCAGTGTTCTGTACGTTCTCTTCCTGAACTTGCTGGTGCGTGTGCTCAGATTTCTGTCCCTTCGGATCCTGAACCTGCTGTTTGATGTGCTCATGGTTCTGTACCTTCTGTTCCTGAACCGGCTGGTCCGTGTGCTCAGGGTTCTGTACCTTCTGTTCCTGAACCTGCTGGTGCATGTGCTCAGGGTTCTGTACCTTCTGTTCCTGAACCTGCTGTTGCGTGTGCTCAGTGTTCTGTACGTTCTCTTCCTGAACTTGCTGGTGCGTGTGCTCAGATTTCTGTCCCTTCGGATCCTGAACCTGCTGTTTGATGTGCTCATGGTTCTGTACCTTCTGTTCCTGAATCTGCTGGTGCGAGTCCTAAGAGTTCTGTACCTTCTGTTCCTGAACCTGCTGGTGCGAGTCCTAAGAGTTCTGTACCTTCTGTTCCTGAACATGCTGGTGCGTGAGCTCAGTATTCTGTCCCTTCTGTTCCTGAACCTGCTGGTGCATGTGCTCAGGGTTCTGTATATTCAGTTCCTGAACCTGCTGGTGCGTGTGCTCAGGTTTCTGTCTCTTCCGTTACTGAACCTGCTGGTGCATGTGCTCAGGGTTCTGTACCTTCTGTTCCTGAACCTGCTGGTGGATGTGTTCAGGGTTCTGTACCTTCTGCTCCTGAACCTGCTGGTGCATGTGCTCAGGGTTCTGTACCTTCTGTTCCTGAACCTGCTGGTGGATGTGTTCAGGGTTCTGTACTTTCAGTTCCTGAACCTGCTGGTGCATGTGCTCAGGGGTCTGTACCTACGGGTCCTGAACCAGGTGGTGCATGTATTCAGGGTTCTGTAACTTCTGTTCCTGAACCTGCTGGTGCATGTGCTCACGGTTCTGTAACTTATGTTCATGAACCTGCTGGTGCGTGTGTTCAGGGTTCTGTACATTCTGTTACTGAAACTGCTGGTGCATGTGCTCAGGGTTCAGTACCGTCCGTTCCTGAACCTGCTGGTGCATGTGCTCATGGTTCTGTACCTTCTGTTCCTGAACCTGCTGGTGCATGTGCTCAGGGCTCTGTAACTTCTGTTCCTGAACATGCTGGTGCGCGTGTTCAGGGTTCTGTATCTTCAGTTCCTGAACCTGCTGGTGCGTGTGCTCAGGTTTCTGTCCCATCGGTTGCTGAACCTGCTGTTGGATATGCTCAGGGTTCTGTACCTGCTGTTCCTGAACCCGCTGGTGCATGTGCTCAGGGCTCTGTACCTTCTGTTCCTGAACCTGCTGGTGCATGTGCTCAGGGCTCTGTGCCTTCTGTTCCTGAACCTACTGGTGCGCGTGTTCAGGGTTCTGTACCTTCAGTTCCTGAACCTGCTGGTGCGTGTGCTTAGGGCTCTGTACTTTCTGTTCCTGAACCTGCTGGTGCATGGGCTCAGGGTTCTGTACCTACGGGTCCTGAACCCGCTGGTGCATGTGTTCAGGGCTCTGTACCTTCTGTACCTGATCCTGCTGGTTCATGGGCTCAGGGTTCTGTACCTTCTGTTCCAGAAACAGCTGGTGCATGTGCTCAGGGCTCCTGAACATGCTGGTGCATGTGTTCAGGGTTCTGTACCTTCTGTTCCTGAACCTGCTGGTGCATGTGTTCAGGGTTCTGTACCTTCTGGAACTGAACCTGCTGGTGCATGTGCTCAGGGGTCTGTACTTTCAGTTCCTGAACCTGCTGGTGCATGTGCTCAGGGTTCTGTACCTACGGGTCCTGAACCAGGTGGTGCATGTATTCAGGGTTCTGTACCTTCTGTTCCTGAACCTGCTGGTGCGTGTGCTCAGGGTTCTGTACCTTCTGTTCCTGAACCTGCTGGTCAGTGTGCTCAGGGTTCTGTACCTTCTGTTCCTGAACCTGCTGGTCCGTGTGCTCAGGGTTCTATACCTTCTGTTCCTGAGCCTGCTGGTGCAGGTGGTCAGGTTTCAGTACCTTCTGTTCCTGAATCTGCTGGTGCATATGCTCAGGGTTCTCAACCTTCTGTTCCTGAACCTGCTGGTGCATGTGCTCAGGGCTCTGTACCTTCTGTTCCTGATCCTGCTGGAGCGTGTGCTCACGGTTCTGTACCTTCTGTTCCTGAAACAGCTGGTGCATTTGCTCAGGGCTCCTGAACCTGCTGGTGCATGTGTTCAGGGTTCTGTACCTTCTGTTCCTGAACCTGCTGGTGCATGTGTTCAGGGTTCTGTACCTTCTGGAACTGAACCTGCTGGTGCATGTGCTCAGGGGTCTGTACTTTCAGTTCCTGAACCTGCTGGTGCATGTGCTCAGGGGTCTGTACCTACGGGTCCTGAACCAGGTGGTGCATGTATTCAGGGTTCTATAACTTCTGTTCCTGAACCTGCTGGTGCATGTGCTCACGGTTCTGTAACTTATGTTCCTGATCCTGCTGGAGCATGTGGTCAGGGTTCTGTAACTTATGTTCCGGAACCTGCTGGTGCATGTGCTCAGGGTTCTGTACCTTGTGTTCCTGAAACTGCTGGTGCATGTGCTCAGGGTTCTGTACCTTCTGTTCCTGAACCTGCTGGTGCGTGTGTTCAGGGTTCTGTACCTTCTGTTCCTGAACCTGCTGGTACATGTGCTCAGGATTCTGTACCTTCTGTTCCTGAACCTGCTGGTGCGTGTGCTCAGGTTTCTGTACCTTCGGATCCAGAAACTGCTGGTCCGTGTGCTCAGGGTTCTGTATATTCAGTTCCTGAACCTGCTGGAGCGTGTGCTCAGGTTCCTGTCCCTTCGGTTGCTGAACCTGCTGTTGGATGTGCTCAGGGTTCTGTACCTTCTGTTCCTGAAACTGCTGGTGCATGTGCTCAGGGTTCTGTACCTTCTGTTCCTGAACCTGCTGGTGCGTGTGCTCAGGGTTCTGTACCACTTGTTCCTGAACCTGCTGGTACATGTGCTCAGGGTTCTGTACCTTCTCTTCCTGAACCTGCTGGTGCGTGTGGTCAGTGTTCTGTACCTTCTGTTCCTGAACCTGCTGTTGCGTGTGCTCAGTGTTCTGTACGTTCTCTTCCTGAACTTGCTGGTGCGTGTGCTCAGATTTCTGTCCCTTCGGATCCTGAACCTGCTGTTTGATGTGCTCATGGTTCTGTACCTTCTGTTCCTGAACCTGCTGGTGCGTGTGCTCAGGGTTCTGTACCACTTGTTCCTGAACCTGCTGGTACATGTGCTCAGGGTTCTGTACCTTCTCTTCCTGAACCTGCTGGTGCGTGTGGTCAGTGTTCTGTACCTTCTGTTCCTGAACCTGCTGTTGCGTGTGCTCAGTGTTCTGTACGTTCTCTTCCTGAACTTGCTGGTGCGTGTGCTCAGATTTCTGTCCCTTCGGATCCTGAACCTGCTGTTTGATGTGCTCATGGTTCTGTACCTTCTGTTCCTGAATCTGCTGGTGCGAGTCCTAAGAGTTCTGTACCTTCTGTTCCTGAACCTGCTGGTGCGAGTCCTAAGAGTTCTGTACCTTCTGTTCCTGAACATGCTGGTGCGTGAGCTCAGTATTCTGTCCCTTCTGTTCCTGAACCTGCTGGTGCATGTGCTCAGGGTTCTGTATATTCAGTTCCTGAACCTGCTGGTGCGTGTGCTCAGGTTTCTGTCTCTTCCGTTACTGAACCTGCTGGTGCATGTGCTCAGGGTTCTGTACCTTCTGTTCCTGAACCTGCTGGTGGATGTGTTCAGGGTTCTGTACCTTCTGCTCCTGAACCTGCTGGTGCATGTGCTCAGGGTTCTGTACCTTCTGTTCCTGAACCTGCTGGTGCGTGTGCTCAGGGTTCTGTACCACTTGTTCCTGAACCTGCTGGTACATGTGCTCAGGATTCTGTACCTTCTCTTCCTGAACCTGCTGGTGCGTGTGGTCAGTGTTCTGTACCTTCTGTTCCTGAACCTGCTGTTGCGTGTGCTCAGTGTTCTGTACGTTCTCTTCCTGAACTTGCTGGTGCGTGTGCTCAGATTTCTGTCCCTTCGGATCCTGAACCTGCTGTTTGATGTGCTCATGGTTCTGTACCTTCTGTTCCTGAATCTGCTGGTGCGTATGCTCAGGGTTCTGTACCTTCTGTTCCTGAACCTGCTGGTGCGAGTCCTAAGAGTTCTGTACCTTCTGTTCCTGAACATGCTGGTGCGTGAGCTCAGTATTCTGTCCCTTCTGTTCCTGAACCTGCTGGTGCATGTGCTCAGGGTTCTGTATATTCAGTTCCTGAACCTGCTGGTGCGTGTGCTCAGGTTTCTGTCTCTTCCGTTACTGAACCTGCTGGTGCATGTGCTCAGGGTTCTGTACCTTCTGTTCCTGAACCTGCTGGTGGATGTGTTCAGGGTTCTGTACCTTCTGCTCCTGAACCTGCTGGTGCATGTGCTCAGGGTTCTGTACCTTCTGTTCCTGAACCTGCTGGTGGATGTGTTCAGGGTTCTGTACTTTCAGTTCCTGAACCTGCTGGTGCATGTGCTCAGGGGTCTGTACCTACGGGTCCTGAACCAGGTGGTGCATGTATTCAGGGTTCTGTAACTTCTGTTCCTGAACCTGCTGGTGCATGTGCTCACGGTTCTGTAACTTATGTTCATGAACCTGCTGGTGCGTGTGTTCAGGGTTCTGTACATTCTGTTACTGAAACTGCTGGTGCATGTGCTCAGGGTTCAGTACCGTCCGTTCCTGAACCTGCTGGTGCATGTGCTCATGGTTCTGTACCTTCTGTTCCTGAACCTGCTGGTGCATGTGCTCAGGGCTCTGTAACTTCTGTTCCTGAACATGCTGGTGCGCGTGTTCAGGGTTCTGTATCTTCAGTTCCTGAACCTGCTGGTGCGTGTGCTCAGGTTTCTGTCCCATCGGTTGCTGAACCTGCTGTTGGATATGCTCAGGGTTCTGTACCTGCTGTTCCTGAACCCGCTGGTGCATGTGCTCAGGGCTCTGTACCTTCTGTTCCTGAACCTGCTGGTGCATGTGCTCAGGGCTCTGTGCCTTCTGTTCCTGAACCTACTGGTGCGCGTGTTCAGGGTTCTGTACCTTCAGTTCCTGAACCTGCTGGTGCGTGTGCTTAGGGCTCTGTACTTTCTGTTCCTGAACCTGCTGGTGCATGGGCTCAGGGTTCTGTACCTACGGGTCCTGAACCCGCTGGTGCATGTGTTCAGGGCTCTGTACCTTCTGTTCCTGATCCTGCTGGTTCATGGGCTCAGGGTTCTGTACCTTCTGTTCCAGAAACAGCTGGTGCATGTGCTCAGGGCTCCTGAACATGCTGGTGCATGTGTTCAGGGTTCTGTACCTTCTGTTCCTGAACCTGCTGGTGCATGTGTTCAGGGTTCTGTACCTTCTGGAACTGAACCTGCTGGTGCATGTGCTCAGGGGTCTGTACTTTCAGTTCCTGAACCTGCTGGTGCATGTGCTCAGGGTTCTGTACCTACGGGTCCTGAACCAGGTGGTGCATGTATTCAGGGTTCTGTACCTTCTGTTCCTGAACCAGCTGGTGCATGTGCTCAGGGTTCTGTACCTTCTGTTCCTGAACCTGCTGGTGCATGTGCTCAGGGTTCTGTACCTTCTGTTCCTGAACCTGCTGGTGCGTATGCTCACGGTTCTGTAACTTATGTTCCTGATCCTGCTGGAGCATGTGGTCAGGGCTCTGTACCTTTTGTTCCTGAACCGGCTGCTGCGTGCGCTCAGGGTTCTGTAACTTATGTTCCGGAACCTGCTGGTGCGAGTCCTAAGGGTTCTGTACCTTCTGTTCCTGAACCTGCTGGTCAGTGTGCTCAGGGTTCTGTACCTTCTGTTCCTGAACCTGCTGGTCCGTGTGCTCAGGGTTCTATACCTTCTGTTCCTGAACCTGCTGGTGCAGGTGGTCAGGTTTCAGTACCTTCTGTTCCTGAATCTGCTGGTGCATATGCTCAGGGTTCTCAACCTTCTGTTCCTGAACCTGCTGGTGCATGTGCTCAGGGCTCTGTACCTTCTGTTCCTGATCCTGCTGGAGCGTGTGCTCATGGTTCTGTACCTTCTGTTCCTGAAACAGCTGGTGCATTTGCTCAGGGCTCCTGAACCTGCTGGTGCATGTGTTCAGGGTTCTGTACCTTCTGTTCCTGAACCTGCTGGTGCATATGCTCAGGGTTCTCAACCTTCTGTTCCTGAACCTGCTGGTGCATGTGCTCAGGGTTCTCAACCTTCTGTTCCTGAACCTGCTGGTGCATGTGCTCAGGGCTCTGTACCTTCTGTTCCTGATCCTGCTGGAGCGTGTGCTCACGGTTCTGTACCTTCTGTTCCTGAAACAGCTGGTGCATTTGCTCAGGGCTCCTGAACCTGCTGGTGCATGTGTTCAGGGTTCTGTACCTTCTGTTCCTGAACCTGCTGGTGCATGTGTTCAGGGTTCTGTACCTTCTGGAACTGAACCTGCTGGTGCATGTGCTCAGGGGTCTGTACTTTCAGTTCCTGAACCTGCTGGTGCATGTGCTCAGGGGTCTGTACCTACGGGTCCTGAACCAGGTGGTGCATGTATTCAGGGTTCTATAACTTCTGTTCCTGAACCTGCTGGTGCATGTGCTCACGGTTCTGTAACTTATGTTCCTGATCCTGCTGGAGCATGTGGTCAGGGTTCTGTAACTTATGTTCCGGAACCTGCTGGTGCATGTGCTCAGGGTTCTGTACCTTGTGTTCCTGAAACTGCTGGTGCATGTGCTCAGGGTTCTGTACCTTCTGTTCCTGAACCTGCTGGTGCGTGTGTTCAGGGTTCTGTACCTTCTGTTCCTGAACCTGCTGGTACATGTGCTCAGGATTCTGTACCTTCTGTTCCTGAACCTGCTGGTGCGTGTGCTCAGGTTTCTGTACCTTCGGATCCAGAACCTGCTGGTCCGTGTGCTCAGGGTTCTGTATATTCAGTTCCTGAACCTGCTGGAGCGTGTGCTCAGGTTCCTGTCCCTTCGGTTGCTGAACCTGCTGTTGGATGTGCTCAGGGTTCTGTACCTTCTGTTCCTGAAACTGCTGGTGCATGTGCTCAGGGTTCTGTACCTTCTGTTCCTGAACCTGCTGGTGCGTGTGCTCAGGGTTCTGTACCACTTGTTCCTGAACCTGCTGGTACATGTGCTCAGGGTTCTGTACCTTCTCTTCCTGAGCCTGCTGGTGCGTGTGGTCAGTGTTCTGTACCTTCTGTTCCTGAACCTGCTGTTGCGTGTGCTCAGTGTTCTGTACGTTCTCTTCCTGAACTTGCTGGTGCGTGTGCTCAGATTTCTGTCCCTTCGGATCCTGAACCTGCTGTTTGATGTGCTCAGGGTTCTGTACTTTCCGTTCCTGAACCTGCTGTTTGATGTGCTCATGGTTCTGTACCTTCTGTTCCTGAACCTGCTGGTGGATGTATTCAGGGTTCTGTCCCTTCTGTTCCTGAACCTGCTGGTGCATGTGCTCAGGGTTCTGTATATTCAGTTCCTGAACCTGCTGGTGGATGTGTTCAGGGTTCTGTACTTTCTCTTCCTGAACCTGCTGATGCATGTGCTCAGGTTTCTGTCCCTTCGGTTCCAAAACCTGCTGGTGGATGTGTTCAGGGTTCTGTACCTTCTGTTCCTGAACCTGCAGGTGCGTGTGCTCAGGGTTCTGTTCCTTCTGTTCCTGAAACTACAGGTGCGTATGCTCAGGGTTCTGTTCCTTCTGTTCCTGAACCTGCAGGTGCGTGTGCTCAGGGTTCTGTACCTTCTGTTCCTGAACCTGCAGGTGCGTGTGCTCAGGGTTCTGTTCCTTCTGTTCCTGAAACAGCTGTTGGATGTGCTCAGAGCTCTGTACCTTCTGTTCCTGAAACTGCTGGTGCATGTGCTCAGGGTTCTATGCCTTCTGTTCCTGAACCTGCTGGTCCGTTTGCTCACGGTTCTGTACCTTCTGATCCTGAACCTCCTGGTGCAATTCCGCAGGGTTCTGTCCCTTCGGTTGCTGAACCTGCTGTTGGATGTGCTCATGGTTTTGTACCTTCTGTTCCTGAACCTGCTGATGTGTGTGCTCAGGGTTCTGTACCTTCTGTTCCTGAACCTGCTGGTGCATGTGCTCAGGGTTCTGTACCTTCTGTTCCTGAACCTGCTGTTGGATGTGCTCATGGTTCTGTACCTTCTTTTCCTGAACCTGGTGGTGCGTATGCTCAGGGTTCTGTACCTTCTGTTCCTGAACCTGCTGGTGCGAGTCCTAAGGGTTCTGTACCTTCTGTTCCTGAACCTGCTGGTGCATGGGCTCAGGGTTCTGTACCTTCTGTTCCTGAACCTGCTGTTGGATGTGCTCATGGGTCTGTACCTTCTTTTCCTGAACCTGGTTGTGCGTATGCTCAGGGTTCTGTACCTTTTGTTCGTGAACCTGCTGGTGCATGTGCTCAGGGTTCTGTACCTTCGCTTCCTGAACTTGCTGGTGCGTGTGCTCAGGATTCTGTACGTTCGGATCCAGAACCTGCTGGTGCATGTGCTCAGGGTGCTGTACCTTCTGTTCCTGAACCTGCTGGAGCGTGTGCTCAGAGCTCTGTACCTTCTGTTCCTGAACCTGCTGGTGCATGTGCACAGGGTTCTGTACCTTCTGTTCGTGAACCTGCTGGTGCATGTGCTCAGGTTTCTGTCCCTTCGGTTCCTGAATCTGCTGGTGGATGTGTTCAGGGTTCTGTACCTTCTGTTCCTGAACGTGCAGGTGCGTGTGCTCAGGGTTCTGTACCTTCTGTTCCTGAACCTGCTGGTGCATGTGCTCAGAGCTCTGTACCTTCTGATCCTGAACCTGCTGGTGCATGTGTCCAGGTTCTGGACCCTCTGTTCTTGAACCTGCTGGATCATGTGCTCAGGGTTCTGTTCCTTCTGTTCCTGAACCTGCTGGTACGTGTGCTCAGTGCTCTGCACCATCTGTTCCTGAACCTGCTGGTGCATGTGCTCAGGGTTCTGTACATTCTGTTCCTGAACCTCCTGGTGCATTTCCTCAGGGTTCTGTACCTTCTCTTCCTGAACATGCTGGTGCCTGTGCTCTGGTTCTGTACCTTCTGTTCCTGAACCAGCTGGTGCGTATGCTCAGGGTTCTGCACCTTTTGTTCCTGAACCGGCTGCTGCGTGCGCTCTGGGTTCTGTAACTTATGTTCCGGAACCTGCTGGTGCGAGTCCTAAGGGTTCTGTACCTTCTGTTCCTGAACCTGCTGGTCCGTGTGCTCAGGGTTCTTTACCTTCTGTTCCTGAACCTGCTGGTGCAGGTGGTCAGGTTTCAGTACCTTCTGTTCCTGAACCTGCTGGTGCATATGCTCAGGGTTCTCAACCTTCTGTTCCTGAACCTGCTGGTGCGTGTGCTCAGGGTTCTGTACCTTCTGTTCCTGAACCTGCTGATGCGTGTGCTCAGGGTTCTGTACCTACTGTTCCTGAACCTGCTGGTGCATGTGCTCAGGGCTCTGTACCTTCTGTTCCTGATCCTGCTGGAGCGTGTGCTCACGGTTCTGTACCTTCTGTTCCTGAAACAGCTGGTGCATTTGCTCAGGGCTCCTGAACCTGCTGGTGCATGTGCTCAGGGTTCTGTACCTTCTGTTCCTGAACCTGCTGGTGCATGTGTTCAGGGTTCTGTACCTTCTGGAACTGAACCTGCTGGCGCATGTGCTCAGGGGTCTGTACTTTCAGTTCCTGAACCTGCTGGTGCATGTGCTCAGGGGTCTGTACCTACGGGTCCTGAACCAGGTGGTGCATGTATTCAGGGTTCTGTAACTTCTGTTCCTGAACCTGCTGGTGCATGTGCTCACGGTTCTGTAACTTATGTTCCTGATCCTGCTGGAGCATGTGGTCAGGGTTCTGTACCTTATGTTCCAGTCACTGCTGGTGCATGTGCTCAGGGTTCTGTAACTTATGTTCCGGAACCTGCTGGTGCATGTGCTCAGGGTTCTCTACCTTCTGTTCCTGAAACTGCTGGTGCGAGTCCTAAGGGTTCTGTACCTTCGGTTCCTGAACCTGCTGGTGCGTGTGCTCAGGGTTCTGTACCTTCTGTTCCTGAAACTGCTGGTGCGAGTCCTAAGGGTTCTGTACCTTCTGTTCCTGAACCTGCTGGTGCATGTGCTCAGGGTTCTGTACCTTCATTTCCTGAACTTGCTGGTGCGTGTGCTCAGGTTTCTGTACCTTCGGATCCAGAACCTGCTGGTCCGTGTGCTCAGGGTTCTGTATATTCAGTTCCTGAACCTGCTGGAGCGTGTGCTCAGGTTCCTGTCCCTTCGGTTGCTGAACCTGCTGTTGGATGTGCTCAGGGTTCTGTACCTTCTGTTCCTGAACATGCTGGTGCGTGTGTTCAGGGTTCTATACCTTCTGTTCCTGAACCGGCTGGTCCGTGTGCTCAGGGTTCTGTACCTTCTGTTCCTGAAACTGCTGGTGCATGTGCTCAGGGTTCTGTACCTTCTGTTCCTGAACCTGCTGGTGCGAGTCCTAAGGGTTCTGTACCTTCTGTTCCTGAACCTGCTGGTACATGTGCTCAGGATTCTGTACCTTCTGTTCCTGAACCTGCTGGTGCGTGTGCTCAGGTTTCTGTACCTTCGGATCCAGAACCTGCTGGTCCGTGTGCTCAGGGTTCTGTATATTCAGTTCCTGAACCTGCTGGAGCGTGTGCTCAGGTTCCTGTCCCTTCGGTTGCTGAACCTGCTGTTGGATGTGCTCAGGGTTCTGTACCTTCTGTTCCTGAACATGCTGGTGCGTGTGTTCAGGGTTCTGTACCTTCTGTTCCTGAACCGGCTGGTCCGTGTGCTCAGGGTTCTGTACCTTCTGTTCCTGAAACTGCTGGTGCATGTGCTCAGGGTTCTGTACCTTCTGTTCCTGAACCTGCTGGTGCATGTGTTCAGGGTTCTGTACCACTTGTTCCTGAACCTGCTGGTACATGTGCTCAGGATTCTGTACCTTCTGTTCCTGAACCTGCTGGTGCGTATGCTCAGGGTTCTGTACCTTCTGTTCCTGAACCTGCTGGTGCGAGTCCTAAGGGTTCTGTACCTTCTGTTCCTGAACCTGCTGGTGCATGTGCTCAGGGTTCTGTACCTCCATTTCCTGAACTTGCTGGTGCGTGTGCTCAGGATTCTGTACGTTCGGATCCAGAACCTGCTGGTGCATGCGCTCAGGGTGCTGTACCTTCTGTTCCTGAACCTGCTGGAGCGTGTGCTCAGAGCTCTGTACCTTCTGTTCCTGAACCTGCTGGTGCATGTGCACAGGGTTCTGTACCTTCTGTTCGTGAACCTGCTGGTGCATGTGCTCAGGTTTCTGTCCCTTCGGTTCCTGAATCTGCTGGTGGATGTGTTCAGGGTTCTGTACCTTCTGTTCCTGAACGTGCAGGTGCGTCTGCTCAGGGTTCTGTATCTTCTGTTCCTGAACCTGCTGGTGCATGTGCTCAGAGCTCTGTACCTTCTGATCCTGAACCTTCTGGTGCATATGCTCAGGGTTCTCAACCTTCTGTTCCTGAACCTGCTGGTGCGTGTGCTGAGGGTTCTGTACCTTCTGTTCCTGAACCTGCTGATGCGTGTGCTCAGGGTTCTGTACCTACTGTTCCTGAACCTGCTGGTGCATGTGCTCAGGGCTCTGTACCTTCTGTTCCTGATCCTGCTGGAGCGTGTGCTCACGGTTCTGTACCTTCTGTTCCTGAAACAGCTGGTGCATTTGCTCAGGGCTCCTGAACCTGCTGGTGCATGTGTTCAGGGTTCTGTACCTTCTGTTCCTGAACCTGCTGGTGCATATGCTCAGGGTTCTCAACCTTCTGTTCCTGAACCTGCTGGTGCGTGTGCTGAGGGTTCTGTACCTTCTGTTCCTGAACCTGCTGATGCGTGTGCTCAGGGTTCTGTACCTACTGTTCCTGAACCTGCTGGTGCATGTGCTCAGGGCTCTGTACCTTCTGTTCCTGATCCTGCTGGAGCGTGTGCTCACGGTTCTGTACCTTCTGTTCCTGAAACAGCTGGTGCATTTGCTCAGGGCTCCTGAACCTGCTGGTGCATGTGTTCAGGGTTCTGTACCTTCTGTTCCTGAACCTGCTGGTGCATGTGTTCAGGGTTCTGTACCTTCTGGAACTGAACCTGCTGGCGCATGTGCTCAGGGGTCTGTACTTTCAGTTCCTGAACCTGCTGGTGCATGTGCTCAGGGGTCTGTACCTACGGGTCCTGAACCAGGTGGTGCATGTATTCAGGGTTCTGTAACTTCTGTTCCTGAACCTGCTGGTGCATGGGCTCAGGGTTCTGTACCTTCTGTTCCTGAACCTGCTGTTGGATGTGCTCATGGGTCTGTACCTTCTTTTCCTGAACCTGGTTGTGCGTATGCTCAGGGTTCTGTACCTTCTGTTCCTGAACCTGCTGGTGCATGTGCTCAGAGCTCTGTACCTTCTGATCCTGAACCTGCTGGTGCATGTGTCCAGGTTCTGTACCTTCTCTTCCTGAACCTGCTGGTGCATGTGCTCAGGTTTCTGTCCCTTCGGTTCCAAAACCTGCTGGTGGATGTGTTCAGGGTTCTGTACCTTCTGTTCCTGAACCTGCAGGTGCGTGTGCTCAGGGTTCTGTTCCTTCTGTTCCTGAACCTGCAGGCGTGTATGCTCAGGGTTCTGTTCCTTCTGTTCCTGAACCTGCAGGTGCATGTGCTCAGGGTTCTGTACCTTCTGTTCCTGAACCTGCAGGTGCGTGTGCTCAGGGTTCTGTTCCTTCTGTTCCTGAAACAGCTGTTGGATGTGCTCAGAGCTCTGTACCTTCTGTTCCTGAAACTGCTGGTGCATGTGCTCAGGGTTCTATGCCTTCTGTTCCTGAACCTGCTGGTCCGTTTGCTCACGGTTCTGTACCTTCTGATCCTGAACCTCCTGGTGCAATTCCGCAGGGTTCCGTCCCTTCGGTTGCTGAACCTGCTGTTGGATGTGCTCATGGTTTTGTACCTTCTGTTCCTGAACCTGCTGGTGTGTGTGCTCCGGGTTCTGTACCTTCTGTTCCTGAACCTGCTGGTGCATGAGCTCAGGGTTCTGTACCTTCGGTTCATGAACCTGCTGGTGCGTGTGCTCAGGGTTCTGTACCTTCTGTTCCTGAACCTGCTGGTACATGTGCTCAGGATTCTGTACCTTCTGTTCTTGAACCTGCTGGTGCGTGTGCTCAGGTTTCTGTACCTTCGGATCCAGAACCTGCTGGTCCGTGTGCTCAGGGTTCTGTATATTCAGTTCCTGAACCTGCTGGAGCGTGTGCTCAGGTTCCTGTCCCTTCGGTTGCTGAACCTGCTGTTGGATGTGCTCAGGGTTCTGTACCTTCTGATCCTGAACATGCTGGTGCGTGTGTTCAGGGTACTGTACCTTCTGTTCCTGAACTTGCTGGTGCGTGTGCTCAGGGTTCTGTACCTTCTGTTCCTGAAACTGCTGGTGCATGTGCTCAGGGTTCTGTACCTTCTGTTCCTGAACCTGCTGGTGAGTGTGTTCAGGGTTCTGTACCACTTGTTCCTGAACCTGCTGGTACATGTGCTCAGGATTCTGTACCTTCTGTTCCTGAACCTGCTGGTGCGTATACTCAGGGTTCTGTACCTTCTGTTCCTGAACCTGCTGGTGCGAGTCCTAAGGGTTCTGTACCTTCTGTTCCTGAACCTGCTGGTGCATGTGCTCAGGGTTCTGTACCTTCATTTCCTGAACTTGCTGGTGCGTGTGCTCAGGATTCTGTACGTTCGGATCCAGAACCTGCTGGTGCATGCGCTCAGGGTGCTGTACCTTCTGTTCCTGAACCTGCTGGAGCGTGTGCTCAGAGCTCTGTACCTTCTGTTCCTGAACCTGCTGGTGCATGTGCACAGGGTTCTGTACCTTCTGTTCGTGAACCTGCTGGTGCATGTGCTCAGGTTTCTGTCCCTTCGGTTCCTGAATCTGCTGGTGGATGTGTTCAGGGTTCTGTACCTTCTGTTCCTGAACGTGCAGGTGCGTGTGCTCAGGGTTCTGTACCTTCTGTTCCTGAACCTGCTGGTGCATGTGCTCAGAGCTCTGTACCTTCTGATCCTGAACCTGCTGGTGCATGTGTCCAGGTTCTGTACCTTCTCTTCCTGAACCTGCTGGTGCATGTGCTCAGGTATCTGTCCCTTCGGTTCCAAAACCTGCTGGTGGATGTGTTCAGGGTTCTGTACCTTCTGTTCCTGAACCTGCAGGTGCGTGTGCTCAGGGTTCTGTTCCTTCTGTTCCTGAACCTGCAGGTGCGTATGCTCAGGGTTCTGTTCCTTCTGTTCCTGAACCTGCAGGTGCGTGTGCTCAGGGTTCTGTACCTTCTGTTCCTGAACCTGCAGGTGCGTGTGCTCACGGTTCTGTTCCTTCTGTTCCTGAAACAGCTGTTGGATGTGCTCAGAGCTCTGTACCTTCTGTTCCTGAAACTGCTGGTGCATGTGCTCAGGGTTCTATGCCTTCTGTTCCTGAACCTGCTGGTCCGTTTGCTCACGGTTCTGTACCTTCTGATCCTGAACCTCCTGGTGCAATTCCGCAGGGTTCTGTCCCTTCGGTTGCTGAACCTACTGTTGGATGTGCTCATGGTTTTGTACCTTCTGTTCCTGAACCTGCTGGTGTGTGTGCTCAGGGTTCTGTACCTTCTGTTCCTGAACCTGCTGGTGCATGGGCTCAGGGTTCTGTACCTTCTGTTCCTGAACCTGCTGTTGGATGTGCTCATGGTTCTGTACCTTCTTTTCCTGAACCTGGTGGTGCGTATGCTCAGGGTTCTGTACCTTCTGTTCCTGAACCTGCTGGTGCGAGTCCTAAGGGTTCTGTACCTTCTGTTCCTGAACCTGCTGGTGCATGGGCTCAGGGTTCTGTACCTTCTGTTCCTGAACCTGCTGTTGGATGTGCTCATGGGTCTGTACCTTCTTTTCCTGAACCTGGTTGTGCGTATGCTCAGGGTTCTGTACCTTTTGTTCGTGAACCTGCTGGTGCATGTGCTCAGGGTTCTGTACCTTCGCTTCCTGAACTTGCTGGTGCGTGTGCTCAGGATTCTGTACGTTCGGATCCAGAACCTGCTGGTGCATGCGCTCAGGGTGCTGTACCTTCTGTTCCTGAACCTGCTGGAGCATGTGCTCAGAGCTCTGTACCTTCTGTTCCTGAACCTGCTGGTGCATGTGCACAGGGTTCTGTACCTTCTGTTCATGAACCTGCTGGTGCATGTGCTCAGGTTTCTGTCCCTTCGGTTCCTGAATCTGCTGGTGGATGTGTTCAGGGTTCTGTACCTTCTGTTCCTGAACGTGCAGGTGCGTGTGCTCAGGGTTCTGTACCTTCTGTTCCTGAACCTGCTGGTGCATGTGCTCAGAGCTCTGTACCTTCTGATCCTGAACCTGCTGGTGCATGTGTCCAGGTTCTGGACCCTCTGTTCTTGAACCTGCTGGATCATGTGCTCAGGGTTCTGTTCCTTCTGTTCCTGAACCTGCTGGTGCATGTGCTCAGTGCTCTGCACCATCTGTTCCTGAACCTGCTGGTGCATGTGCTCAGGGTTCTGTACATTCTGTTCCTGAACCTCCTGGTGCATTTCCTCAGGGTTCTGTACCTTCTCTTCCTGAACATGCTGGTGCGTGTGCTCTGGTTCTGTGCCGTCTGTTCCTGAACGTGCTGGTGCATGTGCTCAGGGGTCTGTACTTTCAGTTCCTGAACCTGCTGGTGCATGTGCTCAGGGGTCTGTACCTACGGGTCCTGAACCAGGTGGTGCATGTATTCAGGGTTCTGTAACTTCTGTTCCTGAACCTGCTGGTGCATGTGCTCACGGTTCTGTAACTTATGTTCCTGATCCTGCTGGAGCATGTGGTCAGGGTTCTGTACCTTATGTTCCAGTCACTGCTGGTGCATGTGCTCAGGGTTCTGTAACTTATGTTCCGGAACCTGCTGGTGCATGTGCTCAGGGTTCTCTACCTTCTGTTCCTGAAACTGCTGGTGCGAGTCCTAAGGGTTCTGTACCTTCGGTTCCTGAAACTGCTGGTGCGTGTGCTCAGAGTTCTGTACCTTCTGTTCCTGAAACTGCTGGTGCGAGTCCTAAGGGTTCTGTACCTTCTGTTCCTGAACCTGCTGGTGCATGTGCTCAGGGTTCTGTACCTTCATTTCCTGAACTTGCTGGTGCGTGTGCTCAGGTTTCTGTACCTTCGGATCCAGAACCTGCTGGTCCGTGTGCTCAGGGTTCTGTATATTCAGTTCCTGAACCTGCTGGAGCGTGTGCTCAGGTTCCTGTCCCTTCGGTTGCTGAACCTGCTGTTGGATGTGCTCAGGGTTCTGTACCTTCTGTTCCTGAACATGCTGGTGCGTGTGTTCAGGGTTCTATACCTTCTGTTCCTGAACCGGCTGGTCCGTGTGCTCAGGGTTCTGTACCTTCTGTTCCTGAAACTGCTGGTGCATGTGCTCAGGGTTCTGTACCTTCTGTTCCTGAACCTGCTGGTGCGAGTCCTAAGGGTTCTGTACCTTCTGTTCCTGAACCTGCTGGTACATGTGCTCAGGATTCTGTACCTTCTGTTCCTGAACCTGCTGGTGCGTGTGCTCAGGTTTCTGTACCTTCGGATCCAGAACCTGCTGGTCCGTGTGCTCAGGGTTCTGTATATTCAGTTCCTGAACCTGCTGGAGCGTGTGCTCAGGTTCCTGTCCCTTCGGTTGCTGAACCTGCTGTTGGATGTGCTCAGGGTTCTGTACCTTCTGTTCCGGAACATGCTGGTGCGTGTGTTCAGGGTTCTGTACCTTCTGTTCCTGAACCGGCTGGTCCGTGTGCTCAGGGTTCTGTACCTTCTGTTCCTGAAACTGCTGGTGCATGTGCTCAGGGTTCTGTACCTTCTGTTCCTGAACCTGCTGGTGCGTGTGTTCAGGGTTCTGTACCACTTGTTCCTGAACCTGCTGGTACATGTGCTCAGGATTCTGTACCTTCTGTTCCTGAACCTGCTGGTGCGTATGCTCAGGGTTCTGTACCTTCTGTTCCTGAACCTGCTGGTGCGAGTCCTAAGGGTTCTGTACCTTCTGTTCCTGAACCTGCTGGTGCATGTGCTCAGGGTTCTGTACCTTCAATTCCTGAACTTGCTGGTGCGTGTGCTCAGGATTCTGTACGTTCGGATCCAGAACCTGCTGGTGCATGCGCTCAGGGTGCTGTACCTTCTGTTCCTGAACCTGCTGGAGCGTGTGCTCAGAGCTCTGTACCTTCTGTTCCTGAACCTGCTGGTGCATGTGCACAGGGTTCTGTACCTTCTGTTCGTGAACCTGCTGGTGCATGTGCTCAGGTTTCTGTCCCTTCGGTTCCTGAATCTGCTGGTGGATGTGTTCAGGGTTCTGTACCTTCTGTTCCTGAACGTGCAGGTGCGTGTGCTCAGGGTTCTGTACCTTCTGTTCCTGAACCTGCTGGTGCATGTGCTCAGAGCTCTGTACATTCTGATCCTGAACCTGCTGGTGCATGTGTCCAGGTTCTGTACCTTCTGTTCCTGAACCTGCAGGTGCGTGTGCTCAGGGTTCTGTTCCTTCTGTTCCTGAACCTGCAGGTGCGTATGCTTAGGGTTCTGTTCCTTCTGTTCCTGAACCTGCAGGTGCGTGTGCTCAGGGTTCTGTACCTTCTGTTCCTGAACCTGCAGGTGCGTGTGCTCACGGTTCTGTTCCTTCTGTTCCTGAAACAGCTGTTGGATGTGCTCAGAGCTCTGTACCTTCTGTTCCTGAAACTGCTGGTGCATGTGCTCAGGGTTCTATGCCTTCTGTTCCTGAACCTGCTGGTCCGTTTGTTCACGGTTCTGTACCTTCTGATCCTGAACCTGCTGGTGCAATTCCGCAGGGTTCCGTCCCTTCGGTTGCTGAACCTGCTGTTGGATGTGCTCATGGTTTTGTACCTTCTGTTCCTGAACCTGCTGGTGTGTGTGCTCAGGGTTCTGTACCTTCTGTTCCTGAACCTGCTGGTGCATGAGCTCAGGGTTCTGTACCTTCGGTTCATGAACCTGCTGGTGCGTGTGCTCAGGGTTCTGTACCTTCTGTTCCTGAACCTGCTGGTACATGTGCTCAGGATTCTGTACCTTCTGTTCCTGAACCTGCTGGTGCGTGTGCTCAGGTTTCTGTACCTTCGGATCCAGAACCTGCTGGTGCGAGTCCTAAGAGTTCTGTACCTTCTGTTCCTGAACATGCTGGTGCATGTGCTCAGGGTTCTGTATATTCAGTTCCTGAACCTGCTGGTGCGTGTGCTCAGGTTTCTGTCCCTTCGGTTACTGAACCTGCTGGTGCATGTGCTCAGGGTTCTGTACCTTCTGTTCCTGAACCTGCTGGTGGATGTGTTCAGGGTTCTGTACCTTCTGTTCCTGAACCTGCTGGTGGATGTGTTCAGGGTTCTGTACCTTCTGTTCCTGAACCTGCTGGTGCATGTGCTCAGGGTTCTGTACCTTCTGTTCCTGAACCTGCTGGTGGATGTGTTCAGGGTTCTGTACCTTCTGTTCCTGAACCTGCTGGTGGATGTGTTCAGGGTTCTGTACCTTCTGTTCCTGAACCTGCTGGTGGATGTGTTCAGGGTTCTGTACCTTCTGTTCCTGAACCTGCTGGTGCATGTGCTCAGGTTTCTGTCCTTTCGGTTCCAAAACCTGCTGGTGGATGTGTTCAGGGTTCTGTACCTTCTGTTCCTGAAACTGCTGGTGCGTGTGCTCAGGGTTCTGTTCCTTCTGTTCCTGAACCTGCTGGTGCATGTGCTCAGGAATCTGTACCTTCTGATCCTAAACCTGCTGGTGTATGTGCCCAGGTTCTGGACCCTCTGTTCCTGAACCTGCTGGATCATGTGCTCAGGGTTCTGTACCTTCTGTTCCTGAACCTGCTTGTGCATCCGCTCAGGGTTCTGTACCATCTGTTCCTGAACCTGCTGATGCATGAGCTCAGGGTTCTATGCCTTCTGTTTCTGAACCTGCTGGTGCGTTTGCTCACGGTTCTGTACCTTCTGATCCTGAACCTGCTGGTACGTGTGCTCAGTGCTCTGCACCATCTGTTCCTGAACCTGCTGGTGAATGTGCTCAGGGTTCTGTACCTTCTTTTCCTGAACCTGGTGGTGCGAGTCCTAAGGGTTCTGTACCTTCTGTTCCTGAACCTGCTCGTGCATGGGCTCAGGGTTCTGTACCTTCTGTTCCTGAACCTGCGGTTGGATGTGCTCACGGGTCTGTACCTTCTTTTCCTGAACCTGGTTGTGCGTATGCTCAGGGTTCTGTACCTTCTGTTCCTGAACCTGCTGGTGCGAGTCCTAAGGGTTCTGTACCTTCTGTTCCTGAACATGCTGGTGCGTGCACTCAGGTTTCTGTCCCTTCGGTAGCTGAACCTGCTGGTGCATGTGCTCAGGGTTCTGTAACTTCTGTTCCTGAACCTGCTGGTGCATGTGCTCAGGGTTCTGTACCTTCGCTTCCTGAACTTGCTGGTGCGTGTGCTCAGGATTCTGTACCTTTGGATCCAGAACCTGCTGGTGCATGCGCTCAGGGTGCTGTACCTTCTGTTCCTGAACCTGCTGGTGCATGTAGTCAGGTTTCGGTACCTTTTGTTTGTGAACCTGCTGGTACATATGCTCAGGGTCCGGTACCATCTGTTCCTGAACCAGCTGGTGCATGTGTTCAGTGTTCTGAACATTCAGCTCCAGAACCTGCAGGTGCCAGTGCTCAGGGTTCTGTACCTTCAGTTCCTGAACCTGCTGGTGCATGTGCTCAGGGTTCTGTACCTTCAGTTCCTGAACCTGCTGGTGCATGTGCTCAGGTTCCTGTCCCTTCGGTTCCTGAACCTGCTGGTGGATGTGTTCAGGGTTCTGTACCTTCTGTTCCTGAACCTGCTGGTGCATGTGCCCAGGTTCTGGACCCTCTGTTCCTGAACCTGCTGGATCATGTGCTCAGGGTTCTGTGCCTTCTGTTCTGAACCTGCTTGTGCATCCGCTCAGGGTTCGGTACCATCTGTTCCTGAACCTGCTGGTGCATGAGCTCAGGGTTCTATGCCTTCTGTTCCTGAACCTGCTGCTCCGTTTGCTCACGGTTCTGTACCTTCTGATCCTGAACCTGCTGGTGCGTGCGCTCAGGGTTCTGTACATTCTGTTCCTGAACCTCCTGGTGCAATTCCGCAGGGTTCTGTCCCTTCGGTTGCTGAACCTGCTGTTGGATGTGCTCATGGTTTTGTACCTTCTGTTCCTGAACCTGCTGGTGTGTGTGCTCAGGGTTCTGTACCTTCTGTTCCTGAACCTGCTGGTGCATGTGCTCAGGGTTCTGTACCTTCTGTTCCTGAACCTGCTGTTGGATGTGCTCATGGTTCTGTACCTTCTTTTCCTGAACCTGGTGGTGCGTATGCTCAGGGTTCTGTACCTTCTGTTCCTGAACCTGCTGGTGCGAGTCCTAAGGGTTCTGTACCTTCTGTTCCTGAACCTGCTGGTGCATGGGCTCAGGGTTCTGTACCTTCTGTTCCTGAACCTGCTGTTGGATGTGCTCATGGGTATGTACCTTCTTTTCCTGAACCTGGTTGTGCGTATGCTCAGGGTTCTGTACCTTCTGTTCCTGAACCTGCTGGTGCATGTGCTCAGGGTTCTGTACCTTCGCTTCCTGAACTTGCTGGTGCGTGTGCTCAGGAATCTGTACGTTCGGATCCAGAACCTGCTGGTGCATGTGCTCAGGGCTCTGTACCTTCTGTTCCTGATCCTGCTGGAGCGTGTGCTCACGGTTCTGTACCTTCTGTTCCTGAAACAGCTGGTGCATTTGCTCAGGGCTCCTGAACCTGCTGGTGCATGTGTTCAGGGTTCTGTACCTTCTGTTCCTGAACCTGCTGGTGCATGTGTTCAGGGTTCTGTACCTTCAGTTCCTGAACCTGCTGGTGCATGTGCTCAGGGGTCTGTACCTACGGGTCCTGAACCAGGTGGTGCATGTATTCAGGGTTCTGTAACTTCTGTTCCTGAACCTGCTGGTGCATGTGCTCACGGTTCTGTAACTTATGTTCCTGATCCTGCTGGAGCATGTGGTCAGGGTTCTGTACCTTATGTTCCAGTCACTGCTGGTGCATGTGCTCAGGGTTCTGTAACTTATGTTCCGGAACCTGCTGGTGCATGTGCTCAGGGTTCTCTACCTTCTGTTCCTGAAACTGCTGGTGCGAGTCCTAAGGGTTCTGTACCTTCGGTTCCTGAAACTGCTGGTGCGTGTGCTCAGGGTTCTGTACCTTCTGTTCCTGAAACTGCTGGTGCGAGTCCTAAGGGTTCTGTACCTTCTGTTCCTGAACCTGCTGGTGCATGTGCTCAGGGTTCTGTACCTTCATTTCCTGAACTTGCTGGTGCGTGTGCTCAGGTTTCTGTACCTTCGGATCCAGAACCTGCTGGTCCGTGTGCTCAGGGTTCTGTATATTCAGTTCCTGAACCTGCTGGAGCGTGTGCTCAGGTTCCTGTCCCTTCGGTTGCTGAACCTGCTGTTGGATGTGCTCAGGGTTCTGTACCTTCTGTTCCTGAACATGCTGGTGCGTGTGTTCAGGGTTCTATACCTTCTGTTCCTGAACCGGCTGGTCCGTGTGCTCAGGGTTCTGTACCTTCTGTTCCTGAAACTGCTGGTGCATGTGCTCAGGGTTCTGTACCTTCTGTTCCTGAACCTGCTGGTGCGAGTCCTAAGGGTTCTGTACCTTCTGTTCCTGAACCTGCTGGTACATGTGCTCAGGATTCTGTACCTTCTGTTCCTGAACCTGCTGGTGCGTGTGCTCAGGTTTCTGTACCTTCGGATCCAGAACCTGCTGGTCCGTGTGCTCAGGGTTCTGTATATTCAGTTCCTGAACCTGCTGGAGCGTGTGCTCAGGTTCCTGTCCCTTCGGTTGCTGAACCTGCTGTTGGATGTGCTCAGGGTTCTGTACCTTCTGTTCCGGAACATGCTGGTGCGTGTGTTCAGGGTTCTGTACCTTCTGTTCCTGAACCGGCTGGTCCGTGTGCTCAGGGTTCTGTACCTTCTTTTCCTGAAACTGCTGGTGCTTGTGCTCAGGGTTCTGTACCTTCTGTTCCTGAACCTGCTGGTGCGTGTGTTCAGGGTTCTGTACCACTTGTTCCTGAACCTGCTGGTACATGTGCTCAGGATTCTGTACCTTCTGTTCCTGAACCTGCTGGTGCGTATGCTCAGGGTTCTGTACCTTCTGTTCCTGAACCTGCTGGTGCGAGTCCTAAGGGTTCTGTACCTTCTGTTCCTGAACCTGCTGGTGCATGTGCTCAGGGTTCTGTACCTTCATTTCCTGAACTTGCTGGTGCGTGTGCTCAGGATTCTGTACGTTCGGATCCAGAACCTGCTGGTGCATGCGCTCAGGGTGCTGTACCTTCTGTTCCTGAACCTGCTGGAGCGTGTGCTCAGAGCTCTGTACCTTCTGTTCCTGAACCTGCTGGTGCATGTGCACAGGGTTCTGTACCTTCTGTTCGTGAACCTGCTGGTGCATGTGCTCAGGTTTCTGTCCCTTCGGTTCCTGAATCTGCTGGTGCATGTGCTCAGGTTTCTGTCCCTTCGGTTCCTGAATCTGCTGGTGGATGTGTTCAGGGTTCTGTACCTTCTGTTCCTGAACGTGCAGGTGCGTGTGCTCAGGGTTCTGTACCTTCTGTTCCTGAACCTGCTGGTGCATGTGCTCAGAGCTCTGTACCTTCTGATCCTGAACCTGCTGGTGCATGTGTCCAGGTTCTGTACCTTCTGTTCCTGAACCTGCAGGTGCGTATGCTCAGGGTTCTGTTCCTTCTGTTCCTGAACCTGCAGGTGCGTGTGCTCAGGGTTCTGTACCTTCTGTTCCTGAACCTGCAGGTGCGTGTGCTCACGGTTCTGTTCCTTCTGTTCCTGAAACAGCTGTTGGATGTGCTCAGAGCTCTGTACCTTCTGTTCCTGAAACTGCTGGTGCATGTGCTCAGGGTTCTATGCCTTCTGTTCCTGAACCTGCTGGTCCGTTTGCTCACGGTTCTGTACCTTCTGATCCTGAACCTGCTGGTGCAATTCCGCAGGGTTCCGTCCCTTCGGTTGCTGAACCTGCTGTTGGATGTGCTCATGGTTTTGTACCTTCTGTTCCTGAACCTGCTGGTGTGTGTGCTCAGGGTTCTGTACCTTCTGTTCCTGAACCTGCTGGTGCATGAGCTCAGGGTTCTGTACCTTCGGTTCATGAACCTGCTGGTGCGTGTGCTCAGGGTTCTGTACCTTCTGTTCCTGAACCTGCTGGTACATGTGCTCAGGATTCTGTACCTTCTGTTCCTGAACCTGCTGGTGCGTGTGCTCAGGTTTCTGTACCTTCGGATCCAGAACCTGCTGGTGCGAGTCCTAAGAGTTCTGTACCTTCTGTTCCTGAACATGCTGGTGCATGTGCTCAGGGTTCTGTATATTCAGTTCCTGAACCTGCTGGTGCGTGTGCTCAGGTTTCTGTCCCTTCGGTTACTGAACCTGCTGGTGCATGTGCTCAGGGTTCTGTACCTTCTGTTCCTGAACCTGCTGGTGGATGTGTTCAGGGTTATAGAACATAGAACAGTACAGCACAGAACAGGCCCTTCAGCCCACAATGTTGTGCCGACCATTGATCCTCATGGATGCACCCTCAAATTTCTGTGACCATATGCATGTCCAGCAGTCTCTTAAATGACCCCAATGACCTTGCTTCCACAACTGCTGCTGGCAACGCATTCCATGCTCTCACAACTCTCTGCGTAAAGAACCTGCCTCTGACATCCCCTCTATACTTTCCACCAACCAGCTTAAAACTATGACCCCTCGTGCTAGCCATTTCTGCCCTGGGAAATAGTCTCTGGCTATCAACTCTATCTATGCCTCTCATTATCTTGTATACCTCAATTAGGTCCCCTCTCCTCCTCCTTTTCTCCAATGAAAAGAGATCGAGCTCAGTCAACCTCTCTTCATAAGATAAGCCCTCCAGTCCAGGCAGCATCCTGGTAAACCTCCTCTGAACCCTCTCCAAAGCATCCACATCTTTCCTATAATAGGGCGCCCAGAACTGGACGCAGTATTCCAAGTGCGGTCTAACCAAAGTTTTATAGAGCTGCAACAAGATCTCACGACTCTTAAACTCAATCCCCCTGTTAATGAAAGCCAAAACACCATATGCTTTCTTAACAACCCTGTCCACTTGGGTGGCCATTTTAAGGGATCTATGTATCTGCACACCAAGATCCCTCTGTTCCTCCACGCTGCCAAGAATCCTATCCTTAATCCTGTACTCAGCTTTCAAATTCGACCTTCCAAAATGCATCACCTCGCATTTATCCAGGTTGAACTCCATCTGCCACCTCTCAGCCCATCTCTGCATCCTGTCAATGTCCCGCTGCAGCCTACAACAGCCCTCTACACTGTCAACGACACCTCCGACCTTTGTGTCGTCTGCAAACTTGCTGACCCATCCTTCAATTCCCTCGTCCAAGTCATTAATAAAAATTACAAACAGTAGAGGCCCAAGGACAGAGCCCTGTGGAACCCCACTCACCACTGACTTCCAGGCAGAATATTTTCCTTCTACTACCACTCGCTGTCTTCTGTTGGCCAGCCAATTCTGTATCCAAGCAGCTAAGTTCCCCTGTATCCCATTCCTCCTGACCTTCTGAATGAGCCTTCCATGGGGAACCTTATCAAATGCCTTACTGAAGTCCATATACACCACATCCACAGCTCGACCCTCATCAACCTTACTAGTCACATCCTCAAAAAACTCGATAAGGTTTGTAAGGCATGACCTACCCCTCACAAAGTTCTGTACCTTCTGTTCCTGAACCTGCTGGTGGATGTGTTCAGGGTTCTGTACCTTCTGTTCCTGAACCTGCTGGTGCATGTGCTCAGGGTTCTGTACCTTCTGTTCCTGAACCTGCTGGTGGATGTGTTCAGGGTTCTGTACCTTCTGTTCCTGAACCTGCTGGTGGATGTGTTCAGGGTTCTGTACCTTCTGTTCCTGAACCTGCTGGTGGATGTGTTCAGGGTTCTGTACCTTCTGTTCCTGAACCTGCTGGTGCATGTGCTCAGGTTTCTGTCCTTTCGGTTCCAAAACCTGCTGGTGGATGTGTTCAGGGTTCTGTACCTTCTGTTCCTGAAACTGCTGGTGCGTGTGCTCAGGGTTCTGTTCCTTCTGTTCCTGAACCTGCTGGTGCATGTGCTCAGGAATCTGTACCTTCTGATCCTGAACCTGCTGGTGTATGTGCCCAGGTTCTGGACCCTCTGTTCCTGAACCTGCTGGATCATGAGCTCAGGGTTCTGTACCTTCTGTTCCTGAACCTGCTTGTGCATCCGCTCAGGGTTCTGTACCATCTGTTCCTGAACCTGCTGATGCATGAGCTCAGGGTTCTATGCCTTCTGTTTCTGAACCTGCTGGTGCGTTTGCTCACGGTTCTGTACCTTCTGATCCTGAACCTGCTGGTACGTGTGCTCAGTGCTCTGCACCATCTGTTCCTGAACCTGCTGGTGAATGTGCTCAGGGTTCTGTACCTTCTTTTCCTGAACCTGGTGGTGCGAGTCCTAAGGGTTCTGTACCTTCTGTTCCTGAACCTGCTCGTGCATGGGCTCAGGGTTCTGTACCTTCTGTTCCTGAACCTGCGGTTGGATGTGCTCACGGGTCTGTACCTTCTTTTCCTGAACCTGGTTGTGCGTATGCTCAGGGTTCTGTACCTTCTGTTCCTGAACCTGCTGGTGCGAGTCCTAAGGGTTCTGTACCTTCTGTTCCTGAACATGCTGGTGCGTGCACTCAGGTTTCTGTCCCTTCGGTAGCTGAACCTGCTGGTGCATGTGCTCAGGGTTCTGTAACTTCTGTTCCTGAACCTGCTGGTGCATGTGCTCAGGGTTCTGTACCTTCGCTTCCTGAACTTGCTGGTGCGTGTGCTCAGGATTCTGTACCTTTGGATCCAGAACCTGCTGGTGCATGCGCTCAGGGTGCTGTACCTTCTGTTCCTGAACCTGCTGGTGCATGTAGTCAGGTTTCGGTACCTTTTGTTTGTGAACCTGCTGGTACATATGCTCAGGGTCCGGTACCATCTGTTCCTGAACCAGCTGGTGCATGTGTTCAGTGTTCTGAACATTCAGCTCCAGAACCTGCAGGTGCCAGTGCTCAGGGTTCTGTACCTTCAGTTCCTGAACCTGCTGGTGCATGTGCTCAGGGTTCTGTACCTTCAGTTCCTGAACCTGCTGGTGCATGTGCTCAGGTTCCTGTCCCTTCGGTTCCTGAACCTGCTGGTGGATGTGTTCAGGGTTCTGTACCTTCTGTTCCTGAACCTGCTGGTGCATGTGCCCAGGTTCTGGACCCTCTGTTCCTGAACCTGCTGGATCATGTGCTCAGGGTTCTGTGCCTTCTGTTCTGAACCTGCTTGTGCATCCGCTCAGGGTTCGGTACCATCTGTTCCTGAACCTGCTGGTGCATGAGCTCAGGGTTCTATGCCTTCTGTTCCTGAACCTGCTGCTCCGTTTGCTCACGGTTCTGTACCTTCTGATCCTGAACCTGCTGGTGCGTGCGCTCAGGGTTCTGTACATTCTGTTCCTGAACCTCCTGGTGCAATTCCGCAGGGTTCTGTCCCTTCGGTTGCTGAACCTGCTGTTGGATGTGCTCATGGTTTTGTACCTTCTGTTCCTGAACCTGCTGGTGTGTGTGCTCAGGGTTCTGTACCTTCTGTTCCTGAACCTGCTGGTGCATGTGCTCAGGGTTCTGTACCTTCTGTTCCTGAACCTGCTGTTGGATGTGCTCATGGTTCTGTACCTTCTTTTCCTGAACCTGGTGGTGCGTATGCTCAGGGTTCTGTACCTTCTGTTCCTGAACCTGCTGGTGCGAGTCCTAAGGGTTCTGTACCTTCTGTTCCTGAACCTGCTGGTGCATGGGCTCAGGGTTCTGTACCTTCTGTTCCTGAACCTGCTGTTGGATGTGCTCATGGGTATGTACCTTCTTTTCCTGAACCTGGTTGTGCGTATGCTCAGGGTTCTGTACCTTCGCTTCCTGAACTTGCTGGTGCGTGAGCTCAGGAATCTGTACGTTCGGATCCAGAACCTGCTGGTGCATGCGCTCAGGGTGCTGTACCTTCTGTTCCTGAACCTGCTGGTGCATGTAGTCAGGTTTCTGTACCTTTTGTTCGTGAACCTGCTGGTACATATGCTCAGGGTCCGGTACCATCTGTTCCTGAACCAGCTGGTGCATGTGTTCAGTGTTCTGAACATTCAGCTCCAGAACCTGCAGGTGCCAGTGCTCAGGGTTCTGTACCTTTTGTTCCTGAACCTGCTGGTGCATGTGCTCAGGTTCCTGTCCCTTCGGTTCCTGAACCTGCTGGTGGATGTGTTCAGGGTTCTGTACCTTCTGTTCCTGAATCTGCTGGTGCATGTGCACAGGGTTCTGTACCTTCTGTTCGTGAACCTGCTGGTGCATGTGCTCAGGTTTCTGTCCCTTCAGTTCCTGAATCTGCTGGTGGATGTGTTCAGGGTTCTGTACCTTCTGTTCCTGAACGTGCAGGTGCGTGTGCTCAGGGTTCTGTACCTTCTGTTCCTGAACCTGCTGGTGCGTGTGCTCAGGGTTCTGTACCTTCTGTTCCTGAACCTGCTGTTGGATGTGCTCACGGGTCTGTACCTTCTTTTCCTGAACCTGGTTGTGCGTATGCTCAGGGTTCTGTACCTTCTGTTCCTGAACATGCTGGTGCGTGCACTCAGGTTTCTGTCCCTTCGGTAGCTGAACCTGCTGGTGCATGTGCTCAGGGTTCTGTAACTTCTGTTCCTGAACCTGCTGGTGCATGTGCTCAGGGTTCTGTACCTTTACTTCCTGAACTTGCTGGTGCGTGTGCTCAGGATTCTGTACCTTTGGATCCAGAACCTGCTGGTGCATGCGCTCAGGGTGCTGTACCTTCTGTTCCTGAACCTGCTGGTGCATGTAGTCAGGTTTCGGTACCTTTTGTTCGTGAACCTGCTGGTACATATGCTCAGGGTCCGGTACCATCTGTTCCTGAACCAGCTGGTGCATGTGTTCAGTGTTCTGAACATTCAGCTCCAGAACCTGCAGGTGCCAGTGCTCAGGGTTCTGTACCTTCAGTTCCTGAACCTGCTGGTACATGTGCTCAGGGTTCTGTACCTTCAGTTCCTGAACCTGCTGGTGCATGTGCTCAGGTTCCTGTCCCTTCGGTTCCTGAACCTGCTGGTGGATGTGTTCAGGGTTCTGTACCTTCTGTTCCTGAACCCCATGGTGCATGTGCCCAGGTTCTGGACCCTCTGTTCCTGAACCTGCTGGATCATGTGCTCAGGGTTCTGTGCCTTCTGTTCTGAACCTGCTTGTGCATCCGCTCAGGGTTCGGTACCATCTGTTCCTGAACCTGCTGGTGCATGAGCTCAGGGTTCTATGCCTTCTGTTCCTGAACCTGCTGCTCCGTTTGCTCACGGTTCTGTACCTTCTGATCCTGAACCTGCTGGTGCGTGCGCTCAGGGTTCTGTACATTCTGTTCCTGAACCTCCTGGTGCAATTCCGCAGGGTTCTGTCCCTTCGGTTGCTGAACCTGCTATTGGATGTGCTCATGGTTTTGTACCTTCTGTTCCTGAACCTGCTGGTGTGTGTGCTCAGGGTTCTGTACCTTCTGTTCCTGAACCTGCTGGTGCATGTGCTCAGGGTTCTGTACCTTCTGTTCCTGAACCTGCTGTTGGATGTGCTCATGGTTCTGTACCTTCTTTTCCTGAACCTGGTGGTGCGTATGCTCAGGGTTCTGTACCTTCTGTTCCTGAACCTGCTGGTGCGAGTCCTAAGGGTTCTGTACCTTCTGTTCCTGAACCTGCTGGTGCATGGGCTCAGGGTTCTGTACCTTCTGTTCCTGAACCTGCTGTTGGATGTGCTCATGGGTCTGTACCTTCTTTTCCTGAACCTGGTTGTGCGTATGCTCAGGGTTCTGTACCTTCTGTTCCTGAACCTGCTGGTGCATGTGCTCAGGGTTCTGTACCTTCGCTTCCTGAACTTGCTGGTGCGTGTGCTCAGGAATCTGTACGTTTGGATCCAGAACCTGCTGGTGCATGTGCTCAGGGTTCTGTACCTACAGTTCCTGAACCTGCTGGTGTGTGTGCTCAGGGTTCTGTACCTTCTGTTCCTGAACCTGCTGGTGCATGTGCTCAGGGTTCTGTACCTTCTGTTCCTGAACCTGCTGTTGGATGTGCTCATGGTTCTGTACCTTCTTTTCCTGAACCTGGTGGTGCGTATGCTCAGGGTTCTGTACCTTCTGTTCCTGAACCTGCTGGTGCGAGTCCTAAGGGTTCTGTACCTTCTGTTCCTGAACCTGCTGGTGCATGGGCTCAGGGTTCTGTACCTTCTGTTCCTGAACCTGCTGGTGCATGTAGTCAGGTTTCGGTACCTTTTGTTCGTGAACCTGCTGGTACATATGCTCAGGGTCCGGTACCATCTGTTCCTGAACCAGCTGGTGCATGTGTTCAGTGTTCTGAACATTCAGCTCCAGAACCTGCAGGTGCCAGTGCTCAGGGTTCTGTACCTTTTGTTCCTGAACCTGCTGGTGCATGTGCTCAGGGTTCTGTACCTACAGTTCCTGAACCTGCTGGTGCATGTGCTCAGGTTCCTGTCCCTTCGGTTCCTGAACCTGCTGGTGGATGTGTTCAGGGTTCTGTACCTTCTGTTCCTGAATCTGCTGGTGCATGTGCACAGGGTTCTGTACCTTCTGTTCGTGAACCTGCTGGTGCATGTGCTCAGGTTTCTGTCCCTTCGGTTCCTGAATCTGCTGGTGGATGTGTTCAGGGTTCTGTACCTTCTGTTCCTGAACGTGCAGGTGCGTGTGCTCAGGGTTCTGTACCTTCTGTTCCTGAACCTGCTGGTGCGTGTGCTCAGGGTTCTGTACCTTCTGTTCCTGAACCTGCTGTTGGATGTGCTCACGGGTCTGTACCTTCTTTTCCTGAACCTGGTTGTGCGTATGCTCAGGGTTCTGTACCTTCTGTTCCTGAACATGCTGGTGCGTGCACTCAGGTTTCTGTCCCTTCGGTAGCTGAACCTGCTGGTGCATGTGCTCAGGGTTCTGTAACTTCTGTTCCTGAACCTGCTGGTGCATGTGCTCAGGGTTCTGTACCTTTACTTCCTGAACTTGCTGGTGCGTGTGCTCAGGATTCTGTACCTTTGGATCCAGAACCTGCTGGTGCATGCGCTCAGGGTGCTGTACCTTCTGTTCCTGAACCTGCTGGTGCATGTAGTCAGGTTTCGGTACCTTTTGTTCGTGAACCTGCTGGTACATATGCTCAGGGTCCGGTACCATCTGTTCCTGAACCAGCTGGTGCATGTGTTCAGTGTTCTGAACATTCAGCTCCAGAACCTGCAGTTGCCAGTGCTCAGGGTTCTGTACCTTCAGTTCCTGAACCTGCTGGTACATGTGCTCAGGGTTCTGTACCTTCAGTTCCTGAACCTGCTGGTGCATGTGCTCAGGTTCCTGTCCCTTCGGTTCCTGAACCTGCTGGTGGATGTGTTCAGGGTTCTGTACCTTCTGTTCCTGAACCACATGGTGCATGTGCCCAGGTTCTGGACCCTCTGTTCCTGAACCTGCTGGATCATGTGCTCAGGGTTCTGTGCCTTCTGTTCTGAACCTGCTTGTGCATCCGCTCAGGGTTCGGTACCATCTGTTCCTGAACCTGCTGGTGCATGAGCTCAGGGTTCTATGCCTTCTGTTCCTGAACCTGCTGCTCCGTTTGCTCACGGTTCTGTACCTTCTGATCCTGAACCTGCTGGTGCGTGCGCTCAGGGTTCTGTACATTCTGTTCCTGAACCTCCTGGTGCAATTCCGCAGGGTTCTGTCCCTTCGGTTGCTGAACCTGCTGTTGGATGTGCTCATGGTTTTGTACCTTCTGTTCCTGAACCTGCTGGTGTGTGTGCTCAGGGTTCTGTACCTTCTGTTCCTGAACCTGCTGGTGCATGTGCTCAGGGTTCTGTACCTTCTGTTCCTGAACCTGCTGTTGGATGTGCTCATGGTTCTGTACCTTCTTTTCCTGAACCTGGTGGTGCGTATGCTCAGGGTTCTGTACCTTCTGTTCCTGAACCTGCTGGTGCGAGTCCTAAGGGTTCTGTACCTTCTGTTCCTGAACCTGCTGGTGCATGGGCTCAGGGTTCTGTACCTTCTGTTCCTGAACCTGCTGTTGGATGTGCTCATGGGTATGTACCTTCTTTTCCTGAACCTGGTTGTGCATATGCTCAGGGTTCTGTACCTTCTGTTCCTGAACCTGCTGGTGCATGTGCTCAGGGTTCTGTACCTTCGCTTCCTGAACTTGCTGGTGCGTGTGCTCAGGAATCTGTACGTTCGGATCCAGAACCTGCTGGTGCATGCGCTCAGGGTGCTGTACCTTCTGTTCCTGAACCTGCTGGTGCATGTAGTCAGGTTTCGGTACCTTTTGTTCGTGAACCTGCTGGTACATATGCTCAGGGTCCGGTACCATCTGTTCCTGAACCAGCTGGTGCATGTGTTCAGTGTTCTGAACATTCAGCTCCAGAACCTGCAGGTGCCAGTGCTCAGGGTTCTGTACCTTTTGTTCCTGAACCTGCTGGTGCATGTGCTCAGGGTTCTGTACCTTCAGTTCCTGAACCTGCTGGTGCATGTGCTCAGGTTCCTGTCCCTTCGGTTCCTGAACCTGCTGGTGGATGTGTTCAGGGTTCTGTACCTTCTGTTCCTGAATCTGCTGGTGCATGTGCACAGGGTTCTGTACCTTCTGTTCGTGAACCTGCTGGTGCATGTGCTCAGGTTTCTGTCCCTTCGGTTCCTGAATCTGCTGGTGGATGTGTTCAGGGTTCTGTACCTTCTGTTCCTGAACGTGCAGGTGCGTGTGCTCAGGGTTCTGTACCTTCTGTTCCTGAACCTGCTGGTGCGTGTGCTCAGGGTTCTGTACCTTCAGTTCCTGAACCTGCTGTTGGATGTGCTCACGGGTCTGTACCTTCTTTTCCTGAACCTGGTTGTGCGTATGCTCAGGGTTCTGTACCTTCTGTTCCTGAACATGCTGGTGCGTGCACTCAGGTTTCTGTCCCTTCGGTAGCTGAACCTGCTGGTGCATGTGCTCAGGGTTCTGTAACTTCTGTTCCTGAACCTACTGGTGCATGTGCTCAGGGTTCTGTAACTTCTGTTCCTGAACCTGCTGGTGCGTGTGCTCAGGGTTCTGTACCTTTGGATCCAGAACCTGCTGGTGCATGCGCTCAGGGTGCTGTACCTTCTGTTCCTGAACCTGCTGGTGCGTGTGCTCAGGGTTCTGTACCTTCTGTTCCTGAACCTGCTGTTGGATGTGCTCACGGGTCTGTACCTTCTTTTCCTGAACCTGGTTGTGCGTATGCTCAGGGTTCTGTACCTTCTGTTCCTGAACATGCTGGTGCGTGCACTCAGGTTTCTCTCCCTTCGGTAGCTGAACCTGCTGGTGCATGTGCTCAGGGTTCTGTAACTTCTGTTCCTGAACCTGCTGGTGCATGTGCTCAGGGTTCTGTAACTTCTGTTCCTGAACCTGCTGGTGCGTGTGCTCAGGGTTCTGTACCTTCGGATCCAGAACCTGCTGGTGCATGCGCTCAGGGTGCTGTACCTTCTGTTCCTGAACCTGCTGGTGCATGTAGTCAGGTTTCGGTACCTTTTGTTCGTGAACCTGCTGGTACATATGCTCAGGGTCCGGTACCATCTGTTCCTGAACCAGCTGGTACATGTGTTCAGTGTTCTGAACATTCAGCTCCAGAACCTGCAGGTGCCAGTGCTCAGGGTTCTGTACGCTTTGTTCCTGAACCTGCTGGTGCATGTGCTCAGGGTTCTGTACCTTCAGTTCCTGAACCTGCTGGTGCATGTGCTCAGGTTCCTGTCCCTTCGGTTCCTGAACCTGCTGGTGGATGTGTTCAGGGTTCTGTACCTTCTGTTCCTGAACCTGCTGGTGCATGTGCTCAGAGCTCTGTACCTTCTGATCCTGAACCTGCTGGTGCATGTGCCCAGGTTCTGGACCCTCTGTTCCTGAACCTGCTGGATCATGTGCTCAGGGTTCTGTGCCTTCTGTTCCTGAACCTGCTTGTGCATCCGCTCAGGGTTCGGTACCATCTGTTCCTGAACCTGCTGGTGCATGAGCTCAGGGTTCTATGCCTTCTGATCCTGAACCTGCTGGTGCGTGTGCTCAGGGTTCTGTACATTCTGTTCCTGAACCTCCTGGTGCAATTCCGCAGGGTTCTGTCCCTTTGGTTGCTGAACCTGCTGTTGGATGTGCTCATGGTTTTGTACCTTCTGTTCCTGAACCTGCTGGTGTGTGGGCTCAGGGTTCTGTACCTTCTGTTCCTGAACCTGCTGTTGGATGTGCTCATGGTTCTGTACCTTCTTTTCCTGAACCTGGTGGTGCGTATGCTCAGGGTTCTGTACCTTCTGTTCCTGAACCTGCTGGTGCGAGTCCTAAGGGTTCTGTACCTTCTGTTCCTGAACCTGCTGGTGCATGTGCTCAGGGTTCTGTACCTTCTGTTCCTGAACCTGCTGGTGGATGTGTTCAGGGTTCTGTACCTTCTGTTCCTGAACCTGCTGGTGGATGTGTTCAGGGTTCTGTACCTTCTGTTCCTGAACCTGCTGGTGGATGTGTTCAGGGTTCTGTACCTTCTGTTCCTGAACCTGCTGGTGCATGTGCTCAGGTTTCTGTCCTTTCGGTTCCAAAACCTGCTGGTGGATGTGTTCAGGGTTCTGTACCTTCTGTTCCTGAAACTGCTGGTGCGTGTGCTCAGGGTTCTGTTCCTTCTGTTCCTGAACCTGCTGGTGCATGTGCTCAGGAATCTGTACCTTCTGATCCTGAACCTGCTGGTGTATGTGCCCAGGTTCTGGACCCTCTGTTCCTGAACCTGCTGGATCATGTGCTCAGGGTTCTGTACCTTCTGTTCCTGAACCTGCTTGTGCATCCGCTCAGGGTTCTGTACCATCTGTTCCTGAACCTGCTGATGCATGAGCTCAGGGTTCTATGCCTTCTGTTTCTGAACCTGCTGGTGCGTTTGCTCACGGTTCTGTACCTTCTGATCCTGAACCTGCTGGTACGTGTGCTCAGTGCTCTGCACCATCTGTTCCTGAACCTGCTGGTGCATGTGCTCAGGGTTCTGTACCTTCTGTTCCTGAACCTCCTGGTCCAATTCCGCAGGGTACTGTACCTTCTCTTCCTGAACATGTTGGTGCCTGTGTTCTGGTTCTGTGCCGTCTGTTCCTGAACCTGCTGGTGCATGTGCTCACGGTTCTGTACCTTCTCTTCCTGAACCTGCTGGAGCGTGTGCTCAGGGTTCTGTACCTTCTGTTCCTGAACCTGCTGTTGGATGTGCTCATGGTTCTGTACCTTCTTTTCCTGAACCTGGTGGTGCGAGTCCTAAGGGTTCTGTACCTTCTGTTCCTGAACCTGCTCGTGCATGGGCTCAGGGTTCTGTACCTTCTGTTCCTGAACCTGCGGTTGGATGTGCTCAGGGGTCTGTACCTTCTTTTCCTGAACCTGGTTATGCGTATGCTCAGGGTTCTGTACCTTCTGTTCCTGAACATGCTGGTGCGTGCACTCAGGTTTCTGTCCCTTCGGTAGCTGAACCTGCTGGTGCATGTGCTCAGGGTTCTGTAACTTCTGTTCCTGAACCTGCTGGTGCATGTGCTCAGGGTTCTGTACCTTTGGATCCAGAACCTGCTGGTGCATGCGCTCAGGGTGCTGTACCTTCTGTTCCTGAACCTGCTGGTGCATGTAGTCAGGTTTCGGTACCTTTTGTTCGTGAACCTGCTGGTACATATGCTCAGGGTCCGGTACCATCTGTTCCTGAACCAGCTGGTGCATGTGTTCAGTGTTCTGAACATTCAGCTCCAGAACCTGCAGGTGCCAGTGCTCAGGGTTCTGTACGCTTTGTTCCTGAACCTGCTGGTGCATGTGCTCAGGGTTCTGTACCTTCAGTTCCTGAACCTACTGGTGCATGTGCTCAGGTTCCTGTCCCTTCGGTTCCTGAACCTGCTGGTGGATGTGTTCAGGGTTCTGTACTTCTGTTCCTGAACCTGCTGGTGCATGTGCCCAGGTTCTGGACCCTCTGTTCCTGAACCTGCTGGATCATGTGCTCAGGGTTCTGTGCCTTCTGTTCTGAACCTGCTTGTGCATCCGCTCAGGGTTCGGTACCATCTGTTCCTGAACCTGCTGGTGCATGAGCTCAGGGTTCTATGCCTTCTGTTCCTGAACCTGCTGCTCCGTTTGCTCACGGTTCTGTACCTTCTGATCCTGAACCTGCTGGTGCGTGCGCTCAGGGTTCTGTACATTCTGTTCCTGAACCTCCTGGTGCAATTCCGCAGGGTTCTGTCCCTTCGGTTGCTGAACCTGCTGTTGGATGTGCTCATGGTTTTGTACCTTCTGTTCCTGAACCTGCTGGTGTGTGTGCTCAGGGTTCTGTACCTTCTGTTCCTGAACCTGCTGGTGCATGTGCTCAGGGTTCTGTACCTTCTGTTCCTGAACCTGCTGTTGGATGTGCTCATGGTTCTGTACCTTCTTTTCCTGAACCTGGTGGTGCGTATGCTCAGGGTTCTGTACCTTCTGTTCCTGAACCTGCTGGTGCGAGTCCTAAGGGTTCTGTACCTTCTGTTCCTGAACCTGCTGGTGCATGGGCTCAGGGTTCTGTACCTTCTGTTCCTGAACCTGCTGTTGGATGTGCTCATGGGTATGTACCTTCTTTTCCTGAACCTGGTTGTGCGTATGCTCAGGGTTCTGTACCTTCTGTTCCTGAACCTGCTGGTGCATGTGCTCAGGGTTCTGTACCTTCGCTTCCTGAACTTGCTGGTGCGTGTGCTCAGGAATCTGTACGTTCGGATCCAGAACCTGCTGGTGCATGCGCTCAGGGTGCTGTACCTTCTGTTCCTGAACCTGCTGGTGCATGTAGTCAGGTTTCTGTACCTTTTGTTCGTGAACCTGCTGGTACATATGCTCAGGGTCCGGTACCATCTGTTCCTGAACCAGCTGGTGCATGTGTTCAGTGTTCTGAACATTCAGCTCCAGAACCTGCAGGTGCCAGTGCTCAGGGTTCTGTACCTTTTGTTCCTGAATCTGCTGGTGCATGTGCACAGGGTTCTGTACCTTCTGTTCGTGAACCTGCTGGTGCATGTGCTCAGGTTTCTGTCCCTTCGGTTCCTGAATCTGCTGGTGGATGTGTTCAGGGTTCTGTCCCTTCTGTTCCTGAACCTGTTGGTGCATGTGCTCAGAGCTCTGTACCTTCTGATCCTGAACCTGCTGGTGCATGTGCCCAGGTTCTGGACCCTCTGTTCCTGAACCTGCTGGATCATGTGCTCAGGGTTCTGTGCCTTCTGTTCCTGAACCTGCTTGTGCATCCGCTCAGGGTTCGGTACCATCTGTTCCTGAACCTGCTGGTGCATGAGCTCAGGGTTCTATGCCTTCTGATCCTGAACCTGCTGGTGCGTGTGCTCAGGGTTCTGTACATTCTGTTCCTGAACCTCCTGGTGCAATTCCGCAGGGTTCTGTCCCTTCGGTTGCTGAACCTGCTGTTGGATGTGCTCATGGTTTTGTACCTTCTGTTCCTGAACCTGCTGGTGTGTGGGCTCAGGGTTCTGTACCTTCTGTTCCTGAACCTGCTGTTGGATGTGCTCATGGTTCTGTACCTTCTTTTCCTGAACCTGGTGGTGCGTATGCTCAGGGTTCTGTACCTTCTGTTCCTGAACCTGCTGGTGCGAGTCCTAAGGGTTCTGTACCTTCTGTTCCTGAACCTGCTGGTGCATGGGCTCAGGGTTCTGTACCTTCTGTTCCTGAACCTGCTGTTGGATGTGCTCATGGGTCTGTACCTTCTTTTCCTGAACCTGGTTGTGCGTATGCTCAGGGTTCTGTACCTTCTGTTCCTGAACCTGCTGGTGCATGTGCTCAGGGTTCTGTACCTTCGCTTCCTGAACTTGCTGGTGCGTGTGCTCAGGAATCTGTACGTTTGGATCCAGAACCTGCTGGTGCATGCGCTCAGGGTGCTGTACCTTCTGTTCCTGAACCTGCTGGTGCATGTAGTCAGGTTTCTGTACCTTTTGTTCGTGAACCTGCTGGTACATATGCTCAGGGTCCGGTACCATCTATTCCTGAACCAGCTGGTGCATGTGTTCAGTGTTCTGAACATTCAGCTCCAGAACCTGCAGGTGCCAGTGCTCAGGGTTCTGTACCTTCTGTTCCTGAACCTGCTGGTGCATGTGCTCAGGGTTCTGTACCTTCAGTTCCTGAACCTGCTGGTGCATGTGCTCAGGTTCCTGTCCCTTCGGTTCCTGAACCTGCTGGTGGATGTGTTCAGGGTTCTGTACCTTCTGTTCCTGAATCTGCTGGTGCGTCTGCTCAGAGCTCTGTACCTTCTGTTCCTGAACCTGCTGGTGCATGTGCACAGGGTTCTGTACCTTCTGTTCGTGAACCTGCTGGTGCATGTGCTCAGGTTTCTGTCCCTTCGGTTCCTGAATCTGCAGGTGCGTGTGCTCAGAGCTCTGTACCTTCTGATCCTGAACCTGCTGGTGCATGTGCCCAGGTTCTGGACCCTCTGTTCTTGAACCTGCTGGATCATGTGCTCAGGGTTCTGTTCCTGAACCTGCTGGTACGTGTGCTCAGTGCTCTTCACCATCTGTTCCTGAACCTGCTGGTGCGTGTGCTCAGGGTTCTGTACCTTCTGTTCCTGAACCTCCTGGTGCATTTCCTCAGGGTTCTGTACCTTCTCTTCCTGAACATGCTGGTGCGTGAGCTCTGGTTCTGTGCCGTCTGTTCCTGAACGTGCTGGTGCATGTGCTCAGGGTTCTGTACCACTTGTTCCTGAACCTGCTGATGCGTGTGCTCAGGTTCTGTCCCTTCGGTTCCTGAACCTGCTGGTGAATGTGCTCAGGGTTCTGTACATTCTGTTCCTGAACCTGCTGGTGCATGTGCTCAGGGTTCTGTACCTTCAGTTCCTGAACCTGCTGGTGCATGTCCTCAGGTTTCCGTCCCTTCGGTTCCTGAACCTGCAGGTGCATGTGCTCAGGGTTCTGTACCTTCTGTTCCTGAACCTGCTGGTGCATGTGCTCAGAGCTCTGTACCTTCTGATCCTGAACCTGCTGGTGCATGTGCCCAGGTTCTGGACCCTCTGTTCTTGAACCTGCTGGATCATGTGCTCAGGGTTCTGTTCCTTCTGTTCCTGAACCTGCTGGTACGTGTGCTCAGTGCTCTGCACCATCTGTTCCTGAACCTGCTGGTGCGTGTGCTCAGGGTTCTGTACATTCTGTTCCTGAACCTCCTGGTGCAATTCCGCAGGGTTCTGTCCCTTCGGTTGCTGAACCTGCTGTTGGATGTGCTCATGGTTTTGTACCTTCTGTTCCTGAACCTGCTGGTGTGTGGGCTCAGGGTTCTGTACCTTCTGTTCCTGAACCTGCTGTTGGATGTGCTCATGGTTCTGTACCTTCTTTTCCTGAACCTGGTGGTGCGTATGCTCAGGGTTCTGTACCTTCTGTTCCTGAACCTGCTGGTGCGAGTCCTAAGGGTTCTGTACCTTCTGTTCCTGAACCTGCTGGTGCATGGGCTCAGGGTTCTGTACCTTCTGTTCCTGAACCTGCTGTTGGATGTGCTCATGGGTCTGTACCTTCTTTTCCTGAACCTGGTTGTGCGTATGCTCAGGGTTCTGTACCTTCTGTTCCTGAACCTGCTGGTGCATGTGCTCAGGGTTCTGTACCTTCGCTTCCTGAACTTGCTGGTGCGTGTGCTCAGGAATCTGTACGTTTGGATCCAGAACCTGCTGGTGCATGCGCTCAGGGTGCTGTACCTTCTGTTCCTGAACCTGCTGGTGCATGTGCTCAGAGCTCTGTACCTTCTGATCCTGAACCTGCTGGTGCATGTGCCCAGGTTCTGGACCCTCTGTTCTTGAACCTGCTGGATCATGTGCTCAGGGTTCTGTTCCTTCTGTTCCTGAACCTGCTGGTACGTGTGCTCAGTGCTCTGCACCATCTGTTCCTGAACCTGCTGGTGCGTGTGCTCAGGGTTCTGTACATTCTGTTCCTGAACCTCCTGGTGCAATTCCGCAGGGTTCTGTCCCTTCGGTTGCTGAACCTGCTGTTGGATGTGCTCATGGTTTTGTACCTTCTGTTCCTGAACCTGCTGGTGTGTGGGCTCAGGGTTCTGTACCTTCTGTTCCTGAACCTGCTGTTGGATGTGCTCATGGTTCTGTACCTTCTTTTCCTGAACCTGGTGGTGCGTATGCTCAGGGTTCTGTACCTTCTGTTCCTGAACCTGCTGGTGCGAGTCCTAAGGGTTCTGTACCTTCTGTTCCTGAACCTGCTGGTGCATGGGCTCAGGGTTCTGTACCTTCTGTTCCTGAACCTGCTGTGGGATGTGCTCATGGGTCTGTACCTTCTTTTCCTGAACCTGGTTGTGCGTATGCTCAGGGTTCTGTACCTTCTGTTCCTGAACCTGCTGGTGCATGTGCTCAGGGTTCTGTACCTTCGCTTCCTGAACTTGCTGGTGCGTGTGCTCAGGAATCTGTACGTTTGGATCCAGAACCTGCTGGTGCATGCGCTCAGGGTGCTGTACCTTCTGTTCCTGAACCTGCTGGTGCATGTAGTCAGGTTTCTGTACCTTTTGTTCGTGAACCTGCTGGTACATATGCTCAGGGTCCGGTACCATCTATTCCTGAACCAGCTGGTGCATGTGTTCAGTGTTCTGAACATTCAGCTCCAGAACCTGCAGGTGCCAGTGCTCAGGGTTCTGTACCTTTTGTTCCTGAACCTGCTGGTGCATGTGCTCAGGGTTCTGTACCTTCAGTTCCTGAACCTGCTGGTGCATGTGCTCAGGTTCCTGTCCCTTCGGTTCCTGAACCTGCTGGTGGATGTGTTCAGGGTTCTGTACCGTCTGTTCCTGAATCTGCTGGTGCGTCTGCTCAGAGCTCTGTACCTTCTGTTCCTGAACCTGCTGGTGCATGTGCACAGGGTTCTGTACCTTCTGTTCGTGAACCTGCTGGTGCATGTGCTCAGGTTTCTGTCCCTTCGGTTCCTGAATCTGCAGGTGCGTGTGCTCAGAGCTCTGTACCTTCTGTTCCTGAACCTGCTGGTGCATGTGCTCAGAGCTCTGTACCTTCTGATCCTGAACCTGCTGGTGCATGTGCCCAGGTTCTGGACCCTCTGTTCTTGAACCTGCTGGATCATGTGCTCAGGGTTCTGTTCCTGAACCTGCTGGTACGTGTGCTCAGTGCTCTGCACCATCTGTTCCTGAACCTGCTGGTGCGTGTGCTCAGGGTTCTGTACCTTCTGTTCCTGAACCTCCTGGTGCATTTCCTCAGGGTTCTGTACCTTCTCTTCCTGAACATGCTGGTGCGTGAGCTCTGGTTCTGTGCCGTCTGTTCCTGAACGTGCTGGTGCATGTGCTCAGGGTTCTGTACCACTTGTTCCTGAACCTGCTGATGCGTGTGCTCAGGGTTCTGTCCCTTCGGTTCCTGAACCTGCTGGTGAATGTGCTCAGGGTTCTGTACATTCTGTTCCTGAACCTGCTGGTGCATGTGCTCAGGGTTCTGTACCTTCAGTTCCTGAACCTGCTGGTGCATGTCCTCAGGTTTCCGTCCCTTCGGTTCCTGAACCTGCAGGTGCATGTGCTCAGGGTTCTGTACCTTCTGTTCCTGAACCTGCTGGTGCATGTGCTCAGAGCTCTGTACCTTCTGATCCTGAACCTGCTGGTGCATGTGCCCAGGTTCTGGACCCTCTGTTCTTGAACCTGCTGGATCATGTGCTCAGGGTTCTGTTCCTTCTGTTCCTGAACCTGCTGGTACGTGTGCTCAGTGCTCTGCACCATCTGTTCCTGAACCTGCTGGTGCGTGTGCTCAGGGTTCTGTACATTCTGTTCCTGAACCTCCTGGTGCATTTCCTCAGGGTTCTGTACCTTCTCTTCCTGAACATGCTGGTGCGTGTGCTCTGGTTCTGTGCCGTCTGTTCCTGAACGTGCTGGTGCATGTGCTCAGGGTTCTGTACCACTTGTTCCTGAACCTGCTGATGCGTGTGCTCACGGTTCTGTACCTTCTGTTCCTGAACCTGCTGGTGCATGTAGTCAGGTTTCTGTACCTTCTGTTCATGAACCTGCTGGTGCATGTGCTCAGTGCTCTGTACGTTCTGTTCCTGAACCTGCTGCTGCATGTCCTCAGGGTTCTGTATATTCAGTTCCTGAACCTGCTGGTGCGTGTGCTCACGGTACTGTACCTACTCTTCCTGAACTTGCTGGTGCGTGCTCTCAGGTTTCTGTCCCTTCGGTTCCTGAACCTGCTGGTGCATGGGCTCAGGGTTCTGTACCTTCTGTTCCTGAACCTGCTGTTGGATGTGCTCATGGTTCTGTACCTTCTCTTCCTGAACCTGGTGGTGCGAATGCTCAGGGTTCTGTACCTTCTGTTCCTGAACCTGCTGGTGCCTGTGCTCTGGTTCTGTGCTGTCTGTTCCTGAACGTGCTGGTGCATGTGCTCAGGGTTCTGTACCACTTGTTCCTGAACCTGCTGGTGCATGCGCTCAGGGTTCTGTCCCTTTGGTTCCTGAACCTGCTGGTGGATGTGTTCAGGGTTCTGTACCTTCTGTTCCTGAACCTATTGGTGCATGTGCCCAGGTTCTGGACCTTCTGTTCCTGAACCTGCTGGATCATGTGCTCAGGGTTCTGTAGCTTCTGTTCCTGAACCTGCTGGTGCGTTTGCTCATGGTTCTGTACCTTCTGATCCTGAACCTGCTGGTACGTGTGCTCAGTGCTCTGCACCATCTGTTCCTGAACCTGCTGGTGAATGTGCTCAGGGTTCTGTACATTCTGTTCCTGAACCTGCTGGTGCATGTGCTCAGGGTTCTGTACCTTCAGTTCCTGAACCTGCTGGTGCATGTCCTCAGGGTTCCGTCCCTTCGGTTCCTGAACCTGCAGGTGCATGTGCTCAGGGTTCTGTACCTTCTGTTCCTGAACCTGCTGGTGCATGTGCTCAGAGCTCTGTACCTTCAGTTCCTGAACCTGCTGGTGCGTGTGCTCAGGGTTCTGTCCCTTCGGTTCCTGAACCTGCTGGTGCATGTGCACAGGGTTCTGTACCTTCTGTTCCTGAATCTGCTGGTGCATGTGCTCAGGGTTCTGTACCGTCTGTTCCTGAACCTGCTGGTGCATGTGCTCAGGGTTCTGTACCTTCTGTTCCTGAACCTGCTGGTGCTTGTGGTCAGGGTTCTGTACCTTCTGTTCCTGATCCTGCTGGTGCCTGTGCTCAGGGTTCTGTACCTTCTCTTGCTGAACCTGCTGGTGCATGGGCTCACGGTTCTGTCCCTTCTCTTCCTGAACCTGCTGTTGGATGTGCTCATGGTTCTGTCCCTTCTTTTCCTGAACCTGGTGGTGCGTGTGCTCAGGGTTCTGTACCTTCTCTTCCTGAACCTGCTGGTGCATGGGCTCAGGGTTCTGTACCTTCTCTTCCTGACCCTTCTGGTGCATGCGCTCAGGGCTCTGTACCTTCTGTTCTTCAACCTGCTGGTGCGTGTGTTCAGGGTTCTGTACCTTCTGTTCCTGAACCTGCTTGTGCATCCGCTCAGGGTTCTGTACCATCTGTTCCTGAACCTGCTGGTGCATGTGCTCAGGGTTCTGTACCTTCTGTTCCTGAACCTGCTGGTGCATGAGCTCAGGGTTCTGTACCTTCAGTTCCTGAACCTGCTGGTGCGTGTGCTCAGGGTTCTGTACCTTCTGTTCCTGAACCTGCTGGTGCATGAGCTCAGGGTTCTGTACCTTCGGTTCATGAACCTGCTGGTGCGTGTGCTCAGGGTTCTGTACCTTCTGTTCCTGAACCTGCTGGTGCGTGTGCTCAGGGTTCTGTACCGTCTGTTCCTGAACCTGCTGGTGCGTGTGCTCAGGGTTCTGTACCTTCGGTTCATGAACCTGCTGGTGCGTGTGCTCAGGGTTCTGTACCTTCTGTTCCTGAACTTGCTGGTGCATGTGCTCCGTGTTCTGTACTTTCTGTTCCTGAACCTGCTGGTGCATGTGCTCAGGGTTCTGTACCTTCTGTTCCTGAACCTGCTGGTGCATGAGCTCAGGGTTCTGTACCTTCAGTTCCTGAACCTGCTGGTGCGCGTGCTCAGGGTTCTGTACCTTCGGTTCCTGAACCTGCTGGTGCGTGTGCTCAGGGTTCTGTACCTTCTGTTCCTGAACCTGTTGGTGCGTGTGCTCCGTGTTCTGTACCTTCTGTTCCTGAACCTGCTGGTGCATGTGCTCAGGGTTCTGTACCTTCTGTTCCTGAACCTGCTGGTGCGCGTGCTCAGGGTTCTGTACCTTCTGTTCGTGAACATGCTGGTGCGCGTGCTCAGGGTTCTGTACCTTCTGTTCCTGAACCTGCTGGTGCGTGTTCTGAGGGTTCTGTACCTTCGGTTCCTGTACTTGCTGGTGCGTGTGCTCCGTGTTCTGTACCTTCTGTTCCTGAACCTGCTGGTGCATGTGCTCAGGGTTCTGTACCTTCTGTTCCTGAACCTGCTGGTGCGTGTGCTCAGGGTTCTGTACCGTCTGTTCCTGAACCTGCTGGTGCGTGTGCTCCGTGTTCTGTACCTTCGGTTCATGAACCTGCTGGTGCGTGTGCTCAGGTTTCTGTACCTTCTGTTCCTGAAACTGCTGGTTCGTGTTCTGAGGGCTCTGTACCTTCTGTTCCTGATGGAAGAGGTTGTCGGAGATCATTACCGGGGTGCGATGTCTCTTCGATGATGTTGGCCGCCGTTTCACAGTCGTGAGCTGTGTAAATGGAGTCTTTGGATGGAAGGTGCTCCTGAGATGCTGCTGGGCCTGCTGTGTTCATCCAGCCTCACATTTTATTTTCTACGGTTGGAAGGTTAGTTTCTCCGATGGCCTGGGCTGTGCGCTGCACCTTCTTACGGTCCTCTGCGGAGCAGTTGCCGTGCCAGGCCGTTATTCACCTGGACAGTACGGTTTCTGTTTTGCATCTTTAGAAGGTGGTGTGGGACCTCACGGACATTCCAAATTTCCTGAGCTTCCTGAGTAAGAAGATGCATTGCTGTGCCTTCTTGACTGTCACATCCCTACTGTGTGGAAGCAGGTCAGTCAGGCCTTTGAGTTTACCTCTGAAGAGTATCCCACCCAGGACTCTGTTCCCCTATCCCTGTAACTCTGCATTTCCCATAGCTGACCCACCTAGCCTACACATCCCTGGACCCTATGGGCCATTTAGCATGGCTGTTGTCGCAGACCAGGATCTAAAGTTGACAAGATGGCTGCTTGGGACTCTTTTAGCTCACACAAGATTGCCAAAAGGGTTTGACTGTTCTATGCAGCAAATATTCACAGCTAGACTTGTAGCTGCCTTATGGACGTACTGGAGAAGATGAGATTCTCCATAGGAAGAAACACTAGGGAAGTTAATCAGGTTTCTGTAAACTAGCAGTTCCAAACATATTAGTATTCTAATAAGGGTCATTTCTGTGGGTTTTAGTTTCGCCAGAATACCAAGTCTGCGAATCAGCAAAAAGGTAGTAGGAGAAGTCTGATTCTAAAGTATTCTGAACTGTCTAGGTAATTGTAGAATTAGAAAGGCAAACAAAAAATAAATGTAAAAAGGTTAGTTGCATTTCTTTAGCAAATATTTGTAGGCAGTAAAAAGGCCCATTGTATCATTAGGGAAGATAAAGTAATGAATGGTGTAAACACAATCTCCAAAAAATACCATTGCCACAGGAGGAGGGCACTGGAAAGGCTTTACATTTGGGTCACATCTGGGGAGAGATTAACAATTGAAACTTGTGAAAATGTAGATAATTGAAACAAATTCTTACATCCAAAGATTAAGGGAAAAGTGACAAAGGCAGATTACAAAATATAGCATGAAGATGTGGCTGTCCCCTGGTTGTTTGTGAAATCTAACCAAGTTTCAATGAAACTCTTGTGTGCGAGTCACCTGCACCAGTCCACACAAAGGGATCTGAGCCTACTGATACTAAGCAGCTCACGCCTGCTTCCAAAATGGCAGACGAAGCTCAGCAAAATGAAACAGTCTGCTCGCACAGTGAAACATAATGGTACCTTTGAAAAGGACTGCTCCAAGGTCAGTAACTCTGCAAGCAACTATCTGAGACAGTTCTGATAAGAGGATGCAATGGTTTCCAGCCTCATTATTGAAAGGACGACACATCGCAGTAAATGAATAACACAAGGTGTGAATCTCAGCCCGTGACCCACCCAGATTAACTCCATAAGCAGCTGCAAAGACAACAGTTAAAGTTATTTTGTAGTAAATTGTTGCATCTTTAAAGTTACTCACAATATGAAGAAATATAGAACATAAAACATAGAACATTACAGCACAGTGCAGGCCCTTCGGCCCTCAATGGTGTGCCGACCTGTCATACCGATCTCAAGCCCATCTAACCTACACTATTCCATGTACGTCCATATGCTTATCCAATGATGACTTAAATGTACCTAAAGTTGGCGAATCTACTACCGTTGCAGGCAAAGCGTTCCATTCCCTTACTACTCTCTGAGTAAAGAAACTACCTCTGACATCTGTCCTATATCTTTCACCCCTCAATTTAAAGCTATGCCCCCTCGTGCTCGCCGTCACCATCCTCGGAAAAAGGCTCTCCCTATCCACCCTATCTAACCCTCTGTTTATTTTATATGTTTCAATTAAGTCACCTCTGAACCTTCTTCTCTCGAATGAAAACAGCCTCAAGTCCCTCAGACTTTCCTCGTAAGACCTTCCCTCCATACCAGGCAACATCCTAGTAAATCTCCTCTGCACCCTTTCCAAAGCTTCTACATCCTTCTTATAATGTGGTGACCAGAACTGTACACAATACTCCAAGTGCGGCCGCACCAGAGTTTTGTACAGCTGCAGCATAACCTCTTGGTTCCGGAACTTAATCCCTCTATTAATAAAAGCTAAACCACTGTATGCCTTCTAAACAGCCCTGTCAACCTGGGTGGCAACTTTCAAGGATCTGTGTACTTGGACACCGAGATCTCTCTGCTCATCTACACTGCTGAGAATCTTACCATTAGCCCAGTACTTTGCCTTCCTGTTACTCCTACCAAAGTGCATCACCTCACACTTGTCTGCATTAAACTCCATTTGCCACCTCTCAGCTCAGCTCTGCAGCTTATCTATGTCTCTCTGCAACCTACAACATCCTTCGTCACTATCCACAACTCCACCGACCTTAGTGTCGTCTGCAAATTTACTAACCCTTCCTTCTACGCCCTCATCCAGGTCATTTATAAAAATGACAAACAGCAGTGAACCCAACACTGACCCTTGCAGTACACCACTAGTAACTGGTCTCCAGGATGAACATTTCCCATCAACTACCACCCTCTGTCTTCTTTCAGCAAGCCAATTTCCGATCCAAACTGCTATATCTCCCACAATCCCATTCCTCCGCATTTTGTACAATAGCTTCCTGTGGGGAACCTTATCGAACGCCTTGCTGAAATCCATATACACCACATCAACCAGATTACTCTCATCTACCTGTTTGCTCACCTTCTCAAAGAACTCAATAAGATTTGTGAGGCACGACCTTCTCTTCACAAAACCATGCTGACTATCCCTAATCAATTTATTCTTTTCTAGATGATTATAAATCCTATCCCTTATAACCTTTTCCAACACTTTACCAACAACTGAGGTAAGGCTCACTGGTCTATAATTACCAGGGTTGTCTCTACTCCCGTTCTTGAACAGGGGAACCACATTTGCTATCCTCCAGTTGTCTGGCACTATTCCTGTAGACAATGATGAGTTAAAGATCAATGCCAAAGGCTCAGCAATCTCCTCCCTGGCTTCCCAGAGGATCCGAGGATAAATCCCATCCGGCCCAGGGGACTTATCTATCTTCACCCTCTGTAGGGTTTCTAATACATCTTCCTTGTGAACCTCAATCCCACCTAGTCTAGTAGCCTGTATCTCTGTATTCTCCTCGACAACATTGTCGTTTTCTAGAGTGAATACTGTCGAAAAATATTCATTTACTGCTTCGCCTATCTCCTCTGACTCCACACACAACTTACCACTACTATCCTTGATTGGCCCTAATCTTACTTTCGTCATTCTTTTATTCCTTAAATACCTATAGAAAGCCTTAGGGTTTACCTTGATCCTATCCACCAACAACTTCTCATGTCTCCTCCTGGCTCTTCTGAGTTCTCTCTTTAGGTCTTTCCTGGCTACCTCGTAGCCCTCAAGTGCACTAACTGAGCCTTCACATCTCATCCTAACATAAGCCTTCTTCTTCCTCTTGACCAGAGATTCCACTTCCTTCGTAAACCATGGCTCCCGTGCTCTACAGCTTCCTCCCTGCCTGACAGGTACATACTTATCTAGGACACACAGAAGCTTTTCCTTGAATAGGCTCCACATTTCTACTGTGCCCATCCCCTGCAGTTTCCTTCCCCATCCTATGCTCCCTAAATCTTGCCTAATCTCATCGTAATTGCCTTTCCCCCAGCTATAACTCTTGCACAGTGATATACACCTATCCCTTTCCATCACTAAAGTAAACATAACAGAATTGTGATCGCTATCACCAAAGTGCTCACCTACTTCCAAATCTAACACCTGGCCGGGCTCATTACCCAGTACCAAATCTAATGTGGCTTCGCCCCTTGTTGGCCTATCTACATACTGTTTCAGGAAGGCCTCCTGCACACACTGTACAAAAACTGACCCATCTATAGTACTCAAACTCTCATGTTCCCAGTCAATATTTGGAAAGTTGAAGTCCCCCATGACAACTACCCTGTCTCTCTCACTCCTATCGAGAATCATCTTTGCTATCCTTTCCTCTACATCTCTGGAACTATTCGGAGGCCTATAGAAAACTCCCAACAGGGTGACCTCTCCTCTCCTGTTTCTAAATATGTTCCAGTTAAAGATATTCTTCAGATAATCATAGAAGTAGCTTTCAACATAAAGGATAGATACTCATATAACGAAAGTATAATCTGAGCATTCGGGAAAAAAACACCTCTACCTAGATAGGAAAGTTAAGTATTCTTAGAAAACACTTTCTCTTATACCCTGAACAGAATAGATTGTTCACAGTTCAACTGGCAGTATAATTTTATATTTTATGACATTATATCACTTAGTTAAAACTAACTGGCTTTTGTACTTTTACAGATATAATTGTGACAGTGAGAAATGTAAAAGGAATAACTGATATTGTTAAAGCAAAGCACATGAAATATGAATCAGTCTGGCCTGAAAGATAAGCAAGACCGAGACAGATCTGAAAGAGTATAGCCAGTAAGCTTACAATGCAAATGAATAGGATGCGTAGAAAGACTTGAAGGCCTGGGGACTACAATGTCTGGTAAACACTACAGAATTATGGGAACCTGGGATGTCTATTCGAATGCCCATCATTGATTAGGTGTCTCACAAGATTGAATGTGTGTGGATTAAGGGGAAAGAACAGTGTCCCACACTGTATTTGATCATTGTAACACAAAATATATAAAAATGCTGTATTTCACTGCAAAGATCAGAGCGTGTCATTGATCTCTCTTCCAGCCTCAGCCAAAGATTGAGGAAATAATTGAGTTCTCATGTTGAGGCCAGATTCAGGGAAGATCCTTTGGTCCTCCTGCTGTACCAACTAGCCTTTGGTTGAATGAAAGTCTCTCACTTGCCTGGATCCTGCTTGCCACTTGAATCTTTGTTCCCTGTCAGCGGGTGTGTTCCTAGAGCTCAGTAAAGTTGTAAAGTGTTTGAATTTCACCCTCAGCAGTGGAATTCAAATAGATACATTTATTAAGAAAAGATAATTAGTAATGGAAAGTATTCAGAGTGGAAATGGTAAAGATTTATTTTAAAATTAAACTTTAGTTTAAAATCCACTTAAAACATGTTAAGAGCAGGGCGTTGTAAACTGCAAGTCAGAGGGATTTATAACAATTTGTAGAAATTAATATCTTTCCTAATGTACCACTCTAAAGTTAGTACAGAATTTGGAAGTGTTCTTCATGAAAAGCAACAAGTTAGGGTAGCAGTAAATATCGCAGTGTGGTAGGCAAATGTCCAGGAAGGAGTACACCTGTCAGAGGCATTGTAAGATCCCAAAGATAGATGCTGGAGGCATCTGGTAAATATTATCAGATTGTGGAAGGATCTAGGGCTGTCCATAGAGATGTGCATCATTGATCGTGTATTTACTGGATTGGATGTATAACTTAGGGGAATGTGGCTAACAATGACATCAATGTTGCATGGAATTATTGCAACACGAAGGGTATAAAAATTATGCATTTCACTGCATTGACAGACTGTCATTGACTTTCGATCTGAGCATGATAAAGAGGACAAGTGGGCCCCGTGTGAGAGCCAGATTCAGAGTGGTCTCTGGCCTTTCCCACTCATATGTGGTATTACAGCTCTGAATAAAGCTTGTGCTTAGGAACACAGCACATGAAGTACCTCCATACAACACGGGCCAATCCATCCTAACTCGTACAGTGCTGGACTGTGGGACGAAACCCGTGCACCCGGAGGAAACCCACGCAGACACGGGGAGAATGTGCAAACTCCACACAGACAGTCGCCCGAGGCTGGAATTGAACCCCGGTCCCTGGTGCTGTGAGGCTGCACTGCTAACCACTGAGCCACCGTGCTGCCCAAGCCTGTCATTTATGAGGATGTCACTGGGAATAGAGGGTTTGAGTTATAAAAATAGGCTGTTCAGGCTGGGTCATTTTGCATTGGCATGCAGGATGTTGAGGGGTGACCTGAGAGCGTAGGGTGACATGGTGGCTCAGTGATCAAGGCTCAGCAACCCCTTCTCTTGCCTCTCTCTCCAACCTGGGGTAGATACCATCGGGCCCTGGGGACTTACCCACCTTAATGCTCTTCATAGACCCAGCACCTCCTCTTCCTTAATCTCAAAATGCTGTAGTACATGAGCATGCACTACCCTCCATACCTTTCTCCTGGATAAATACTGACATAAAGTACTCAGTTAGGGTCTCACCCACAGTCTCTGCCTCAAAGCACAAGTTCCTTCCCTTATCCATGTATGATCCTGCCTACTCCCTAGTTACCCTCTTGTTTTTAATGTATCTGTAGAGTGCTTTGGGATTCTCTTTAACCCGACTCACCTGGTCATTTCTTAGCCCCTCCATTCTCCTGTAATTCCCCATTTGAGTTTCTTCCTACTTTCCTTATATTCATAAGAACATAAGAACTAGGAGCAGGAGTAGGCCATTCGGCCCTTTGAGCCTGCTCCACTATTCAATAAGATCATGGCTGGCCTTTTCATGGACTCAGATCCACTTACCGCGTTCTCACCGTATCCCTTAATTCCTTTATTGTTTACAAAAAATCTACCTTAGCTTTAAAAACATTTACAGAAGTAGCATCAACTACTTCACTGGGCAAGGAATTCCATAGATTAACAACCCTCTGGGTGAAGAAGCTCCTTCTCAATTCCGTCCTAAATCTGCTCCCTCTAATCTTGAGGCTATGCCCTCTTGTCCTAGATTCACCTGCCAGTGAGAACATCCTCTCCACTTCTCTCTTATCTATTCCCTTTATAATTTTATATGTTTCTATAAGATCCCCCTTCAATTTTCTGAATTCCAATGAATATAATCCCAATCCATTCAGTCTATCCTCATAATCCAACCCCCTCCACTCCGGAATCAACCCAGCGAACATCCTCTGCACCCCCTCCAGTGCCAGTATATCCCTTCTCAAGTAAGGAGACCAAAACTGCACACAGTACTCCAGGTGTGGCCTCACCAGCTCCTCGTACAGCTGCACCATAACCTCTCTGCTTTTAAACTCTATCCCTTTGGCAATGAAGGGCAAAATTCCATTTGACTTCCTAATTACTTATTGTACCTGCAGACCAACCTTCTGTGATTCATGGACAAGGACACCCAGATCCCTCTGCAGAGCAGCATGCTGCAACTTTTTACCATTCAAGTAATAATCCTTTTTACTATTACTCCTACCAAAATGTATGACTTCACCTTTATTTACATTGTATTCCATCTGCCAGACCTTTGCCCACTCACTCAATGTGTCTATGTTCCTCTGCAAAGTTTCACGGTCCTCTGCACACTTTGCTCTGCCACTCATCTTAGTGTCATCTGCAAACTTTGACACCCTACACGTGGTCCCCAACTCCAAATCATCGAGATAAATTGTAAATAACTGAGGCACCAACACTGATCCCTGAGGCACACCACTAGTCTCTGATTGCTAGCCAGAGTAGCACTCATTTATCCCCACTCTTTGCTTCCTGTTAGTCAACCAATCCTCTATCCATGTTAATACTTTCCCCCTAACGCCATGCATCCTTGTCTTATGCAGCAGCCTCTTGTGCAGCACCTTGACGAAGGTCTTTTGGAAATCTAGGTACACCACGTCCACTGGGTTCCCATTGTCCACCTTACTCGTAATTCGGAGAATTCCAAAAGATTTGTCAAGCATGACCTGCCCTTCATAAACCCATGCTGCATTTGCCCAATGGGACAATTTCTATTGAGATGCCTTACTATTTCTTCCTTGATAACAGAATCAAGCATCATTCCCACTGCAGAGGTTAAGCTAACCAGTCTATAATTCCCCATCTTTAGTCTACCTCCCTTTTTAAACAGTGGTGTCACATTTGCTGTTTTCCAATCTGCTGGGACTGCTCCAGAGTCCAGCGAATTTTGGAGAATTACACCAGTGCACCTGCTATTTCTCCCTTCACATCTTTTAGTACCCTGGGATGCATTCCATCATGGCCAGGAGACTTATCAACCCTCAGCTCCATTAGCTTGCCCAACACTACCTCTTCCATAATAATGATTGTTTCCAGGTCCTCATCTACTTTCGTCTCTTTGTCAAATACTGTGCCTTTTTCCTAGGATGGTGACGGTGAGCACGAGGGGGCATAGCTTTAAATTGAGGGGTGAAAGATATAGGACAGCTGTCAGAGGTAGTTTCTTTACTCAGAGAGTAGTAAGGGAATGGAACGCTTTACCTGCAACAGTAGTAGATTCGCCAACTTTAGGCACATTTAAGTCGTCATTGGACAAGCATATGGACGTACATGGAATAGTGTAGGTTAAATGGGCTTGAGATCGGTATGACAGGTCGGCACAACATCGAGGGCCGAAGGGCCTGTACTGTGCTGTAATGTTCTATGTTCTATATGCCCTGACCACATCCAGCTCAAATCTCCACCACCTCTATCTGCCCTCCACTCTGCTATCAGGCTGTCTATAGTTGAATGTGTCTTAATTACTTCCAGTTAAACATTGGAAAGTTCAAAGCTATTGTGTTTGTTGTCTGTCAGGAACTCTACATGTTTACTACAAACTCTATCCCCCTCAATTCATATTAATTACAATGGTGCAAACTATGGATTGAAGTAATTCATTCACATTACAACACACATATATATGTACGTGTGAATGAACAGGTAAAATTATGGATGGGGGAAAGGTGATGGGAAAACCATCACAGGGAGATGAGAGTAAACCGGTTGGTGTGGTGTATATGGATTTCAGCAAGGTGTTCGATAGGGTTCCCCACAATAGGCTATTGTACAAAATGCAGAGGAATGGGGTTGTGGGAGATATAGCAGTTTGGATCGGAAATTGGCTTACTGAAAGAAGACAGAGGGTGGTAGTTGATGGGAAATGTTCATCCTGGAGACCAGTTACTAGTGGTGTACTGCAAGGGTCAGTGTTGGGTTCACTGCTGTTTGTCATTTTTATAAATGACCTGGATGAGGGCGTAGAAGGATGGGTTAGTAAATTTGCTGACGACACTCAGGTTGGGGAGTTGTGGATAGTGACGAAGGATGCTGTAGGTTGCAGAGAGACATTGATAAGCTGCAGAACTGGGCTGAGAGGTGGCAAATGGAGTTTAATTCAGACAAGTGTGAGGTGATGCACTTTGGTAGGAGTAACCAGAAGGCAAAGTACTGGGCTAATGGTAAGATTCTTAGCAGTGTAGATGAGCAGAGAGATCTCGGTGTCCATGTACACAGATCCTTGAAAGTTGCCACCCAGGTTGACAGGGCTGTTAAGAAGGCATACAGTGGTTTAGATTTTATTAATAGAGGGATCGAGTTCCGGAACCAAGAGGTTATGGTGAAGCTGTACAAAACTCTGGTGTGGCCACACTTGGAGTATTGTGTACAGTTCTGGTCACCGCATTATAAGAAGGATGTGGAAGCTTTGGAAAGGGTGCAGAGGAGATTTACTAGGATGTTGCCTGGTATGGAGGGAAGGTCTTACGAGGAAAGGCTGAGGGACTTGAGACTGTTTTCATTAGAGAGAAGAAGGTTGAGAGGTGACTTAATTGAAACATATAAAATAATCAGTGGGTTAGATGGGGTGGATAGGGAGAGCCTTTTTCCTAGGATGGTGACGGCGAGCACAAGGGGGCATAGCTTAAAATTGAGGGGTGAAAGATATAGGACAGATGTCAGAGGTAGTTTCTTTACTCAGAGAGTAGTAAGGGAATGGAACGCTTTGCCTGCAAGGGTAGTAGATTCGCCAACATTAGGTACATTTAAGTCGTCATTGGATAAACATATGGACCTACATGGAATAGTGTAGGTTAGATGGGCTTCAGATCAGTATGACAGGTCGCACAACATCGAGGGCCGAACGGCCTGTACTGTGCTGTAATGTTCTATGTTCTATGCTCTATGTTCTTTCTCCTTCTCTGTTGGTTATCCTTAACAAAGTATGATTTCGAGGGATAATAGCAACTGCAGATGCTAGAGAATTTGCGATAACGGGGTGTGGAGCTGGATGAGCGCAGCAGGCCAAGCAGCATCAGGAAGGCTGAGGTTTCGGTACCGGACCCTTCTTCAGAAACCCTTTCTGAGGATGGATCTAGGCCTGAAACGTCAGCCTTCCTGATGCTGCTTGGCCTGCTGCGCTCATCCGGCTCTACATCTTGTTATCTATGATTTAGAGGGAGTGTTTTGAACATTGTGATTTTCAATAATAAGCATAAGGCAGGATTTAATATGTTTAAATTGGAAGAATATCTTCTGTTTATTTAAACCACACCCTAAAATCTAAACCTAACAAACCATATTCATTTCCTCTTAAACACACACATATAAAGGTAGAGAAGTATATAAATCAAAGCATGCATTTGTGTCAGTAACAAAATTACAGAAAGGAAATTGGGTAAAACATTAGGACCTGAGTTGAGAAATTTCTTCAACTAGACAGAGGAATCTTCTCCACATAGTGGCAGCAGAATCTGATGATGACTTCAGCTTGTACGAGGGGGCATAGCTACAAATTGAGGGGTGATAGATTTAAGACAGATGTCAGAGGCAGGTTCTTTCCTCAGAGAGTGGTAAGGGTGTGGAATGCCCTGCCTGCCAATGTAGTTAACTCAGCCACATTAGGGGCATTTAAACAGTCGTTGGATAAGCATATGGATAATGATGGATAGTGTAGGGGGAGGGGCTTAGATTAGTTCACAGGTTGGTGCAACATCGAGGGCCGAAGGGCCTGTTCTGCACTGTATTGTTCTACATTCTATGTTCTATGTTATTAGTGGAGGAACAGCAACTCATATTCTGCTTGGGAACCCTGCAGCCCAATGGTATCAATGTGGACTTCACAAGCTTTAAATCTCCCTTCCCCCCACTGCATCCCAAGACAACCCAGTTCGTCCCCTCCCCCCAACCTGTTCTTCCTCTCACCTATCCCCTCCTCCCACCTCAAGTTGCACCTCCATATCCTACCTATTAACCTCATCCCGCACCCCCCCCGACCTGTCCGTCCTCCCTGGACTGACCTATCTCCCCGGACTGACCTATCTCCCCTACCTCCCCACCTACATTCACCTTTACTGGCTCCATCCCCGCCCCTTTGACCTGTCTGTCTCCTCTCCACCTATCTTCTCCTTTATCCATCTTTGATCCGCCTCCCCCTCTCTCCCTATTTATTTCAGATCCCCCTTCCCCTCCCCCATTTCTGATGAAGGGTCTAGGCCCGAAACGTCAGCTTTCCTGCTCCTAAGATGTTGCTTGGCCTGCTGTGCTCATCCAGCTCTGCACCTTGTAACCTACGATGTGACCAATTTGCTGAACGTGCTATGCACAACTTTCTCAGCATCGCCGATGCTCCAAACTGAGTCCATCCACAGCTCCAGAGCCATCATGCAGTCTAACGAGAGCTGCAGCTGGACACAGTTCCTGCACGTGAAGGAGTCAGGGACATCAGCCGTGTCCCTGATCTCCCACATTGAGCAAGAGGAGCATAACAAGGATCTGGGATCTCCTGCGATGATGAAGGGTCTATGCCCGAAACATCAGCTTTTGTGCTTCTGAAATGCTGCTTGGCCTGCTGTGTTCATCCAGCTCCACACTTTGTTATCTTGGATTCTCCAGCATCTGCAGTTCCCATTATCTCTGAGATCTCCTGCCATTTTTACTTTTAAGATTAGCTTAGTCCCACTATAATATCAAATAACAGACAAATGAAATGAGAAGGTTTTTACCAATCACTGTCCTTACCAGCATACAATTAAAAAACAGAAAAGCACTTACCTTATCAACACAGCACAGAGTCGGTTTTTTGGTCAGAGGAGGAGGGCAGGTGGTTTCTTCGGTCTCCGTCCTGTTACTTTATTGATTTCCTCATTGACTAGTTTAAAGTCCTCATGACCACCCCACTTAACCTGTCCGTAAGGATGTTATTCCACTAAGATCAAAGATACTGGAGTAGAATTAGGCCATTCAGCCTATCAAGTGTGCACTATCAGTCGATCATGGCTGATATGTTCCTCAGCCCCATTCTCCTGCCTTCCCCCTGTAATCCTTGATCCCAAAACCAATCAAGAACCTACTGTATCTATCTCTGTCTTGAACACACTCAATGACTTGGCCTCCACAGCCCTCTGCAGTAATGATTTCCATAGATTCACCACCCTCTGGCTGAAGAAATTCCACCTCATCTCAGTTCTAAAGGGTCATCCCTTCACCCTGAGCATGTGTTCATCCTGAGGGCCAAATAATGTCCTGGGGCCCCAGGTTCAAATACCACCACGGCAGATGTAGAATTTGAATTTGATTTTAAAAAATCTGGAATTAAGAATCTAATGATTCTTAGGCCCCCAGGAAAAATGACTTGTTTCGGGATTATTAAAAGCTGGGAACAAAGTTAAAAAACAGGTCTTCAAGGGCCATAATCTCTGGATTGCTGCCCAAGCCACGTGCAAATTGGTATGGGAGGCGAGGATCAGGGAAGTAAATACGTGGCTAAAGCGTGGTGTGGGAAAGAGTGTTTCGTTTTCATAGGGCACTGGCATCAGTTCTGGGAAGAGAGGGATCTGTACTAGGAAGGCTAGTGATGGAAGATAAGGAAATAGCTGAAGAACTTAGTAAGTACTTTGTGTCAGTCTTCACAGTGGAAGACATGAGTAGTATGCCAACAATTAGGGAGAGTCAGGGGGCAGAGTTGAGCATGGTAGGCATTACAAAAGAGAAAGTGCTAGAAAAGCTAAAGGGTCTAAAAATTGATAAATCTCCTGGCCCCAATAGGCTACATCCTAGAGTTCTGAGGGAGGTGGCTGAGGAAATAGCAGAGGCTTTGATCGTGATCTTTCAAAAGTCACTGGAGTCAGGGAAAGTCCCAGATGATTGGAAAATTGCTGTTGTAACCCCCTTGTTTAAGAAAGGATCAAGGCAAAAGATGGAAAATTACAGGCCGATTAGCCTAACCTCGGTAGTTGGTAAAATTCTAGAATCCATTGTCAAGGATGAGATTTCTAAATTCCTGGAAGTGCAGGGTCAGATTAAAACAAGTCAGCATGGATTTAGTAATGGGAGGTCGTGCCTATTCGAATTCTTTGAAGAGGCAACAAGTATGTTAGACCAGGGAAACCCAGTAGATGTTATCTATCTAGACTTCCAAAAGGCCCTGATACAGTGCCTCACGGGAGGCTGCTGAGCAAGGTGAGGGCCCGTGGTGTTCGAGGTAAGCTACTGGCTTGGATTGAGGATTGGCTGCCTTACAGAAGGCAGACAGTTGGGATAAAAGGCTCTATTTCGGAATGGCAGCTGGTGACGAGTGGTGTCCCGCGGGGTTCAGTGTTAGGGCCACAGCTGTTTACTTTATATATTAATGATCTGGATGAAGGGACTGGGGGCTTTCTGGTGAAGTTTGCCGATGATACGAAGATGGGCGGACAGGCAGGTAGTACTGAGGAGGTGGGGAAGCTGCAGAAAGATTTAGACAGTTTAGGAGAGTGGTCCAGGAAATGGCTGATGAAATTCAACATGATGAGAACCAAAATTGTAGTTCGACTGTAGAAAAGGTTGAGAGTAGGGTGGTCCAAAATAAAGTTTCAGGGACGCAAGATGGCACCGGCAAGCAAGAAGTTGGTTTGAAGTATGTCTACTTCAATGCCAGGAGCGTCCGGAATAAGGCGGGTGAACTTGCTGCATGGGTTAGTACCTGGGACTTCGATGTTGTGGCCATTTCGGAGACATGGATAGAACAGGGACAGGAATGGCTGTTGCAGGTTCCGGGATTTAAATGTTTCAGTAAGAACAGAGAAGATAGTAAAAGGGGCGGAGGTGTGGCACTGTTGGTCAAGGACAGTATTACAGTTGCAGAAAGGATGTTTGGGGACTCGTCAACTGAGGTAGTATGGGCTGAGGTTAGAAACAGGAAAGGAGAGGTCACCCTGTTGGGAGTTTTCTATAGGACTCCGAATAGTTCCAGAGATGTAGAGGAAAGGATAGCAAAGATGATTCTCGATAGGAGTGAGAGAGACAGGGTAGTTGTCACGGGGGAATTCAACTTTCCAAATATTGACTGGGAACACTATAGTTCGAGTACTATAGATGGTTCAGTTTTTGTCCAGTGTGTGTAGGAGGGCTTCCTGACACAGTATGTAGATAGGCCAACAAGGGGTGAAGCCACATTAGATTTGGTACTGGGTAATGAGCCCAGCCAGGTGTTAGATTTGGAAGTAGGTGAGCACTTTGGTGATAGTGATCACAATTCTGTTATGTTTACTGTAGTGATGGAAAGGGATAGGTGTATACCACTGGACAAGAGTTATAGCTGGGGGAAAGGCAATTACGATAAGATTAGGCAAGATTTAAGGAGCATAGGATGGGGAAGGAAACTGCAGGGGATGGGCACATTAGAAATGTGGAGCTTATTCAAGGAAAAGCTCCTGTGTGTCCTAGATAAATATGTACCCGTCAGGCAGGGAGGAAGCTGAAGAGTGCGGGAGCCGTGGTTTACGAAGGAGGTGGAATCTCTGGTCAAGAGGAAGAAGAAGGCTTATGTTAGGATGAGATGTGAAGGCTCAATTAGGGCACTTGAGGGCTACGAGGTAGCCAGGAAAGACCTAAAGAGAGAGCTCAGAAGAGCCAGGAGGAGACATGAGAAGTTGTAGGCGGATCGGATCAGGGTAACCCTAAGGCATCCAAATCCTGAACACTACGGTATTCCCAGTCTACATTCAGTGTCGTGATATCCCCAAACTGTCAAAGGGTAAAAATCTTTCTTTTGGCTGTGGGTGAACTGTATTTTGTGGAGATTTGCTGGGTACATGGTGATGCAGTTCTGAATGTTGTGTTTGGACAATCAGGAGGCATTTTTCTCAATGTATATATACAAAAATTTTGTTTATAAATAAAGTATTTTTTGAAATAAAAAGAAGATTAAATGGGGCTGAGAGGTATGAAAATGTTCAGCTGAATAGAGCAAGCCCCTGATGGACCACCCTCCCCTACACACACACAGACACACACACACACACACACACACACACACACAGGGAACCGGCTGCATGCGATGACTCTATGTCGAGTCTGTTTGGCTCACCATGTCAATGCTGACCAACAAACACTGACCTACACTAATCCCATCCACCTGCACACACAGCTTCTCCCTTTGGTCTCTAATTGGTCCAACCCTTTCTGTGGTAATCCTCGTACTCTACATTTACTTTTAAAAAGCCTCAGGGCTTTCTTTCTTCCAATCGCCCAACAATATTTTGTGGCCCCTCTTTTCCTAATTTCTTCTTTGGGCGAGGTAACTGAAGCTGACCACCAGCAGACTGAGTGAACCGGTTTATTGCCTGAATATTTACTTTGCTTCACTCACTGAGCTCTGCTCCTCCACATCCATGTTGTACCTTCCGCAGAATCTCAGCCTGTCTCTGAGGGGAACTGTAAACAGTAATATCAGTCCTCACAGATGATTACTTAAAGCCACACGTATTTAGAGACATTACAAAGTATAATTTAGTAAGTGTTCCTGTTGTCTGTTCCCATGGTTACTGCAGCTGAGAAGCAGGCTATGGCACATCGAGAGCGATTTTCCTTCAGCGTGTGTCATGATTGTTCCAAGCTTCTCCAGAACCAGAACATTACCAGATCCCAAACTAGGTCCAGTTCTCAGTCTGAACCCATCATCACAACATCATTGTGACATTCAGAGAAAAGTTAAATTTCAGAGTTAATCAGTTCACACACTCGGTCCCAGTCATCACCTCAGAAAGTCCAACACAAAATCACTGAGTCGTACAGCATGGAAACAGACCCTTTGGCCCAACTCGCCCACAATGGCCAAGTTTCCCAAAGTAAATGTGAGCCACCCTACCTGCGTTTGGCCTATTCCTTCTAAACCTTTCCTATTCATAGAATCCCTACAGTGTGGAAACTGGCCCTTTCAGCCCAACAAGTCCACATCGAACCTCGGAGCATCCCACCCAGACGCATCCCCCTGTAAACCACCTAATCTGCACATCCCTGAACACTACGGGCAATTTAGCATGGCCAATCCACCCTGACCTGCACATCTTTGGACTGTGGGAGGAAACCGGTGCACCCAGAGGAAACCCACGCAGACACGGGGAGAATGTGCAAACTCCGCACAGACAGTCACCTGAGGCTGGAATTGAACCCGAGTCCCTGGTGCTGTGAGCCTGCAGTGCTCACCACTGAGCCACCGTGATCCCACCCCTTGTACCTGTCCAAATGCATTTTAAAAGTTGTAACTGTTCCTGCCGCTATCACCTCGCCTGGCCAGCTCATTCCACAAACGACCACCAGCTGTGTGAAAAAGTTGCCCATCAGGCCCATTTTAAATCTTTCCTCGCTCGCCTCAGAGGCGTGCCTCCTTGTTCTGAACTCCCTTACCCTAGGGAAAACGCTTTTGCTGTTTACCTTATCTATGCCCCTCCTGACTCTATAAACCTTGAAAAGGCGACCCTTCAACCTCCGACACTCCAGTGAAAGAAGTCCCAGCATCTCTGTAAATCTAGCCCCCGGTGGGGTCTCTCGATTCAGTCAGTGAACACTCGCAGTCAGTCTGGCTGCTTAAGACTTGACTCTTTATTTCTTCAATCGGCCGGGTACAGATCATCCGGAAAACACCGAGGTTGAGCACTTCCGTATTCCTCAGAGGAGCTGCACACACAACTTAAATCAAAGACATTTTTATACTTTTCTTAAAGCAGGGTACATAGCGTGATCACATAGCGTATTCAAACAATTACCAATCAATACATGATACTGCTTCATTGACAGTTACTTAATCCAATAGTATTAACTGGTAACCAACTTATGTCACAACGCTGAGGTTACTTTCTGTCTCGCCATATAGCACGGTAACATTTGCTACTGAAGGTCAGCTCGAATGGTTAGTACTGGATTATCTTATCATTACTGCGTTATTTATGCAGCTCTAGCAAATCTCAGAGTTCCCAGGCTAAAAGAGCAGCTCGAGCAGAATTTACAGTTACCAGGCTGGAAGCCATTGTGTTGCTAACTTGCACCGAGAAGCCACCTTGTGCCTGTATCCAAGTTTCAGATTCTCATCTCCTTATAACTGGGAAAGGGGCCGTACTGGACCTAGTATTGGAGAATGATCCTGGCCAGGTGGTCAATGTCTCAGTAACGGAGCAGCTCGGTAACAGTGATCATAATTCAGTAAGCTTTAAGGTACTGACGGGTAAGGATCAGTGCAGTTGTCAGGTGAAAGTGCTCAATTGGGGGAAGGCCAACTACAACAATATTAGGCAGGAACTGAAGGATGTAGATTGGATGCAGATGTTTGAGGGAAAATCAACACTAAGTATGTGAGAGACTCTCAAGTGTAAGTTGCTGGGAACTCCAGACTGGCACATTCCTGTAAGGATGAAGGATAAGTACGGCAAGTTTAGGGAACCTAGGATAATGAGAGATATCGTGAACCTAGTCAAAAAGAAAAGGGAAACATTTCTCAAGGCCAGGAGGTTGGGAACACACGGAGCAAGTGTGGGATACAAGGAAAGTCAAAAGAAACTTAAGTGAGGGGTCAGGAGGGCTAAAAGGGGTCATGAAAAGTCATTGGTCAACAGGAGTAAGGAAAATCCCAAGGCTTTTTATACATATATAAAGAGCAGGAGGGTAGCCAGGGAGAGGGTTGGCACACTCAGGGACAGGGAAGGTAACTTGTGTGGAGCCAGAGGAAATGGGCGAGATATTAAATGTGTGTTTTGCATCAGTATTCACCACAGAGAAGGACTTGGTGGACGATGAATCTGGGGAAGGGTGTGTAGATAGTTTGGGTCATGTTGAAATCAAAATGGGAGGGAGGTATTGGGGTTCTTGAAAAACATTAAGGTAGACAAGTCCCCAGGGCCTGATAGGATACAGCCCAGAACACTGAGAGGGGCAAGGGAGGAAATTGCTGGGGCCTTGAGGGAAATCTTTGCATCCTCACTGGCTCCAGGGAGGTCCCAGAGGATTGTAGAATAGCCAATGTTGTTCCTTTGTTTAAGAAAGGTGGCAGGGATAATCCAGCTAATTACAGGCTGGTGAGCCTTATGTCAGTGGGAGGGAAATTACTGGAGAAAATTCTTTGAGACAGGATTTACTCCCACCTGGAAATCAATGGGTGTATTAGCGAGAGGCAACATGGTTTTGTGAGGGGGAGGTCGTGTCTCACTAACTTGGTTGAGTTTTTTGAGGAAGTGAGGAAGATGATCAATGAGGGTAGGGCAGTGGATGTTCACAGATCATAGAATCCCTACAGTGTGGAAACAGGCCCTTTAGTCCAACAAGTCCACGCTGATCCTCAGAGCACTGACACAAACCCATTCCCCTGTAACCCACCTAAGCTACACATCCCTGCATACAATGGGACAATTTAGCACGGCCAATCCACCTAGACTGCACACCTTTGGGCTGTGGGAGGAAATCGGAGCACCCGGAGGAAACCCACACAGACATGGGGAGAATGTGCAAACTCCACACAGACAGTCACCCGAGGCTGGAATCGAACCTGGGTCCCTGGTGCTGTGAGGCTGCATGCGCTAACCACTGAGCCACCGTGCCGCCCCCCCCTCCTTATTTTACCTTTTTTACATTTTTTTTGAAGCTACATTTATAATCAAGAATGCATCAAAAATGTCCTTTCGTAAAACAAAGTCTGATTTTCAGGACACCAGAATTCAGCACTAATATCAAAAAGTAAATTCAAAACATATACATCTTATTCATAGGAAGAGTCTGTGTTAGTCCAGCAAGGTGACAGGCAGACTGTAGATCTTGTACTCCTGTAGGCTAAGGCTACAGTAACTATGGGGTCTTATTCCATCCCTCCCCTCCCCTCCCCTCCCCTCTCCATTTAAAACAACGGCAGTTTTTAACTGAGGTTGCACTCCATGTTATTTATTAATACTGATGGTTAGGTCTACAACCAATAGGACATTTAACAAAACACAGCGTGAAAAATGGTTTGGCTACAGGCTGCCTGCTGATGTGACTATTGACTACAACAAAGTGCTGGAAGATCTCTTTCAACGTCCCACCAGTTTCTGAAAGTGGCAATGCGGGTGGAGAAGGCAGTCAACGAGGCATACGGCATACTTGCCTTCATCGGCCGGGGCACTGAGTTTAAAAATTAGCAGGTAATGTTGCAGCTTTATAGAACCTTAGTTAGGCCGCATTTGGAATATTGTGTTCAGTTCTGGTCCCCCCCACACTACCAGAGGATGTGGTGGCTTTGGAGAGGGTACACAAAAGATTTACCAGGATGTTGCCTGGTATGGACGACATTAGCTATAAGGAGGAGTTGGAGAAACTTGGGTTGTTCTCACTGGAATGATGGGGTTGAGGGGCGACCTGATAGAGGTCTGCAAGATTATGAAGGGCATGGGCAGAGTGAGCAGTCAGAAGGTTTTTCCCAGGGTGGAAGAGGCAGTTACTGGGGGAGGTAGTGGAAGCAAATACTCTAGCGATTTTTAAAGGGAGTCTTGACAAGTACATGAACAGGATGGGAGTAGAGGGATACGGACCCTGGAAGGGTAGGACGTTTCAGTTGTGATGGGAGCATGTTGGTGCAGGCTTAGAAGGCCGAAGGGCCTGTTCCTGTACTGTCATTTTCTTTGTTCTTTGTTGTTCTAACTCAATCCCTCCAGTCCCAGCAACATCCTCGTAAATCTTCTCCCAACTCTCTCTCACAGAATAATATCCTTCCCATAACTGGGTAACTCAAACTGAACACAGTATTCCCAAAGAGAGGCCTCGCCAACATCCAGCAAAACTACAGTGTTTTGTCCCAACTCCGACCCTCACCAGTCTGAGTTAACAGAACCTCCTCCCCCATGGCAGCGACGAAAGGCTTTCAGCTGCTCCCAATGAAAGATATCAAAAACTGCACTCGACAGCAGGAAGAGGCCTATAATGTTTCCAAACCTAATAGTAAGCCTGAAAATTGGGAGGGCTTCACAATTTTGCAAATGGAGACAAATAAAATGGTTAAAAACAAGAAGTTACAATATAGGTGTAAATGAGCAAGAAACCTAAAAATGGATTGAAAAGCTTTTATATAAAAACATAGAAGCTAGGACCACAATTAGGCCCATTAATTAGGCTTCAACATTTAATATGATCATGGCTGATCCTCAATCTATATTCTCTATCTCAGTGTCATAGGAGAAAGGACGTGTCTGAGTGATAAGAGGAGGCAGGAGAATTTATCATAGGTTTGGAGGACACAGCAGAGAAACTAAACAAATATATTCAACAGACTCTTTCCACTTCTCCAGCTGTGAGGGAAATGGTGACAAATGTGAGAAAATACAGCAAAAATGGAAAAATCAAACTCTTTAACATCAAGGACAAAGATTTTCCCTTTAAGGTTGGAACAGTGAGATGAGAAGCACACTTGTGCGTGGAGAACACACTCTTCAAATTAATTAACAGCTTATAATTAGCTAATCATGCATCTTTTCCATTCAGATTGTGAATTCTCCCATGTACCAGTGTGAAACTGACTGGAGATAACAAGGTGTGGAGCTGGATGAACACAGCAGGCCGAGCAGCATCAGAGGAGCAGGAAAGCTGACGTTTCGGGTCTAGACCCTTCATCAGAGAAAACTGCCTGGTGTTGCTTTCTGCCTTGAAATTGGTCAGTTTCCCAGATTCTTCTGTCAACATTAACAACTCACCCTCAGCCTTGCTCTGTACCATCCCCTCCATTCGCCATCCCTTCCATTCATAAGCACCTCGGCCTCTATCCCCTGGCTCCTCGCCTGGTTTCATTCCTCACGCTCCCCCTGTACTCACTGGGACACTCACTGCATTTTGTCAAACCCAGGCCATTGGAGCTGTTAGCAGCCAGAGCCTCGAAGGGCTGGGCATGTTGGTGTGCCGCATTGCACACTCTGTCAATGTCAAACTAACATGTACCAGCCCGAACACCCCATGTGAGCTTTAACTAAACAGCGTATCAAACTGGAGCAATCCTGGAGTAAGAGACAGCCAATTATCCTGATCATGACTGATCAAACAGTTCAGAGAGAGGCTGGGAAGCAGGACCTCCTGGGTCACTGCCAGCGTCCTGTGCTAGTGATGCAAGGAATAGAAAGGCAGGAGAGAGAAATGCGTGGCCGAGGAGCTGGTGCAGGGGGGCAGCGTTTCAGGTTCTTGGGTCATTGGGACCTCTTCTAGAACATAGAACATAGAACATTACAGCACAGTACAGGCCCTTCGGCCCTCGATGTTGTGCCGACCTGTCATACCGATCTCAAGCCCATCTAACTTACACTATTCCATGTACATCCATATGCTTGTCCAATGATGCCTTAAATGTACCTAAAGTTGGCGAATCTACTACCATTGCAGGCAAAGCGTTCCATTCCCTTACTACTCTCTGAGTAAAGAAACTACCTCTGACATCTGTCCCATAAAAGAGGGACAGGTCACACCGAAAGTGGAGGGTGACCCCTATCGTCACAGGGACGTTCACTAGTGCTAAACTAGAGGAGCAGGGGGCTGGGAACCAGAGCAGCAGGTCAGCAAGTGGAGGGATCGAAGGGAAGGGAGTAAATCAGAAAGGAAGGACACGCAGAGACAGCTTAATGAACACAGTGGTACTAATGGCCTGACGGGTGTTTATTACAATCCCAAGGAGTATTATGGGTAAGGCAGGTGAGCTTGGAGCCCGGATCAGTACATGGGGCTATGGTTACAGAGACTTGGTTGAGAGGAGGACAGGACTGGCTGCTCAATGTTCCAGGGTTTTGTTGTTTTAGACGAGATAGAGGAAGGTAAAAGAGGTGGGGGAGATGTATTACTAATCAGGGAGATGAGTACATCTACACTCAGGGAGGGCATCCTGGACGGCCCATCCACTGAGGCAATGTGGGTAGAGCTGAAAAATAAGATGGGTGCAATCACTTTGATAGGATTATACTGTAGGCCCCCAACAGCCACCGAGACACCAAGGAACGAATATACTGGCAGATTACAGAAAGGTGCTATAAAAACAGAGTTATCACAGTGAGTGACTTTAACTTCCCCAATATTGAGCCTGGCCTTGTGACTGACCTTCCAGTGGGAGAGCCTTCCCAAAACAGTGATCACGACTCCTTCTGTTTTAAGATAGCTACAAGGATAAGATGCGCAGGGTGGGGTGGGTTGGCCATGCTACAATTACCCATAGTGCCCAGGGTGTTTAGGTTAGGTGGGTTAGACATGGGAAATGCAGGGGCAGGGTAATGGGTCTGGGTGAGATGCTCTTTGGAGGGGCAGCATGGACTTACTGGGCTGAATGGCCTGATTACACACTGTCGGGATTCTATGAGCTGTGGATGTTGTTTACATGGATTTTAGTCAGGCTTTCGACAAGCTCCCTCACGGTACGCCCATCCAGAAGATTAAGGTGCATGGGATCCACGGTGACTTGGCCGAGTGGATTCAGAATCGGTTTGTACATAGAAGTGGTGAAAGGGGGTTTTTCAGGCTGGAGGTCTGTGCCTAGTGGGTGTTCTGCAGGGATCTGTACTGGGACCTCTGCTCTCTGTGATATATATGAACAAATGGAAAATTACAGCACAGGAACAGGCCATTTGGCCCTCCAAACCTGTACTGACCATCAAGTCCTAATTAATCTAAAAGCAAATCTGCCATTTTTCAATCCATATCGTTCTATCCCCTCCCTATTCATGTACCCATCCAGGTGCCTCTTAAATGTCTTCATGGTGCCCACTTCCGCTACCTCCTCTAGCAATACGTTCCAGGCTGTTACCACTCTCTGTGTGAAAAACCTCCCTCGCACATCTCCCTTAAACTTTCCCCCTCTCACCTTGAACCTGTGCTCCCTTGTAATTGGAACTTCAACCCTGGGAAAAAGCCTCTGACTATCCACCCCATCTACGCCCTTCATAATTCTGTAGCCCTCTATCAGGCCTCCCCACAACTGCCATCTTTCCAGTGAAAATAATCCGAGTCTTTTTAACCTTTCCTCATCGCCAAATGCCCTGGAGACCAGGCAACATGCTGGTGAACATTCTCTACGCTCTCTCCAAAGCTTCCACACCCTCCTGGTAACGTGGTGACCAAAACTACACACAGTACTCCATACGCTGCCTAACGGGGGTTTTATAAAGCTGCAACATGGTTTGCCAATTCCTGTACTGTATGCCCTGGCCTATGAAGGCAAGCATGCCATATGCTTTCTTAATCACTTTGGCCATCTATTAGACCACTTTTAGGGAACTGTGGGCCATGTGCACGCCCAGATCCATCTGAATGTTAGCAATAAATATAATGTATATGAATGACTTGGGTGAAAATGTCAGTAAGTTTGCAGTTTACAAAGATCGGTGAAGTTGTGGATAGTGTAGAAGGTTGTCAGAGGATACTGCAGGATATGGATCAGTTATAGATGTAGCAGGGAAATAGCAGATGGAGTTTAATCTGGGTAAGTGTGAGGTGCTGCACTTTGGCAGATTAAATGTTCAGATAAAGTATACAGTTAATGGTAGGGCCCTGAACAGCATCGATGTACAGAGGGATCTTGGGGTTCAAGTCCATAGCTCCCTGAAAGTGGCCACACAGGTAGATCGGGTGGTAAAGGAGGAGTGCGGCATGCTTGTCTTTATTGGTCAGGGAATTGAGTACAAGGGTCAGGATGTCATGTTGCAGCTTTATCACACTTGGTTAGGCCACACTTTGAGTATTGCGTTCAGTTCTGGTCACCAGGTCACAGGGAGGATGTGGAAAGGGTTTACCAGGATGGTGCTTGGATTAGAGGGTATGAGATGTAAGGAGGGGCTGGAAAAACCCAGGTTTGTTTTGGACTGCTGGAGGTGCAGAGGAGAGTTCATAGAAGTCTATAAAATTATGAGATGCATAGGTAGAGTTGACAGTCAGAATGTTTTTCCCAGAGTTGAAATGTCTAATTACGGGGGCATGCATTTAAGGTGAGAGGGGGAAAGGTTCAGAGGAGATACGTGGGGCAGGATTTTACACAGAGTGTGGTCGGAGTGTGGGGCACAGCAAGACATCCCTCTCCTGTACTCAACTCCTCTCACTACAAAGGCCAACATCCCATTGACCTTCCTCACCCCCTGCTGCACCTGCATACTTACTTTCAGTGACTGGGATATAGGGACACCCAGGTATCACTGCACCTCCCCCTTTCCCAATCCATCACCATTCAGATCATAATCTGCCTTCCTGATCCCACCTCACATTTATCCACATTATACTGTATCTGCTGTGTATTTACCCACTCACTCAGCCTGTCCAAATCACACCGAGACATCGCTGCACCCTCCCCACAGCTCACCCTCCCACCCAGCCTTGTGCTGTCTGCAAACAGGGAGATATTACATTTATCCACATTATACTGTATCTGCTGTGTATTTACCCACTCACTCAGCCTGTCCAAATCACACAGAGACATCGCCGCACCCTCCCCACAGCTCACTCTCCCACCCAGCCCTGTGCTGTCTGCAAACAGGGAGATATTACATTTATCCACATTATACTGTATCTGCTGTGTATTTACCCTTTCGCAAATCATACCCACAACTCCAAACCCCAAACCATCCCCCCACACACCCACACCCATACTCTCCCCGCCAAACCCCAAACTCACACCCACACACCCACACTCTCATCCCCAAACCCCATACTCTCCCCCCCAACCCCAAACTCACACCCACACTCTCATCCCCAAACCCCATACTCTCCCCGCCAAACTCACACCCACACACCCACACTCTCATCCCCAAACTCTCACCCCCACACACTCACCCCCAAAACCCAAACTCTCACCCCCACACACCCACACACTCACCCCAAACCCCAAACTCTCACACCCACACACCCACACTCTCCCCCCAAACCCTCACCCCCACACACCCACACTGTCCCCCACAAACCCCATTCTCTCCCCCCCAAACCCCAAACCCTCCCCCCACACACCCACACCCACACCCTCACCCTCACGCACCCACACACTCACCCCCACACAACCACACACTCATCCCCAAACTCTCCCCCCATACACCCACACACGCACACTCTCATAGAACATTACATAGAACATTACAGCACAGTACAGGCCCTTTGGCCCTCGATGTTGTGCCGACCTGTCACACCGATCTCAAGCCCATCCAACCTACACTATTCCATGTACGTCCATATGCTTGTCCAATGACGACTTAAATGTACCTAAAGTTGGCGAATCTACTACCGTTGCAGGCAAAGCGTTCCATTCCCTTACTACTCTCTGAGTAAAGAAACTACCTCTGACATCTGTCCTATATCTTTCACCCCTCAATTTAAAGCTATGCCCCCTCGTGCTCGCCGTCACCATCCTAGGAAAAAGGCTCTCCCTATCCCCCCTGTCTAACCCTCTGATTATTTTATATGTTTCAATTAAGTCACCTCTCAACCTTCTTCTCTCTAATGAAAACAGCCTCAAGTCCCCCACACACCCACACCTTCACCCCCACACACCCACACCCTCACCCCCACACTCTCACCCCCACACACCCACACACCCTCACCCCCACACACCCTCACTCCCACACCCTCACCCCCACACTCTCACCCCCACACACCCACACCCTCACACCCCCACACAAACCCTCACACCCTCACCCCCACACCCCACACCCTCACCCCCTCACCCCCACACTCTCACCCCCACACACACCCCCTCACCCCCACCCCCACACCCCCACCCCTTGCTGCCCATTTTCTCTGTTCATTCATGTTGTGTTTGTGTTTCTGGGAGCTGGCGGGCTCCTGGTGGTTTTTGAGGTGTTTAAAAGCTGTGAGCTGCTCCCCATGCTGCAGGCTTGTTGTGTGAAGCGGTAACTAAATGATTGCTGGTGCTGACAGCTTTGTCGAGAAGCTTTCTCTCTCTCAGCCCATTAACGACCGTTGAATGTTTTATCTGGGCTCCCGATGGTGGATTAATGCACTCCTGTGTAAACCTTGCAGTTAATTGCCTTGTTCTATGAAAAATCATTGTCAGAATTGAAATATCAAATTCCATCAGAATTCTCCCAAACAAAACTCTCCATTACACTGCGAGCAAACACTGGGCCCCTCGAGAATTAATCATCAATAAATTTGTGCAGGAATGAATCAATTCCAAGTGCTGATGACGCTCTTCCCAAACAGAAGGTTCTGCAAGGACACAGGGCCAGAGGACGTACAAAGGATGGGACATCAGAAAATTGTCATATAATCCACAACCTCCAAACAATCAATGACAGGCTTCACGTTACCCAGGAGCTAAACACACTTAGCAGCAACTTGATCATCTGGATCAAATGACAAACTCCGATTAATAATGGAACAGAGTCAGTACAGAGCCATGACATGTCAGGGTTCGGGAGGCAGGGGAGGTGCTGCCAGACCAGCATCAGCTCGAATCCAAGGAGAGTGCACAAGGTCACCTCGAACCTTCAAGGAGCACATTCCCAGATTGGACAACTACAGATCCGGCAATAGAGGGCCTGGGTTACCAGTGAAAGAAGGAATAGCAGCGAAGCCTCTGCAAGAAGTTCGAAAGGCAGGGACTCAACCCTTCAGTGAGAGCTTAGAGTCTCAATTAGGCCCAGGCCAGGGAATGAGGGGCTGGACTACCCCGAGGCTGAGGAGTGAGGATCTGGACTAGGCCCAGGCCAGGGAATGAGGGGCTGGACTACCCCGAGGCAGAGGAGTGATGCTCTGGACTAGGCCCAGGCCAGGGAATGAGGGGCTGGACTACACCAAGACTGAGGAGTGATGCTCTGGACTAGGCCCAGGCCAGGGAATGAGGGGCTGGACTACACCAAGACTGAGGAGTGATGCTCTGGACTAGGCCCAGGCCAGGGAATGACGGGGTGGACTACCCCGAGGCTGAGGAGTGAGGATCTGGACTAGGCCCAGGCCAGGGAATGAGGGGCTGGACTACCCCGAGGCTGAGGAGTGAGGCTCTGGAGTAGGCATAGGCCAGGGTGCGAGGAACTGGAGAAAGTCCAGACTGGGGAGTAAGGGACCGGGGAAGGTCTAGCCTGGGGAATGAGGGACTAGGGTCAGACTGGGGACCGAGGAGTGGGGGTGTGGGGTAGGCCGAGGTCAGAGAATGAGGGACGAGACTACTTGCAGGCTGGGAAGTGTGGGGCTGGGGTCTGCTGTAGGTATGGGTTTGGGTTGGCCTGGAGACAGGCACTGGAGATATTGGTCAGTAGGTGTGATAACTGTCACATCCTGAGAGTTCCAACAATTCAAAGACGATCTCCAAGATAGGATATAAGAGTTCCTTAAGTACGTCAAAGAACGTGTACTGAGAAAAGATGAAATTATTCGTCATATGCAATCAATCCGTGGTTGTGAATCAGAAGCTAAAGAACATGAATGGAAGGTTTTACATTCCTCAGAAACACATTCCCGGCCAAATGGAAACAGCAAGTTGACAGGAAAAAAAACCCTTTGGAGAAAACAGAGCAGAACGGTCAAGGCCAGACACACAAGTTAAATACTGTACAGGACAACACACAAACAGAAAGGAAGCAGATAAGCGATAAAAAAGCAAAACACAAAGAAAAGCAGCGAAAAAACATGGCTGCAAAAGGGATGTCAGCCAAGGATTGGGAGACAGACATGAGCCAGATTAAACCATCACGGAGTGTAAACAGTTAGAATGATAACTACAGATGAAGAGAGGCAGGTGGGAGTGGTCTATCAGGTAGAGGTCAGCGCTCTGTTACAGGTGGGGATGGTCTGTCAGGTAGAGGTCAGCGCTCTGTTACAGGTCGGGGTGGTCTATCAGGTAGAGGTCAGCGCTCTGTTAGAGGTGGGAATGGTCTGTCAGGTAGAGGTCAGCGCTCTGTTAGAGGTGGGAGTGGTCTGTCAGGTAGAGGTCAGCGCTCTGTTAGAGGTGGGAATGGTCTGTCAGGTAGAGGTCAGCGCTCTGTTACAGGTGGGAGTGGTCTGTCAGGTAGAGGTCAGCGCTCTGTTAGAGGTGGGAATGGTCTGTCAGGTAGAGGTCAGCGCTCTGTTACAGGTCGGGGTGGTCTGTCAGGTAGAGGTCAGCGCTCTGTTACAGGTGGGGATGGTCTGTCAGGTAGAGGTCAGCGCTCTGTTACAGGTGGGAGTGGTCTGTCAGGTAGAGGTCAGCGCTCTGTTACAGGTGGGAGTGGTCTGTCAGGCAGAGGTCAGCGCTCTGTTAGAGGTGGGAGTGGTCTGTCAGGTAGATGTCAGCGCTCTGTTACAGGTGGGAGTGGTCTGTCAGGTAGAGGTCAGCGCTCTGTTACAGGTGGGAGTGGTCTGTCAGGTAGAGGTCAGCGCTCTGTTACAGGTGGGGGTGGTCTGTCAGGTAGAGGTCAGCGCTCTGTTACAGGTGCGAGTGGTCTGTCAGGTAGAGGTCAGCGCTCTGTTACAGGTGGGAGTGGTCTGTCAGGTAGAGGTCAGCGCTCTGTTACAGGTGCGAGTGGTCTGTCAGGTAGAGGTCAGCGCTCTGTTACAGGTGGGGGTGGTCTGTCAGGTAGAGGTCAGCGCTCTGTTACAGGTGGGAGTGGTCTGTCAGGTAGAGGTCAGCGCTCTGTTACAGGTGCGAGTGGTCTGTCAGGTAGAGGTCAGCGCTCTGTTACAGGTGGGAGTGGTCTGTCAGGTAGAGGTCAGCGCTCTGTTACAGGTGCGAGTGGTCTGTCAGGTAGAGGTCAGCGCTCTGTTACAGGTGGGAGTGGTCTGTCAGGTAGAGGTCAGCGCTCTGTTACAGGTGGGAGTGGTCCGTCAGGTAGAGGTCAGCGCTCTGTTACAGGTGGGAATGGTCTGTCAGGTAGAGGTCAGCGCTCTGTTACAGGTGGGGGTGGTCTATCAGGTAGAGGTCAGCGCTCTGTTACAGGTGGGAGTGGTCTGTCAGGTAGAGGTCAGCGCTCTGTTACAGGTGGGAGTGGTCTGTCAGGTAGAGGTCAGCGCTCTGTTACAGGTGGGAGTGGTCTGTCAGGTAGAGGTCAGCGCTCTGTTACAGGTGGGAGTGGTCCGTCAGGTAGAGGTCAGCGCTCTGTTACAGGTGGGAATGGTCTGTCAGGTAGAGGTCAGCGCTCTGTTACAGGTGGGAGTGGTCTGTCAGGTAGAGGTCAGCGCTCTGTTACAGGTGGGAGTGGTCTGTCAGGTAGAGGTCAGCGCTCTGTTACAGGTGCGAGTGGTCTGTCAGGTAGAGGTCAGCGCTCTGTTACAGGTGGGAGTGGTCCGTCAGGTAGAGGTCAGCGCTCTGTTACAGGTGCGAGTGGTCCGTCAGGTAGAGGTCAGCGCTCTGTTACAGGTGGGGGTGGTCTGTCAGGTAGAGGTCAGCGCTCTGTTACAGGTGGGAGTGGTCTGTCAGGTAGAGGTCAGCGCTCTGTTACAGGTCGGGGTGGTCTATCAGGTAGAGGTCAGCGCTCTGTTAGAGGTGGGAATGGTCTGTCAGGTAGAGGTCAGCGCTCTGTTAGAGGTGGGAATGGTCTGTCAGGTAGAGGTCAGCGCTCTGTTACAGGTGGGGGTGGTCTGTCAGGTAGAGGTCAGCACTCTGTTACAGGTGGGAGTGGTCTGTCAGGTAGAGGTCAGCGCTCTGTTACAGGTGGGTGTGGTCTGTCAGGTAGAGGTCAGCGCTCTGTTACAGGTGCGAGTGGTCCGTCAGGTAGAGGAGAGCGCTTGTTACAGGTGGGAGTGGTCTGTCAGGTAGAGGTCAGCGCTCTGTTACAGGTGGGAGTGGTCCGTCAGGTAGAGGAGAGCGCTCTGTTACAGGTGGGAGTGGTCCGTCAGGTAGAGGTCAGCGCTCTGTTACAGGTGCGAGTGGTCCGTCAGGTAGAGGTCAGCGCTCTGTTACAGGTGGGGGTGGTCTGTCAGGTAGAGGTCAGCGCTCTGTTACAGGTGCGAGTGGTCCGTCAGGTAGAGGAGAGCGCTCTGTTACAGGTGGGAGTGGTCTGTCAGGTAGAGGTCAGCGCTCTGTTACAGGTGGGAGTGGTCCGTCAGGTAGAGGAGAGCGCTCTGTTACAGGTGGGAGTGGTCCGTCAGGTAGAGGTCAGCGCTCTGTTACAGGTGGGAGTGGTCCGTCAGGTAGAGGTCAGCGCTCTGTTACAGGTGCGAGTGGTCCGTCAGGTAGAGGTCAGCGCTCTGTTACAGGTGGGGGTGGTCTGTCAGGTAGAGGTCAGCGCTCTGTTACAGGTGGGAGTGGTCTGTCAGGTAGAGGTCAGCGCTCTGTTAGAGGTGGGAATGGTCTGTCAGGTAGAGGTCAGCGCTCTGTTACAGGTCGGGGTGGTCTATCAGGTAGAGGTCAGCACTCTGTTAGAGGTGGGAATGGTCTGTCAGGTAGAGGTCAGCGCTCTGTTACACGTGTGAGTGGTCCGTCAGGTAGAGGTCAGCGCTCTGTTACAGGTGCGAGTGGTCTGTAGGGTAGAGGTCAGCGCTCTGTTACAGGTGGGGGTGGTCTATCAGGTAGAGGTCAGCGCTCTGTTAGAGGTGGGAATGGTCTATCAGGTAGAGGTCAGTGCTCTGTGAGAGGTGCGAGTGGTCTGTCAGGTAGAGGTCAGCGCTCTGTTACAGGTGGGAGTGGTCCGTCAGGTAGAGGTCAGCGCTCTGTTAGAGGTGGGAATGGTCTGTCAGGTAGAGGTCAGCGCTCTGTTAGAGGTGCGAGTGGTCTGTCAGGTAGAGGTCAGCGCTCTGTTACAGGTGGGAGTGGTCCGTCAGGTAGAGGTCAGCGCTCTGTTACAGGTGCGAGTGGTCTGTCAGGTAGAGGTCAGCGCTCTGTTACAGGTGGGAGTGGTCCGTCAGGTAGAGGTCAGCGCTCTGTTAGAGGTGGGAATGGTCTGTCAGGTAGAGGTCAGCGCTCTGTTAGAGGTGGGACTGGTCTGTCAGGTAGAGGTCAGCGCTCTGTTAGAGGTGCGAGTGGTCTGTCAGGTAGAGGTCAGCGCTCTGTTACAGGTGGGAGTGGTCCGTCAGGTAGAGGTCAGCGCTCTGTTAGAGGTGGGAATGGTCTGTCAGGTAGAGGTCAGCGCTCTGTTACAGGTGGGAGTGGTCTGTCAGGTAGAGGTCAGCGCTCTGTTACAGGTGCGAGTGGTCCGTCAGGTAGAGGTCAGCGCTCTGTTACAGGTGCGAGTGGTCCGTCAGGTAGAGGTCAGCGCTCTGTTACAGGTGCGAGTGGTCTGTCAGGTAGAGGTCAGCGCTCTGTTAGAGGTGGGAGTGGTCTGTCAGGTAGAGGTCAGCGCTCTGTTACAGGTGGGAGTGGTCCGTCAGGTAGAGGTCAGCGCTCTGTTACAGGTGCGAGTGGTCTGTCAGGTAGAGGTCAGCGCTCTGTTACAGGTGCGAGTGGTCCGTCAGGTAGAGGTCAGCGCTCTGTTACAGGTGCGAGTGGTCTGTCAGGTAGAGGTCAGCGCTCTGTTAGAGGTGGGAGTGGTCTGTCAGGTAGAGGTCAGCGCTCTGTTACAGGTGGGAGTGGTCTGTCTGGTAGAGGTCAGCGCTCTGTTACAGGTGGGGGTGGTCTATCAGGTAGAGGTCAGCGCTCTGTTACAGGTGGGACTGGTCTGTCAGGTAGAGGTCAGCGCTCTGTTAGAGGTGGGGGTGGTCTGTCAGGTAGAGGTCAGCGCTCTGTTACAGGTGGGAGTGGTCCGTCAGGTAGAGGTCAGCGCTCTGTTACAGGTGGGAGTGGTCCGTCAGGTAGAGGTCAGCGCTCTGTTACAGGTGGGGGTGGTCTGTCAGGTAGAGGTCAGCGCTCTGTTACAGGTGGGGGTGGTCTATCAGGTAGAGGTCAGCGCTCTGTTAGAGGTGGGAATGGTCTGTCAGGTAGAGGTCAGCGCTCTGTTAGAGGTGGGAATGGTCTGTCAGGTAGAGGTCAGCGCTCTGTTACAGGTGGGTGTGGTCTGTCAGGTAGAGGTCAGCGCTCTGTTACAGGTGCGAGTGGTCCGTCAGGTAGAGGAGAGCGCTTGTTACAGGTGGGAGTGGTCTGTCAGGTAGAGGTCAGCGCTCTGTTACAGGTGGGAGTGGTCCGTCAGGTAGAGGAGAGCGCTCTGTTACAGGTGGGAGTGGTCCGTCAGGTAGAGGTCAGCGCTCTGTTACAGGTGCGAGTGGTCCGTCAGGTAGAGGTCAGCGCTCTGTTACAGGTGGGGGTGGTCTGTCAGGTAGAGGTCAGCGCTCTGTTACAGGTGCGAGTGGTCCGTCAGGTAGAGGAGAGCGCTCTGTTACAGGTGGGAGTGGTCTGTCAGGTAGAGGTCAGCGCTCTGTTACAGGTGGGAGTGGTCCGTCAGGTAGAGGAGAGCGCTCTGTTACAGGTGGGAGTGGTCCGTCAGGTAGAGGTCAGCGCTCTGTTACAGGTGGGAGTGGTCCGTCAGGTAGAGGAGAGCGCTCTGTTACAGGTGGGAGTGGTCCGTCAGGTAGAGGTCAGCGCTCTGTTACAGGTGCGAGTGGTCCGTCAGGTAGAGGTCAGCGCTCTGTTACAGGTGGGGGTGGTCTGTCAGGTAGAGGTCAGCGCTCTGTTACAGGTGGGAGTGGTCTGTCAGGTAGAGGTCAGCGCTCTGTTACAGGTGGGAGTGGTCTGTCAGGTAGAGGTCAGCGCTCTGTTAGAGGTGGGAATGGTCTGTCAGGTAGAGGTCAGCGCTCTGTTACAGGTCGGGGTGGTCTATCAGGTAGAGGTCAGCACTCTGTTAGAGGTGGGAATGGTCTGTCAGGTAGAGGTCAGCGCTCTGTTACACGTGTGAGTGGTCCGTCAGGTAGAGGTCAGCGCTCTGTTACAGGTGCGAGTGGTCTGTAGGGTAGAGGTCAGCGCTCTGTTACAGGTGGGGGTGGTCTATCAGGTAGAGGTCAGCGCTCTGTTAGAGGTGGGAATGGTCTATCAGGTAGAGGTCAGTGCTCTGTGAGAGGTGCGAGTGGTCTGTCAGGTAGAGGTCAGCGCTCTGTTACAGGTGGGAGTGGTCCGTCAGGTAGAGGTCAGCGCTCTGTTACAGGTGGGAGTGGTCTGTCAGGTAGAGGTCAGCGCTCTGTTACAGGTGGGGGTGGTCTGTCAGGTAGAGGTCAGCGCTCTGTTACAGGTGGGAGTGGTCTGTCAGGTAGAGGTCAGCGCTCTGTTAGAGGTGGGAATGGTCTGTCAGGTAGAGGTCAGCGCTCTGTTAGAGGTGCGAGTGGTCTGTCAGGTAGAGGTCAGCGCTCTGTTACAGGTGGGAGTGGTCCGTCAGGTAGAGGTCAGCGCTCTGTTACAGGTGCGAGTGGTCTGTCAGGTAGAGGTCAGCGCTCTGTTACAGGTGGGAGTGGTCCGTCAGGTAGAGGTCAGCGCTCTGTTAGAGGTGGGAATGGTCTGTCAGGTAGAGGTCAGCGCTCTGTTAGAGGTGGGACTGGTCTGTCAGGTAGAGGTCAGCGCTCTGTTAGAGGTGCGAGTGGTCTGTCAGGTAGAGGTCAGCGCTCTGTTACAGGTGGGAGTGGTCCGTCAGGTAGAGGTCAGCGCTCTGTTAGAGGTGGGAATGGTCTGTCAGGTAGAGGTCAGCGCTCTGTTACAGGTGGGAGTGGTCTGTCAGGTAGAGGTCAGCGCTCTGTTACAGGTGCGAGTGGTCCGTCAGGTAGAGGTCAGCGCTCTGTTACAGGTGCGAGTGGTCCGTCAGGTAGAGGTCAGCGCTCTGTTACAGGTGCGAGTGGTCTGTCAGGTAGAGGTCAGCGCTCTGTTAGAGGTGGGAGTGGTCTGTCAGGTAGAGGTCAGCGCTCTGTTACAGGTGGGAGTGGTCCGTCAGGTAGAGGTCAGCGCTCTGTTACAGGTGCGAGTGGTCTGTCAGGTAGAGGTCAGCGCTCTGTTACAGGTGCGAGTGGTCCGTCAGGTAGAGGTCAGCGCTCTGTTACAGGTGCGAGTGGTCTGTCAGGTAGAGGTCAGCGCTCTGTTAGAGGTGGGAGTGGTCTGTCAGGTAGAGGTCAGCGCTCTGTTACAGGTGGGAGTGGTCTGTCTGGTAGAGGTCAGCGCTCTGTTACAGGTGGGGGTGGTCTATCAGGTAGAGGTCAGCGCTCTGTTACAGGTGGGACTGGTCTGTCAGGTAGAGGTCAGCGCTCTGTTAGAGGTGGGGGTGGTCTGTCAGGTAGAGGTCAGCGCTCTGTTACAGGTGGGAGTGGTCCGTCAGGTAGAGGTCAGCGCTCTGTTACAGGTGGGAGTGGTCCGTCAGGTAGAGGTCAGCGCTCTGTTACAGGTGGGGGTGGTCTGTCAGGTAGAGGTCAGCGCTCTGTTACAGGTGGGGGTGGTCTATCAGGTAGAGGTCAGCGCTCTGTTAGAGGTGGGGGTGGTCTATCAGGTAGAGGTCAGCGCTCTGTTAGAGGTGGCAATGGTCCGTCAGGTAGAGGTCAGCGCTCTGTTACAGGTGGGAGTGGTCTGTCAGGTAGAGGTCAGCGCTCTGTTACAGGTGGGAGTGGTCCGTCAGGTAGAGGTCAGCGCTCTGTTACAGGTGGGGGTGGTCCGTCAGGTAGAGGTCAGCGCTCTGTTACAGGTGGGAATGGTCTGTCAGGTAGAGGTCAGCGCTCTGTTACAGGTGGGGGTGGTCTGTCAGGCAGAGGTCAGCGCTCTGTTACAGGTGGGGGTGGTCTGTCAGGCAGAGGTCAGCGCTCTGTTACAGGTGGGGGTGGTCTGTCAGGTAGAGGTCAGCGCTCTGTTACAGGTGGGAATGGTCTGTCAGGCAGAGGTCAGCGCTCTGTTACAGGTGGGGGTGGTCTGTCAGGTAGAGGTCAGCGCTCTGTTAGAGGTGGGAATGGTCTGTCAGGTAGAGGTCAGCGCTCTGTTACAGGTGGGAGTGGTCCGTCAGGTAGAGGTCAGCGCTCTGTTACAGGTGCGAGTGGTCTGTCAGGTAGAGGTCAGCGCTCCGTTAGAGGTGCGAGTGGTCTGTCAGGTAGAGGTCAGCGCTCTGTTACAGGTGGGGGTGGTCCGTCAGGTAGAGGTCAGCGCTCTGTTACAGGTGGGAATGGTCTGTCAGGTAGAGGTCAGCGCTCTGTTACAGGTGGGGGTGGTCTGTCAGGCAGAGGTCAGCGCTCTGTTACAGGTGGGGGTGGTCTGTCAGGCAGAGGTCAGCGCTCTGTTACAGGTGGGGGTGGTCTGTCAGGTAGAGGTCAGCGCTCTGTTACAGGTGGGGGTGGTCTGTCAGGTAGAGGTCAGCGCTCTGTTACAGGTGGGAATGGTCTGTCAGGCAGAGGTCAGCGCTCTGTTACAGGTGGGGGTGGTCTGTCAGGTAGAGGTCAGCGCTCTGTTAGAGGTGGGAATGGTCTGTCAGGTAGAGGTCAGCGCTCTGTTACAGGTGGGAGTGGTCCGTCAGGTAGAGGTCAGCGCTCTGTTACAGGTGCGAGTGGTCTGTCAGGTAGAGGTCAGCGCTCCGTTAGAGGTGCGAGTGGTCTGTCAGGTAGAGGTCAGCGCTCTGTTACAGGTGGGAGTGGTCCGTCAGGTAGAGGTCAGCGCTCTGTTAGAGGTGGGAATGGTCCGTCAGGTAGAGGTCAGCGCTCTGTTACAGGTGGGAGTGGTCCGTCAGGTAGAGGTCAGCGCTCTGTTAGAGGTGGGAATGGTCTGTCAGGTAGAGGTCAGCGCTCTGTTACAGGTGGGGGTGGTCTGTCAGGTAGAGGTCAGCGCTCTGTTACAGGTGGGAGTGGTCTGTCAGGTAGATGTCAGCGCTCTGTTACAGGTGGGGGTGGTCTGTCAGGTAGAGGTCAGCGCTCTGTTACAGGTGGGGGTGGTCTGTCAGGTAGAGGTCAGCGCTCTGTTATAGGTGGGGGTGGTCTGTCAGGTAGAGGTCAGCGCTCTGTTACAGGTGGGGGTGGTCTATCAGGTAGAGGTCAGCGCTCTGTTACAGGTGGGACTGGTCTGTCAGGTAGAGGTCAGCGCTCTGTTAGAGGTGGGGGTGGTCTGTCAGGTAGAGGTCAGCGCTCTGTTAGAGGTGGGGGTGGTCTGTCAGGTAGAGGTCAGCGCTCTGTTAGAGGTGGGAGTGGTCTGTCAGGTAGAGGTCAGCGCTCTGTTACAGGTGGGGGTGGTCTGTCAGGTAGAGGTCAGCGCTCTGTTACAGGTGGGGGTGGTCCGTCAGGTAGAGGTCAGCGCTCTGTTACAGGTGGGAGTGGTCCGTCAGGTAGAGGTCAGCGCTCTGTTACAGGTGGGGGTGGTCTGTCAGGTAGAAGTCAGCGCTCTGTTACAGGTGGGGGTGGTCTATCAGGTAGAGGTCAGCGCTCTGTTACAGGTGGGACTGGTCTGTCAGGTAGAGGTCAGCGCTCTGTTACAGGTGGGAGTGGTCCGTCAGGTAGAGGTCAGCGCTCTGTTACAGGTGGGGGTGGTCTGTCAGGTAGAGGTCAGCGCTCTGTTACAGGTGGGGGTGGTCTATCAGGTAGAGGTCAGCGCTCTGTTACAGGTGGGAATGGTCTGTCAGGTAGAGGTCAGCGCTCTGTTACAGGTGGGAGTGATCTGTCAGGTAGAGGTCAGCGCTCTGTTACAGGTGGGAGTGGTCCGTCAGGTAGAGGTCAGCGCTCTGTTACAGGTGGGAGTGGTCTGTCAGGTAGAGGTCAGCGCTCTGTTACAGGTGGGGGTGGTCTGTCAGGTAGAGGTCAGCGCTCTGTTACAGGTCGGGGTGGTCTGTCAGGCAGAGGTCAGCGCTCTGTTACAGGTGGGGGTGCTCTGTCAGGTAGAGGTCAGCGCTCTGTTACAGGTGCGAGTGGTCTGTCAGGTAGAGGTCAGCGCTCTGTTACAGGTGGGGGTGGTCTGTCAGGTAGAGGTCAGCGCTCTGTTAGAGGTGGGAGTGGTCTGTCAGGCAGAGGTCAGCGCTCTGTTACAGGTGGGGGTGGTCTGTCAGGTAGAGGTCAGCGCTCTGTTACAGGTGGGGGTGGTCTGTCAGGGAGAGGTCAGCGCTCTGTTGCAGGTGGGAGTGGCCTGTCCGGTAGTGGTCAGCGCTCTATTACCCCTCTCTGATGGAGCGTCCAGGCCCAAAACATCAGCTTTTGTGCTCCTGAGATGCTGCTTGTCCTGCTGTGTTCATCCAGCTCCACATTTTGTTTGCTGGGATTCTCCAGCATCTGCAGTTCCCAGTATCACCTCAACGTAGCCGAGAGAGAGAGAGATCAACATCACACTATACAAGGAAACGTCCAGCTGTCTTCATGGAAATACCGAGGAAATATGGAAGTGCGACCAGCAAAGTGTGAGCTCTTCAAGGCGAGAGTAATTCCCAAAACCTGGAAAACTGAAGGTTGCAGTAAACCCAAAGGATCTCGATAGAGTTTGAATCGATCTCCCTCCCCATCCAATCGCTGAAAGACTGTCGCCACACCTGGTCATGATACATGTCATTGCTCCCCTCAGTGTGAAAGCTAGTGACTAGACAATCGGACTCAAAGGAAGTAGCAATTTTCAAAGAACATTCCGGAGGTTCTTAGAAAGATTGAGATGGTGCACGTGTCATTTGGCCTTTCCACAGGCTCCAGAGGAGGATCAACAGGGACAATGTGAAATAGTTAGTGAATTTCCCAGTGAAAACTCCCGTGCATAGATCATCTGAGGTTTTGACATGAAGGTGGGCAGTGCCGTCACTTTCTGAACATGGTACCACAGCTAGAGAGAGCTCAGCAGGTGGATGTGAAGCTAAACAAGAATGGTATGCAGAAGAAGTTGCCTGATGCCATGATCCAGTGCTGACAGGACACAGCTGCCCCAATATGGGTGTTACAATGCAATGCTGCCTGGCCTTGTGAACTATTCAGCAAAGTTCCTGTGGAATTGGTCTGGAGATTGTGAACCTCGAAGTAAGCTCAGGGTGAAAGATGTACAGAAGATTGAAGCATTTCACCACTAAATGACAACAGCTGGTATGGTTCTGCAATAGTGAAGTGACCTTGCACAGTTGCTCTTTTAATTCAGAACAATTTCTCTCCAATTCAGCTCCATGGAAAATGATAAATCCAAAGCTAAAGGGGAAGGTAGGCGTGCTGGTTAATGGGGGTAAGATAACAAAGTGTGGAGCTGGATGAACACAGCAGGTCAAGCAGCATCTCAGGAGCACAAAATCTGATGTTTTGGTCCTAGGCCCTTCATCAGAGAGGGGTCTGATGAAGGGTCTAGGCCCGAAACGTCAGCTTTTGTGCTCCTGAGATGCTGCTTGGCCTGCTGTGTTCATCCAGCCTCACATTTTATTATCTTGGGATCAAAAAGGCAAGCGTCTTGCCCAAATCAAAACAACACAAGATGCAAAAAACACAAAGAACTGCAGATGCTGGAAATCAGAAACTAAAACAGAGACTGCTACAAAAAACTCAGCAGGTCTGGCAGCATCTCTGCAGAGAAAGCAAAGTTAATGTTTTGGTTCTAATCAACCATTCTTCAGAACAGACACACGATGCAACTTCCAAATGCTAAAGAAACAGCAGGAGATGGTCTGAGAGCCTCATGCATTGATCTGATGACACGGGAGAGTATTAAGCAAACAGAGGTGAAGGTACGGTATTTTGTACCAAGGAAATTCAGTCTTTGACCAAGAGTTTTACAATGATGAGATGTTGTGTCAGAGAATTAAACTGAGTCTGAGGAAGGTGAGAGAGGCACTCCTCTGCCAAACATGACCAAATAACAGTGGTAGTGGGGAAAATTCTAGCTTCTATTATCAAGGACTTTGCAGCAGGACATTTAGAAAGTAGTGACGGCATCAGGTGAGATCAACGCGGATCTGTGAAGGGGAGATCATGCTTGACAAATCTGCTGGAATTCTATGAAGATGTAACTAGTAGTATTGACAAGGGGGAAACAGTCCATTTGGTAGATTTCAGAAAGGTTTGACAAAGTCCCATGTGAGAGATTATTATGCAAAATTAAAGGGCCATGGGATTGTGGGAGGTGTTTTGAGGTGGATAGTAAAATGGCTGGCAGACTAAACTGGTTAGCAGAGAGGAAATACCTTTTCAAACTGGCAGACAGAAACTAACGGGGTGCCACAGGGATCGGTGCTGGGACCCCAGCTATTCACAATATATGTTAGTGATTTGGATGAGGGAATAAAATGTAACATCTCAATGTTTGCAGGTGATACCAAGCTGTGTGTGAGGGTGAACTGTGACGAGGATGCAGAGATCCCTCAGCACGATCTGGTCAGGTTGGGTGAGAGGGCAAATCAATGGCAGATTTAATGTAATGTGGATAAATGTGAGGCTATTCACTTTGGAAGCAAAAACAAGGAAGTAGATTCCTACCTGAATGGCTGTAAATTGGGAGAGGGAAGTGTGCAGTGGGACCTGGGTGTCCTTGTGCACCAGTCGCTGAAGCTAAGCTTGCAGGTGCAGCAGACGGTAAAGAAGGCTGATGGTATATTGGCCTTCATTGCGAGAGGTTTTGAGTACAGGAGCGAGGATGTGTTGTTGCAGTTATACAGAGCTTTGGTGAGACCACACCTGGAATATTGTGTGCAGTTTTAGTCTCCTTTTCTGAGGAAGGATGCTCCTTCTCTCGAGAGAGTGTAGTGAAGGTTTACCAGGCTGATCCCGGGGATGGCGAGGGAGTGTAGCGAAGGTTTACCAGGCTGATCCCGGGGATGGCGAGGGAGTATAGCGAAGGTTTACCAGGCTGATCCCGGGGATGGCGAGGGAGTGTAGCGAAGGTTTACCAGGCTGATCCCAGGGATGGCGAGGGAGTGTAGCGAAGGTTTACCAGGCTGATCCCGGGGATGACAAGGGAGTATGGCGAAGGTTTACCAGGCTGATTCCGGGGATGGCGAGGGAGTGTAGCGAAGGTTTACCAGGCTGATCCCGGAGATGGCGAGGGAGTGTAGCGAAGGTTTACCAGGCTGATCCCGGGGATGGCGAGGGAGTGTAGCGAAGGTTTACCAGGCTGATCCCGGGGATGGCGAGGGAATGTAGCAAAGGTTTACCAGGCTGATCCCGGGGATGGCGAGGGAGTGTAGCGAAGGTTTACCAGGCTGATCCCGGAGATGGCGAGGGAGTGTAGCGAAGGTTTACCAGGCTGATCCCGGGGATGGCGAGGGAGTGTAGCGAAGGTTTACCAGCTGATCCCAGGGATGGCGAGGGAGTGTAGCGAAGGTTTACCAGGCTGATCCCGGAGATGGCGAGGGAGTGTAGCGAAGGTTTACCAGGCTGACCCCGGGGATGGCGAGGGAGTGTAGCGAAGGTTTACCAGGCTGATCCCGGGAATGGCGAGGGAGTGTAGCGAAGGTTTACCAGGCTGATCCCGGGGATGGCGAGGGAGTGTAGCGAAGGTTTACCAGGCTGATCCCGGGGATGGCGAGGGAGTATGGCGAAGGTTTACCAGGCTGATCCCGGGGATGGCGAGGGAGTGTAGCGAAGGTTTACCAGGCTGATCCCGGAGATGGCGAGGGAGTGTAGCGAAGGTTTACCAGGCTGATCCCGGGGATGGCGAGGGAGTGTAGCAAAGGTTTACCAGGCTGATCCCGGGGATGGCGAGGGAGTGTAGCGAAGGTTTACCAGGCTGATCCCGGAGATGGCGAGGGAGTGTAGCGAAGGTTTACCAGGCTGATCCCGGGGATGGCGAGGAGTGTAGCGAAGGTTTCCCAGACTGATCCCGGGGATGGCGAGGGAGTATGGCGAAGGTTTACCAGGCTGATCCCGGGGATGGCGAAGGAGTGTAGCGAAGGTTTACCAGGCTGATCCCGGGGATGGCGAGGGAGTGTAGCGAAGGTTTACCAGGCTGATCCCGGAGATGGCGAGGGAGTGTAGCGAAGGTTTACCAGGCTGATCCCGGGGATGGCGAGGGAGTGTAGCGAAGGTTTACCAGGCTGATCCCGGGGATGGCGAGGGAGTGTAGCGAAGGTTTACCAGGCTGATCCCGGAGATGGCGAGGGAGTGTAGCGAAGGTTTACCAGGCTGATCCCGGGAATGGCGAGGGAGTGTAGCGAAGGTTTACCAGGCTGATCCCGGGGATGGCGAGGGAGTGTAGCGAAGGTTTACCAGGCTGATCCCGGAGATGGCGAGGGAGTGTAGCGAAGGTTTACCAGGCTGATCCCGGAGATGGCGAGGGAGTGTAGCGAAGGTTTACCAGGCTGATCCCGGGGATGGCGAGGGAGTGTAGCGAAGGTTTCCCAGGCTGATCCCGGGGATGGCGAGGGAGTATGGCGAAGGTTTACCAGGCTGATCCCGGGAATGGCGAGGGAGTGTAGCGAAGGTTTACCAGGCTGATCCCGGGGATGGCAAGGGAGTGTAGCGAAGGTTTACCAGCTGATCCCGGGGATGGCGGGTCTCACATATGAGGAGAGATTGACTCGGTTGGGATTGCTTTTGCTGGAGTTTTTGAGGAATGAGGGAGGGGATCTCTGTTCCACAGGGAAGAATTCAGCTCCTTCATAAAGGATCGGGACATTCAACACTGAACACCCTCACCCGTGACAGAACACCCCTCCCCCTCCACAACCCCCTGACTCCCCTGCACCCTGCTCCTCCCTACATACACACTCTTACCTCTCTGCCGCTCATACCCAGTGACCCATCGCTCCTTACCCTCTGATCCTCCGCCCCTCCTTACCACCCCATCCCAACATCCTATGAATAAAGCAAACACACCTCCTTCCTGCAATGCACTGGTGCATCACCAGGAAGCGAGGGTAGTGGTGACAAATTGAACATTGTCCTTCCGCTGTGAGATCACAGGAATCTGGTACAGTCACTGGGGAATCTATAGTTTCTGTCAGTGTTTGAAACTGTAGCCCTGAGCTGCGTTCCAAAGATAGTAATGAGACCCTCGCTGTTTTATAAAGAGCTAGCTGTCTTTGTTTCAGTTCTGTGTTTCTGCTGTTCCCACATTCTCATACAACCCAAAGGAAACACTGTCCCTGCTCAGTATGAAGTCTACCCTTCACCACGGGCCGATCATCTCAACAGACCAGGACATCGCTGCCATCTCCTATTGATGAATCCAGACCAACACTGGGCAGGTAGGGCTCAATCCTTTCTGGCTGGTGTTTGCTGAGTTAGGGGATCTGTCTCGTGTGTTGTGTAATGATCGAGTGGTGAGAATACTGAACAAATACGATCTTTGTCAGGATCTGGTCTGAGAAAGGTAGGTTGAGCAATTGGCCTAGTTTTGGAAGGATTAGAAAGGGCAAAAGAGAGAAGGTGGGAAACCAAGAAAAGGAAGCGAGGGAAGGCTTGAGTGTTGGCAGTGAACAAAGAAATCATCTCCCAGTGGGCAACAGAAAGATACAGGCAGGGTTTATTGTATGTATATAAATGTATGGAGTATAGTGAAGCAGAAATTGCTAGAGAGGAAAACAACAGAGGAGTGTTGACCGAACTGGAAAGTTACCATCCCAGGTTATAAGGGTTTTAGTTGAAACAGGGTGGGTAAAAAGAAGGAGGTGCAGCAGTTTTGCTCAAAGATAGCATCATTATCCTTGAACGAGATGTAGTTCCTGAATTAGAATCTGTACGGATGGAGATGGGACACAGTAAGGGCGCGTTAGCCTTGATTAGAGACCTCCAGATAGTGAGGACGAAGGAGGAAAGAGTAATGGCTAGGCAAGTTACAGAAATCTGCGGGACAGGTAGGGTTGTGATTGCAGGTGGTTCCAATTCCCCCATCGTAGACAGGGGAAAGGTCAAGTATGGGCCACAACAAGTGTGCTGGAGAATGTTCTAGAACTGTACATTTTTGGTCGTACCAGGGAAGAGGCTATTCTGGATGTGGTTCTAGGGAGTAAGGAATGTTGGAGTTGGGGAGCATTTGGAAAATAGTGATCATAATAAAACATGGTTCACCATTAAGTTGGGAAAGGATACAAGTCAGTCAAAAATTAAGATACAAGACTGGGAAAGGGCAGATTTTAGGGATTTAATGGTGGAACTGAAGTAGGTTAATTGGAAACACATTAGGGGAGACAAAAGCAAGCATAAAAATGGGAACTTTTCAAGAGGGAGATGAAAAGTGTGAGTGCTAGGTACAGACCCAGTAAAAGATTTCTGAAGGATAGAGTGGGGCCCATAAGGAACAAGCAGGCTAAGCTGCTCACTGAAGCTAAGGGAGTACTGGGTAGTCCTAAATAAATGCCTTGCTTCCATCTTTACCCAATTGGAAGAAGGTGAAAATGGCCCAGTTGAAGATGTGGGTGCTGAGGAACTGAGCAGTATCGTGACAGATAAAGAAAAGGGGCAGCACTCCATGCCGAGAAATTGCCAGGCCCAGGTGGGATGCGTCCTAGATTGCTGAGAAAGGTAAGGGAGCACATCACAAAGCTGTTGACAGAAATTTTCTGCCAGTCCTTTCTGAACATGTTAATCCCTGAGGATTGCAAATGTGACCCCCGTTGTTTAAGGACAGGGCAAAGGATAGCCCAGGAAACTGCAGACTTCTCGGCAGTGAGAAAGCTGCTGGAGGACAGAACACAGGTTTAGAGAAAGCTATAAGAACACGGTTTTAGCGAGGGCAGGTCATGTCTGACAAATTTAGTTTCTTTGATGAGGTAACACATACACAGTGGATGAAGGTAATGATGTGGATGTTGTATATTTGGACTTTCAGAAAGCATTTTGTACGGTGCCAAATGGCTTGATTCGCAAATCAGAATTGTTAGATGCTCTGGATGTGAGTTTTCTCGCTGAGCTGGAAGGTTAGTTTTCAGACGTTTCGTCACCATTCTAGGTAACATCATCAGTGAGCCTCCGACGAAGCGCTGGTGTTACGTCCCGCTTTCTATTTATCTGTTCAGGTTTCCTTGGGTTGGTGATGTCATTTCCTGTGTTGGTGGTGTCATTTCCTGTTCTTTTTCTCAGGGGATGGTAGATTGGCTCCAAATCAAAGAACGAACCTTACAGCTCAGTGAACTAGCTTACATCCGGAACAAAATAAAGACCCACTCTTTTGTGGACCGAGAAGAGGAGAGCACGACTGTGTTGGAGGTGAAAGGAGGACGTCGGGTTGGCTGTGCACCCTTGCGACCCGTGGATCTTAATGCTGGCTTCGGCCTAACGCTGGTTCAGGGGAGCAGCCAACCTGCAACGATGGCTGCGGCAAGTGCTCGTGCCCCAGGTCAGGGGGTCCGGAACACCATCCGTGTTTCTGTAAAGAAGATGGATGAAGGTGCACCTGTGGACCGCACCTTCTTCGTGAAGAGGGTCCTGTTGGACTGTTGTGGGTTCGCTGCTGCGGACATTTACTGCCTGCAGGATTTCCCCGGAGGCGGTTTTTACGATGTGACCTTCCGGAGTGCCAAGCTTTGCGAGCGCTTCCTGGAGGTTTTCAAGGAGAAAGGAGGTGAGGGCCCCCTCTCTGTATTGACCGCTGTCCCACTGTTTGTGATGCCAGCGCAGAGGAGCCGTATGGTGACTGTACATATGTACAACCCGCATGTGCCAACAGTTGATGTCCTGACCTTCCTCGGAAGGTATGTGAAGGTGGAAGGGGACCTAACTGACATCGTGGACCCCTTTGGCATCTGGACGAGTAAGAGGCAGGTCAAGGTGACACTGAGGATGGGCGCAGACGGGAATGTCGCACACCCACCGTCCAGCTTCGCGATCGGCGGGAGCAGGGGCTACTTGACCTATGCAGGGCAACCTAAAGTCTGCCATGCCTGTGGTAGGTCAGGTCACATGGCGGCCGACTGCAAAGCCACCATCTGCAGGGAGGAGGGACACCTTGCAAAGGATTGCACACAAGAGAAAAGCTGCAACCTTTGCGGGGAAGCGGGCCACTTCTATAGGGCATGCCCGCGGCGGGGTACCACCTACGCCCAGGTCACCGGCAGGGGAAATGCGGGGCCAGCCCCCCCGGAGGAGAGGAAGGTACCAGGGCCCAGCAAGGACCCCACTAATGTGCAGGAGGGCCAGGCCGTGCAGGAGGGCCCAGCCCCACAGGATGGGCCCGAGGCCAGCCAAGCACCCCTGCAGGCTCCGATCCCCCCCCGACAACCCAGAGTCGATAGAGGCGGTGACAGGTGACCCAGGGCAGTGGACGATGGTCCAGAAAACGAGGAGGAAGGTGCGCCGGCGGGTCCAGGAACCGCAACCATCGGGCGGGAAGAGGCAGCTACAGGGGGGCTATAAGAGCTCCTCTGACGAGGGAGATTCGGAGAGGGCCCGCCCAAAGCAGAAGCTAAAGATCTCAAGGGAGAAGGAAAGCAGCACCCCGATTCCAGGTGATGGGAGGCGTCCTGAGGTTCCCTCCGACACCCAGCCACGTGCCACTGGCGCCCTGGAGGGCCCCCTAGAACCTGCAGGCGGGAAGCAGGAAACAATGTGCCCCCAACCTGATCCAGAGCCGGACTCTCCTGCCTCTGTACCCCCGACGGGGGGATGCCACCCGGAAGGCATCACGGACAGTTTCCTGAGCCCGGAGAGCGTCCAGCTGTTAGCCTGGGCAATGGGCATGAAGGGACAGATAGAGGGGCTGGACCTTGGACTTGGGGAGGGTACTGCGGTCACTGCCCACAATGGGGGTACGAGTTGCGAGCATTAATGTGCGCAGCGTCAAGTCCACCGCACTATGTGTGTCCACGTTGGCCCACCTGACCACCGTCAAAGCAGACCTCCTGTTTCTGCAGGAGTGCGGGATACCAAACCTCGGCAGGTACGGGCAATGGTCGGGCGCCTGGACCTGTGGGCCTTCGATCTGGTCAGGGGGGTAATGACTGTCATTCCTCGGGCCTGGCTATTCTGCTGCGGGGGCGCAACTTCACCATCTCTCAAGTTCAGGAGGTGGTGGGGGGACGCCTCCTAGTGGCTGATGTCACCTACAGGAACGCTCCCCTGAGGCTGATCAACGTGTACGTCCCAGCGGTACGGAGTGAGCGGTTGGACGTCCTGCAGCGGCTTCCACCCCTGCTGGCTGCGTCCAGGCCAGTCATCCTAGGCGGAGACTTCAACTGCATCATCGATGCAGATGGAAGATCCGGCGTGGGGACAGCGGGTGGGGGGAGTCAACTGGACGTCACGTCCAGATTCCTGATGGGCACGGTGAAGGACACCAAGCTGCTCAACTTCTTCAGCACCCCTGCAGACGGAGCGCAGCGGAGATACACCTGGTCGCGGCCAGACAGGTCTATCCGCTCAAGGATAGACTTCCTGTTTGTGTCACGGGCGTTCTTGGTCAGGTCCACCGGCGTCGAGCCGGTGTTCTTCTCTGACCACTGCCTCCTGCTGGCCGACTGTCATTTACAGGACGACCAGCCGGCCGGCAAGGGGACGTGGAAGCTCAACACGACTCTGTTGACCCCAGAGAACGTCAAGGAGCTTAAGAGGGAGTACGCCAGTTGGAGAACCGTGAAACCCCTCTTTGAGTCTCCGGGCAACTGGTGGGAGATGGTGAAGGAGAACATCAAGAGGTTCTTTATCCTCAAGGGTGTTCGGAAGGCGAGAGAGAGGCGGGGAAAGCTGTTGCGACTCCAAAAAAGGCTGCAGAACCTGCTCCTTCTGCAGTTGATGGGGGTCGATGTCACGGAGGACCTCCGCGAGGTGAGAGGCCAGCAAGCCTCGCTCTTCGCCACGGAGGCCTCCAGGATAATCTTCCGGTCCAGGGTCCGCTCCGTGGAGCAGGATGAGACGTGCTCGCGTTTCTTCTTTCAGAAGGTGCACAAAGAGAGCTCTGTGCTTAGCGGCTGAACGAGGACGATGGCTCGGTGATGTCGTCTCGGCCCAACATTTTGAGGATCAGCAGATCCTTCTATGCCGGACTGTACGACACGAAGCCGACGGACAGCACGGCCTCCGAGTCATTCCTGTCGTCTATCACGGAGGTCTTAGACGACAGCACGAGGGAGTGGCTGGACGGGCCAATATCCCTGGACGAGCTGACCAGAGCCCTCAAATCCTTGGAGAGGAATAGGACTCCCGGAAGCGATGGCATACCGGTCAAGCTGTATTCTGCTCTGTGGGGCCTGGTCGGCCAGGACCTGCTGGAGGTGTACGATAGTGCGCTTCGGGCAGGGGAAATGTGCAAGTCCATGAGGAAGGGCATCATCACCCTCGTTTACAAGAGGAAGGGGGAGAGGGAAGAAATTAAGAATTGGCGTCCCATTTCACTATTGAACGTGGACTACAAAATCCTGGCCAAGGTCATAGCCAACCGGGTCAGGTCTGTCCTGGAGTCGGCGATTCACCCTGAACAAACCTGTGCTGTGCCGGGCAGGAAGATCGCTGAGAGCCTCGCGCTTATCAGGGATACGATCGCCTACGTGCAGGACAGGCGGGTGGACACCTGCCTCATCAGCCTGGGCCAGGGGAAGGCCTTCGACAGGGTCCCTCATGCTTACATGAGGGACGTGCTCTTCAAATTGGGGTTCGGGGAGGGAATCCACAATTGGGTCCGGCTGCTCTACACCAACATCGTTAGTGCAGTCTCGATCAACGGGTGGGAATCGGACAGTTTTCCGGTCAGATCTGGAGTCAGGTAGGGCTGCCCGCTCTCTCCTGCCTTGTTCGTGTGCTGTGTGGACCCCTTCGCCGCATCCATCAGGAAGGACGTGAGCCTGAAGGGCGTGACTATCCCAGGTAGTGGAGGCCTTCAGGTCAAGACCTCCCTGTACATGGACGACGTCGCCGTCTTCTGCACCGATCGTCGGTCGGTGAGCAGACTATTGGACATCTGCGACCAGTTTGAACTGGCCTCGGGTGCCAAAGTCAATAGGGGTAAGAGCGAGGTCATGTTCTTCGGGAACTGGGACGACCGCTCCTTCATCCCCTTCACCATCAGGACAGATTGAAGGTGCTGGGTGTTTGGTTCGGTGGAGCTGGGGTGTGCACTAAGACTTGGGAGGAGCGTATCACCAAACTGAAGCAGAAGCTGGGCAGGTGGACGCTCCGGTCCCTCTCCATCGCGGGTAAGAACCTGGTTGTCAAGTGCGAGGGGCTTTCGGTACTGTTGTATGTGGCGCAGGCCTGGTCTATTCCATGGACCTGCGCCACTGCAGTCACCCGGGCCATCTTCCACTTCATTTGGGGGTCGAGGATGGACCGGGTCTGCAGGGACACCATGTACAAAGACCTGGGGAATGGGGGAAAGGGCGTACCGAACGCCACCCTCGCCCTGACGGCTACCTTTGTGTGCGGCTGCATCAAGCTGTGCATAGATCCTCAGTACGCAAACACCAAGTGTCACTACTTACTGAGGTTCTACCTGTCCCTGGTGTTGCGAAGGATGGGCCTGGCCTCGTTGCCGCGGAACGCTCCGAGTAGTTGGACTGTCCCGTACCACCTGTCCTTTGTGGAAAAATTTTTGAAAGGAAACACCTTTGACCACAAGGCCGTCAGGCAGTGGTCAGCATGTAGTATCCTTGGGACCCTTCGGGAAAAGGAGAGGGTGGATCCCGTCGTGTGGTTCCCCACGCAGACTGCCAAAGTCGTTTGGCAGAATGCCTCACTGCCAGAACTTTCAAACAAGCACAAGGGCATTGCTTGGCTGGCGGTGAGAGGGGCTCTGCCAGTGAGATCCTTTATGCATGCCCGGAATCTCTGCACCACCGCACGCTGCCCTCGAGGTGGCTGTTGGGGGGAGGAGACCGTCGATCACCTCCTCTTGGAGTGTGCCTATGCGCAGGAGGTCTGGAGGGGGATGCAGTGGTATTTGTCGAGGTTCATCCCAAGCAGTTCTGTGACGCGGGACTCCATGCTCTACGGGCTGTTTCCGGGGACGCACACCGAGACCAACATCAACTGCGCCTGGAGGACCATCAATGCGGTGAAAGACGCTCTTTGGTCTGCCTGCAACTTGCTGGTCTGCCAGCTGAAAGAACTGACCCCGACCGAGTGTTGCAGACTGGCGCACTCCAAGGTCCAGGACTATGTGCTGAGGGACGCGCTAAAGCTTGGGGCAGCCGCCACCAAGGCGCGGTGGGGAAAGACCACCGTATGAAACCCCTCGTCCAGAATAGAAAAAAGGGCCCTATCTGGTAACTGGGCCCAGCTGGCGCCTTCCCCAACTGGTCAGTGGGCCAACTGGGACTGTGCGGGTGGACGACTGCCGGGTATTTTCTTTGCTTTGTTTTTTTTTCTTTGTTTTGTTTTTTCCTTTAGTTGGTGTACGTACCCCCTGGATAACCCGGAGTGGCTTGCATGACTGGGTAGGTGTATAAATATGTTTTATTTTTTGTACATTCTATGAATAAAGTATATATTTTTTCAAATAAAATAAAAAAGGTGATGAAACGTCTGAAAACTAACCTTCCAGCTCAGCGAGCAAACTCACATCCAGAACCTCAACCTGAGTTACAAATCTTCTCAAAACTCGCTTGTTGGAGGTTGATGGGTGCTTGGCAGTTTGGAGGTAGGAAACAGAGGGTAGGTATAGATGGGCAGTTCTCGGACTGGAGAGGAGTTGAAGGTGGTGTTTCCCAGGGATTGGTGTTGGGACCCTTAATTTTGCTGATTTATAGAAACAATTTGGAGATTGGCGTTGAGGGCAAAATCTCTGAATTTGCAGATAATACTAAGGCAGGGTGAATAGTGAATTGTGAACAAAGAGAACAAGTTGGGGGCTGCAGAGTGAATTCAGAGGGAGATTAACAAATTAGCCTGAGGGTCAGAAACCTGGCAGGTAAATCGCAATGCAGAGAAATGTGAAGTATTACATTTTGGCGGAAGAAATATGGAGAGACTTTATAGGCTCAAAAGTACAGCTTGGAGGGGAGTACAGGAGCAGAGGGACCTCAGGTCAAGGGGCACAATCCTCTGAAGGTGATTGAAACAGTTGTTGAGTTGGATTATGTGAACCTTGGGTTTATAAATAGAGGCACAGCGCATGAAAGCATGAAAGTGATGCTGCACCCTGTACAAATCACTGGCTCAGGACACGTTGAGAATATTGTGTTCAGTTCTGGGCACCTTATTTGAGGAAGGATGCTAAAGCTCTGGAGTGAGTTCAAAGGAGATTTATCAGAATAATGCCAGGAATTAAGGATTTTAGATACAAAGAAGGATTACAAAGATTGGGTTTATCCTCTTTAGAGCAGAGAAGTTTAAGGGGTGACATAATTGAGGTGTTGATGATGAACAAGGTAAAGAAGGATATTCTGCTTCCACTGGCTGGTATGTCAATGATTGGGCATTACAATTTCAAGATTGTTAGCGAGAGAGCTAGGAGGGAGATGAGGAGAATCTATTTCATTCAGAGAGTTGTTAGCATTTGGAATGCGCAGCCTGGGACAGCGATAGAGGTTTCAAAACAGAGCTAGAAATATATTTGAAAGAGAACAAGTTGGGGGCTGCAGAGATGGGGCTGGGGTGCTTTTTCAGGAGTTAGTACAGACATGCTGGGCTGAATGGGCTCCTTCTGTAAAATTTAATGATTCTATGATCTTTGAAAGGATTCAATGTGTAAAGGTATGAAAGAGAAGAAAATAAGATGCAGAAATTCCCAGGTGTAAATGAAACGCAGAAAACCCATTCTTGTTTGAAAGAGAACACAATAAAAGGGGAGCGACAGTGACTAACAGATAAAACTGAGCAGGTGAGAGGCTGAAACCGAACAATATACACATAATGTACACCTCACTAGCGCAGCATTCATGAGAGCTACCTACATATCAGCCAATAGAGAAACTGGGCTGAAATGGTCCACAAGCTGCACTTTATATAAACACTGTGGTGATCCGTCACTCTGTCAGTCATTGCAACATGGTAAAACTGTGTCTCTTTCACAACTGATTCCCAACCTTCATGTTCAAACATCAAGGCTTGAAACGTTCTTAAATCCTGTGAAGCACCAACAAAGCCTGACCACCACTGGTAAAGCAGTAGACTCAACCAGGACCGTCAGGCCAGGGGATAAGCCCTGGTTCATATCCCTCACTCAACCATCACTATCAGGCCAGGGGATCAGCCCTGGTTCATATCCCTCACTCAACCAGGACCTTTAGGCCGGGGGATCAGCCCTGGTTCATATCCCTCACTCAACCATTACCGTCAGGCCAGGGGATCAGCCCTGGATCATATCCCTCACTCAACCAGGACCATCAGGCCAGGGGATCAGACTTGGTTCATATCCCTCACTTAACCAGGACCGTCAGACCAGGGGATCAGCCCTGGTTCATATCCCCCACTCAACCAGGACCATCAGGCCAGGGGATCAGCCCGGTTCATATCCCCCACTCAACCAGGAACATCAGGCCAGGGGATCAGCCCTGGTTCATATCCCTCACTCAACCATTACCGTCAGGCCAGGGGATCAGCCCTGGTTCATATCCCTCACTCAAACAGGGCCATCAGGCCATGGGATCAGCCCTGGTTCATATCACCCACTCAACCAGGAACATCAGGCCAGGGGATAAGCCCTGGTTCATATCCCTCACTCAACCAATACCGTCAGGCCAGGGGGTCAGCCCTGGTTCATGTCTCCCACTCAACCAGGACCATCAGGCCAGGGCATCAGCCCTGGTTCATATCCCTCACTCAAACAGGACCATCAGGCCAGAGGATCAGCCCTGGTTCATATCCCTCACTCAACCAGGAGCATCAGGCCAGGGGATCAGCCCTGGTTCATATCCCTCACTCAACCAGGACCGTCAGGCCAGGGGATCAGCCCTGGTTCATACACCCCACTCAACCAGCACCATCAGGCCAGGGGATCAGCCCTGGTTTAGATCCCTCACTCATTATCGTCAGGCCAGGCGATCAGTCCTGGTTCATATCCCTCACTCAACCAGGACCATCAGGCCAAGGGATTAGCCCTGGTTCATAGCCCTCACTCAACCAGGACCGTCAGGCCAGAGGATCAGCCCCGGTTCATATCCCTCACTCAACCAGGAGCATCAGGCCAGGGGATCAGCCCTGGTTCATATCCCTCACTCAACCGGGACCATCAGGCCAGGGGATTCACCCTGGTTCTGTGGAGAATGCAGGAGGGAAGGCCAGTAGCAGCACCAGGCTATACCTGAAGATGAGGTATCAACCTGGTGAAGCCACCAAAGAGGACTAGCTGCGCACCAAACAGCGAAAGCAGCAAGTGATAGACAGAGCTAAGCGATCCCACAACCAATGGATCAGATCTAAGCTCTGCAGTCCTGCCACATCCAGTGATGAATGGTGGTGGGCAATTAAACAACTCTCTGGAGGAGGAGGCTCCACAGATATCCCCATCCTCAGTGATGGAAGGGCCCAGCACCTCAGGGCAACAGATAAGGCTAAAGCTTTCACAGCAATCTTCAGCCAGAAGTGCCGAGTGGATGATCCATCTCAGCCTCCTCCAGTGGTCCCCAAAATCACAGATACCAGTCTTCAGCCATTCCATTCACTCCACTCAGCTCCAGAAACGGTTGGAGACACTGGATACTGCAAAGGCTAAGGGCCCTGAGAACATCCAGCAATAATACTGAAGACTTATGCTCCAGAACTTGCTGCTCCCCGAGCCAAGCTCTTCCAGTCCAGTTATAAAACTGTTATTTACCCAGCAATGTGGAAAATTGCCCAGGTATGTCCTGTACACAAAAAGCAGGACAAATCCTGCCCGGCCAATTCCCACCCCATCAGTCTCCTCTTGACCATCAGTAAAGTGATGGAAGGTGTCAGTAACAGTGCTATCAAGCAGCACCTGCTCAGCAATAACCTGCTCAGTGACGCCCAGTTTGGGTTCCGCCAGGGCCACTCAGCTCCTGACCTCATTGCAGCCTCGGTTCAAACATGGACAAAAGAGCTGAATTCCAGAGGGTGAGAGGAGAGTGACAGCCCTTGATATCAAGGCTGCATTCAACCGAGTGTGGCATCAAGGAGCCCGAACAAAACTGGAATCAGTGTGTATCAGGGGCAATGCTCCAATGGTTGGAGTCATACCTGACCCATAGGAAGATGGTTGTGGTTGTGGGAGGTCAGTCATCCCAGCTCCAGGGCATCTCTGCAGGAGTTCCTCAGGATAGTGTCCTGGGCCCAACCATCTCCAGCTGCTTCATCAATGACCTTCCCTTCATCATAAGGTCAGAAGTGGGGATGTTCACTGATGATTACACAATGTTCAGCACCATTCGTGACTCCTCAGATACTGAAGCAGTCCGTGTTCACATGGAACAAGAGCTGGACAATATCCAGGCTCAGGCTGACAAGTGGCAAGTGATATTCGCGCCTCACAAGTGCCAGGCAGTGATTATCACCAATAAGAGACAATCTAACCACTGCCCCTTGACATTCAATGGTGTTACCATCACTGAATCCCCCACTATCAACATCCTGGGGGTTACCATTGACCAGAAACTCAGCTGGACTCACCACATTAACACAGCGGCTACAAGAGCAGGCCAGAAGCTGGGAATACTGCAGTGAGTAACTCACCTCCTGACTCCCCAAAGCCTGTCCACCATCTACAGGGCACAAGTCAGGAGTCTGATGGAATACTCCCCACTTGCCTGGATGGGGGCAGCCCCAACAACACTCAAGAAGCTCGACACCATCCAGGACAAAGAAGCCGCTTGACTGACATCCACAAACATTCACTCCTTCCATCAACGACGCACGGTTGCAGCAGTGTGTACTATCTACAAGATGCAGAGATTGTACAGAAATTCAAAGATCCTTACACAATAAGTTCCATCCAGAAGGACAAGGGCAGCAGATACATGGGAACACCACCCCCTACAAGTTCCCCTCCGAGCCACTCACCATCCTGACTTGGAAATATATCGCCGTTCCTTCGCTGTCACTGGGTCAGAATCCTGGAATTCCACACCCCACTTTTCCCCACAAGGACATTGTGAGTCAACCTACAGCACATGGACAACAGTGGTTCAAGAAGGCAGCCCACCCCCCACCTTCTCATGGGGGGCAATTACAGCTCCATCATGATCTTATTGGAGTCGGATTTGGGGGGCTGTATGGCCACTTCCTGCTAATTTCGATGTACTTTGGGACAGGCAGTAACTGATGGCCCAGTCAATCCACAGGTGATTAAACACAAGTCCAGTAATGTTAGCAAGACCCCAATGTCTCTGCTATTTCTTGTTTTTTTTACAATCTCTCCTACTACCAATCCATCCCCACATCCATCCCACCCTCCCCTCCCAGGTGCCCTCAGACTGACTACAATCCATTCCTCATCACCCAGGAATCTAAAATGGTCTCTCACTCCCCCACCCTTTCCCAGTGTTGTGCCAATGTCAAGGTTGCTACAGAAATTCCTGTGATGTTTGTTTGTCAATGAGTAGAGATGCTGTGGGGTGAGACCATATGTATCAGACATCGCAGTCGCTCTGTGCTGACTCCCAGTCACCTACAGACAGCAGCCTGGAACACGCTACAGTCTCTGCTTCTGTCAAACACACACGCAGAGGATTCCGAGCAAGTGGTTATCTTCACAGATAACTCCCAGAGGAAAAGCTGGCTGTTCGAACAATATCAAACCACAAAATATAATGCAGCAGCAAATGCTCTCTCTCTCTCTCTCTCTCTCTCTCTCTGTTCCACTCTCTTGCTCATTCTGTGTTTCCCTTACTCTCTCCGACTCTGCCTCATTCTCTCTCTGTTCCCCTTCTTGCGCTCTCTCTCTCTCTCGCTCTCTACGTTACTCAGCATTAGTGTATTGAGATTCAGCAGTGAGCTGTTATATTTCTGGTGAGACAATGTCACCCTGAGACATCTGATACTTCACACTTTGGAAATGGATCATTGGGATCAGCCTTTCATGAGGCTGTTTGTGTCAAGCACAGAATACTGTAGCAGAGAGGACCATCGATCTATTCACCCTCACACCCCAGTTCGGGGCTGACAGCTGCTCACCAGACAAAGCAGCACATCTATTCGACTGACGGAAAATCGAGCCCAGCCAGCACAGGGACAGCACGGGGTTACACACAGAGTAAAGCTCCCTCTACACTGTCCCCCCTCCCCCCATCAAACACTCCCAGGGACAGGGACAGCACGGGGTTACACACAGAGTAAAGCTTCCTCTACACTGTCCCCCCATCAAACACTCCCAGCACGGGGTTAGATACAGAGTAAGGCTCCCTCTACACTGTCTCCCCTCCCCCCATCAAACATTCCCAACACAAGGACAGCACGGGGTTAGATACAGAGTGAAGCTCTCTCTACACTGTTCCTCCCCCACGAGCAAACACTCCAAGGACAGGGACAGTATGTAATTAGACACAGAGTAAAGATTCCTCTACACTGTTCCCCCTCCATCCAACACTCCCAGGGACAGGGACAGCACGGGGTTAGAGTCATAGAGCACAGAAACAGACCCTTCAGCCAAAGTAATCCATGCTGACCAGTTTTCCCAAACTAAACCAGTCCCTGCATTCGGCCTAAAATGCCCTAAACCCTTCCTATTAATTGCTGTGATTGGAGCCAGCGTGAGATGGCTGTGAGATCCTGGTTTGAGGTTGTTAACTTGGGCCAACCAGGGAGACGTGGCTGACAGATCAGTCTTGGGCCTAGAGCTGGTGATCAGAGCCCACGTGCTGTGCATGTGTAAATAATGGGTGACTTGGAGACAGAATACCAGCCTCTGTGTGGTTATTTTGTTCATGTGCCTGTCTAAATGGTCTTTAAACATTGTAACTGCACCTTCATCTACCAATTCTTCTGTCCACACATGAACTACCCTCTGAGTAAAAATGTAGTCCTTCGGGTCCTTTTTAAATCTCTCCCCCCTCACTTTAAAAATATGCCCCTAGTATTGAACTCCCCCGCCCTAGAAAAAAGCTATTCACCTTATCGATACCCCTCACAAATTTTATAAATGTCCTTAAGGTCACCCTCCAACAACGTATGCTTCAGTGAAAGAGCTCCCAGCCTATCCAGCCTCTCCTTATAACTCTCCATTTCTGGCATCATTCCTGGTAAATCTTTTCTGAACCCTCTCCAATTTAATAATATCCTTCCTATAACAGAGTGACCACAACTGGACACAGTATTCCAGAAGTGGCCTCGCCGATGTCCTGTACAACCTCGACACAACATCTCAACTCCTATACTTACAGGTCTGAGCAACGAAGGCAAGCGAGCTAAACACCTTCTTAACCCCTTGTATATGGGAAGCAAATTTCAAAGAATTATGTACCTGAACCTCTGGGTGTCTCTGTTCTACAGCACCATCCGGGGGCCCTATCATTAACTGCGTATGTCCTGTCCTTGTTTGCTTTACCAAAATGAAATCCCTCACATTAATCCAAATTAAACTCCATCTGCCTCTCCCCAGCCCATTGACCCAATTGATGAAGATTTCTGTAATCTTAGATAACCTCCTTCGTTGTCCACTATACAACCAATCTGGTGTTCCCTGCCATCTTACCAACCACATTTCCCAAACGCTTATCCAAATCATTTATATACATGACAAGCAATCGTGGGCCCAGTGTGGAACACTGCTGGTCACCGCCAATCCTGCCAAACCTTTTCCACATCGAGGGGGTTAGGTACAGACACATACCTCTGTGCTCCTGGTACATCGCTCTGCAGGTCACAGCTAAACCAACTGATGACAGGCTTCCCTTCAGTCTGGCCACAGTTTGTCACCTTTGTAAGTGGGGCATTTCAGGGGAACAGACAGGGGAAGGAGGTGGGGGAGGTGAGGGGGGAGATGGAGGGGACGAGACTAAATGAGGGTTGTGTGCACCACGTTGTCGCCAGGCAGTGCAACAACATAGGAACAGGATGAGGCCAATCAGCCCATCTAACCAGTCCCAGCATTCAATGGGATCATGGCTGATGTGTGAGCAGACACCATGGGCCTCCTTTTGGTCCATTTCCTTCGGACCTTTTCCCCACGAGAACAGGTCAGTTTCAGGTTTAACATCAACATTAACAGAGTTCCAAACATTCTAACTATTGCCACTCTGCCACCAGCAGAGGAGTCAGGGGTCTGTGAGGGTGAGCGGTCAGTGAGGGGAGAGTTGGAACTGGGCTCTAGCTGGGGAAATTGAAGGAGATGAACCAATTCTCCCTCCTCCTCACTGTCTCTTCCCTTCTCTATCTCCATCTATCCCCTTCTCTCTCTCTCCCCACTCCCTCTACCCCTTTCCCCCTTCCCCTCCAAACCTGGGTGTACCTGATGAGAGTTTGGCATAAATCCTGTCATGCTCCCTGTGCTCGGACCTGAGACCCTGGACCTGGACGGATATGACCTGGGATGACCAGGAATGATGAGGGCTGACCTGTGTTGACCAGTGGCTGACTAGGGATAACCAGAGCTGACCGGGGCAGGGGCCATGAGGGCTGACTGGAACTGACCGGAACTGATGAGGGGTGGCCAGAGCTGACCAGGAATGACCAGAGGCTGACTGGGGATGACCAGAGGCTGACTGGAGCTGACCACAGGGTGACGGGGGATGACTAGGGCTGATCAGGGTTGGCTGGAGTTGACCTGAGATGACCAGGAGCTAACTGGAGATGGACAGGAGCTAACTGGAAATAGACAGGAGCTAACTGGGGATGGACAGGGACTAACTGGGGATGACCAGGAGAAAACTGGGGATGGACAGGGACTAACTGGGGATGACCAGGAGAAAACTGGGGATGGACAGGGGCTAACTGGGGATGACCAGGAGAAAACTGGGGATGGACAGGGGCTAACTGGGGATGACCAGGAGAAAACTGGGGATGACCAGGAGAAAACTGGGGATGATAACTAATTAGTCCCGAGGATTTGGGTGGAAATAAAGGGGTCAGACTGAAACAGAAACTGGGGTTTTCACAATTTCCTGAGAGAGTGAGATGTATGGGGGTGGAGGAAGCAGAGGCACAGGGAGAGAGAGACACAGATAGAGGGAAAGATGGAGAGAGAGACAGGCCATCAGAGGGGGTTAGAGGGAGGGAGAGAGAGAGGCACAAAGAGAGAAAGAGAGAGAGATAGAGATGGGGACAGAAAGTGAGAGAGAGACAAAAAGAGACAGACAGACAGAGAGAGATAGAAATGAGGACACAGTGAGAGAGAGAGACAGAGGTACAGAGATATACAGAGAGAGAGAGGGTGGGGGTGGGGGTGGGGGTGGTTAGGGAGAGGCGGAGAGAGGGAGTGTGCAAGTGTAGGGGTGGAGGCAGAGAGAGGGGGAGGAGAGAGAGAAGGCGGTACGAGCTCATACGGAGAGAGGGAGCGGGAGGAGGAGGAGAGCAGCGGCCGCAGGAAGCGGGCAGTGAGCGGCGGAGAATGGGGCTGATCCCGGGACCGCTCCTGCTGCTCATCGTAACCAGCACCGTCCGCGGCCAGGGCGTCTACGGTAAGGGGGGGGTATGGGGGGGGGGGCGTCTACGGTAAGGGGGGGGTATGGGGGGGGGGGGGCGTCTACGGTAAGGGGGGGGTATGGGGGGGGGGGGGCGTCTACGGTAAGGGGGGGGTAAGGGGGGGGGGCGTCTACGGTAAGGGGGGGGTATGGGGGGGGGGCGTCTACGGTAAGGGGGGGTAAGGGGGGGGTATGGGGGGGGCGTCTACGGTAAGGGGGGGGTAAGGGGGGGGTATGGGGGGGGCGTCTACGGTAAGGGGGGGGTAAGGGGGGGGTATGGGGGGGGCGTCTACGGTAAGGGGGGGGTAAGGGGGGGTATGGGGGGGGCGTCTACGGTAAGGGGGGTATGGGGGGGCGTCTACGGTAAGGGGGGGTATGGGGGGGGCGTCTACGGTAAGGGGGGGGTAAGGGGGGGGCGTCTACGGTAAGGGGGGGTATGGGGGGGGCGTCTACGGTAAGGGGGGGTAAGGGGGGGGCGTCTACGGTAAGGGGGGGTAAGGGGGGGGCATCTACGGTAAGGGGGGGTAAGGGGGGGGCGTCTACGGTAAGGGGGGGTATGGGGGGGGCATCTACGGTAAGGGGGGGTATGGGGGGGGCGTCTACGGTAAGGGGGGGTAAGGGGGGGGCGTCTACGGTAAGGGGGGTATGGGGGGGCGTCTACGGTATGGGGGGCATTGAGTGGGCATCTATGTAAGGGGTCATTTGGGGGGTGTTTACGGTAAGGGGGGTGTCTATGGTATGGGGGGCATTGGGGGGGTGTCTATGGTAAGGGGGGGCATTGGGGGAGGCGTCTACGGTAAGGGGGTCATGGGGGGCGTTTATGGTAAGGGGGCATCTATGGTAAGGGGGCATTGAGGGGGTGTCTACAGTAAGGGGGGCAATGGGGGGCATCTACGCTAAAAGTGGCATTGGGGGGCATCTACAGTAAGGGGGGCATTGAGGGAGCGTCTATGGTAAGGGGTCGTTGGGGGGCGTTTACACTAAGGGGGGTGTCTATGGTAAGGGGTTGCATTGGGGGTGCGTCTATGGTAAGGGGGGGCATTGGGGGGGTGTCTACGGAAGGGGGTTATTTGGGGGGGCGTCTACAGTAAGGGGGGTTATTGGGGGAGCATGTACGGTAAGGGGGGATTTTGGGGGAGCGTGTACGGTAAGGGGGGATTTTGGGGGAGCGTGTACGGTAAGGGGGGGTTATTGGGGGAGCGTGTACGGTAAGGGGGGGCATTGGGGGGCATCTATGGAAGGGGGGTATTGGGGGCGCCTATGGTAAGGGTGGGATTGGGGGAGCGTCTACAGTAAGGGAGGATTGGGGGGGTGTCTATGTTAAGGGAGGGCATTGGACGGGACGTCTACGGTAAGGGGGGTGATTGGGGAGGCATCTACGGTAAGGGGGGGATTGGGGGAGCGTCTACAATAAGGGGAGATTGGGGGGGTGTCTACATTAAGGGAGGGCATTGGAGGGGCGTCTATGGTAAGGGGGGTAATTGGGGGGGCGTCTACGGTAAGGGGGGTATCTACAGTTAGGGGGGCATTGGGAGGGGCGTCTACCGTAAGGGAGGTATTGAGGGGGTGTCTACGGTTTGGGGGGCATCTACGGTTAGGGAGGCATTGGGGTGGTGTCTACGGTAAGGGGGGTATTTGGGGGGCATTGAGGGGGCATCTAGGGTAAGGGGGCTGGGGGCGTGTCTACGGTAAGGGGGCATTGGGGGGGCTTCTACGGTAAGGGGGGAATTTGGGGGGCATTGAGGGGGCATCTAGGTTGGAGGGCTGGGGTGGGCATCTAGGGTAAGGGGGGCTGGGGTGGGTGTCTATGGTAAGGTGAGGTATTAGGGGGCGTCTACAGTTAGGGGGGCATCTATGGTAAGGGGGGTATTTGGGGGGCATCTACGGTTAGGGGGCCAATGGGGGCGTCTACAGTAAGGGGGGCATGGGGCGTCTACGGTAAGGGTGGGCATTGAGGGGGGCATCTACGGTAAGGGGTCATTGGGGGGCGTTTACGGTAAGGGTGGCGTCTACAGTGAGGGGGGGCATTGAGGGGCGCCTATGGTAAGGGGTCATTGGGGGGGCATTTACGGTAAGGGGCAGCGTCTATGGTAAGGGGGGGCATTGAGGGGATGTCTATGGTAAGTGGGGCATTGGGGGCGCAGCTACACTAAAGGTGGTATTGGGGGGCATCTACGGTATGGGGGGCATTGAGAGGGCGTCTATGTAAGGGATCATTGGGGGTGTTTACGGTAAGGGGGGCACCTACGGTAAGGGGGCATTGAGGGCATCTATAGTAAGGGGGCATCTACGGTATGGGGGGCAGTCGGGGGCATCTATGGTAAGAGGGGCATCTACGATAAGGGGTTAGCATTGGGGATGTGTCTACGGTAAGGGGGTGGCATTGGGGAGGCGTCTCCATTACGGGGGGCATTGAGGGATCGTCTACGGTAAGGGGGGGCTTTGGGGGGGCATTGGGGGGCATCTATGGTAAGGGGGGTACTGAGAGGCGTCTACGGCAAGGGGGGTGATTGGAGGGGCGCCCACGGTAAGGGGGAGCATTGGGGAGGCGTCTACCGTAAGGGGGGGGCATGGTGGACGTCTACGGTAAGGGGGGCATTGGGGGGGTGCATCTAGGCTAAAGGTGGTATTGGGGGGGGCGTCTACGGTAAGGGGGGGCATTAAGGGGGCATCTACGGTAAGGGGTCTTTGGGGGGGCGTTTATGGTAAGGGGGGCATTGTGGGGGCATCTAAGTTATGGCGGGCATTGGGGGCGTCTACGGAAAGGAGGTGGCATTGGGGAGGCGTCTGCGGTAAGGGGGTGGCATTGGGGAGGCGTATATGGTAAGGGGTGGTGTTGGTGGGGGGCGTCTACGTTACGGGGGGGCATTGAGGGATCGTCTACGGTAAGGGTGGGCATTGGGGGGCGTCTACGGTAAGGGCAAGCATTGTGGGGGGCGTCTACAGTAAGGGGGGGCTTTGGGGTGGCATTGGGGGGGTGTCTATGGTAAGGGGGGTATTGAGGGGCACCTATGGTAAGGGGGTTATTGAGAGGGTGTCTACATAAAGGGGGGTGATTGGGGGGGCGCCTACGGTAAGGGGGAGCATGGGGAGGGTGTCTATGGTAAAGGGGGCATTGGGGGCGTCTACGATAAGGAGGGGCATTGGGGGCGTCTACAGTAAGAGGGGCATTGGGCGGGTGTCTAGAGTAAGGAGGGCATTGGAGGGGCAATGGGGGGGCGTCTACAGTAAGGGGGGCATTGTGGGGGTGTCTTCGGTAAGGTGGGTATTGGGGGTGTCTACGGTAAGTGGGGGTGTTGGGGGGCAATGGGGGGGCGTCTATGGTAAGGGGGGCATTGAAGGTGGCATTGGTGGGGTCGTCTACGGTAAGTGGGGGCGTTGAGGGGGCGTCCACAGTAAGGGGGGGCATTGGGGGGTCGTCTACGGTAAGGGGTTCATTGCGGTGGCATCCACGGTAAGGGGGGCATTGGGGGGGGCGTCTGCAGTAAGAGGGGGGCATTGGGGGTGCGTCTACGGTAAGGGGGAGCATTGGGGGGTCGTCTACGGTAAGGGGGTTCATTGGGGGGGCGTCTACGGTAATGAGGTTCATTGGGGGGGCGTTTACGTTACGGGGGGCATTGAAGGATCGTCTATGGTAAGGGGGGCAGTGGGGGGGTGTCTACGGTAAGGGGGGGCATTGGGGGGCGGCTACGATAAGGGGGGTGTATACGGTAAGGGGGGGCATGGTGGAAGTCAGGGCATGGGGGTGAAGACAACATGAGGGGTAAAGACAGGGCACTGGAGAAGACTACATGGGTGGGCCAAGACAGCACAGGGGCGTGATCACTGGGCACGAGGGGGCAAAGACTAGGCACCAGGTGGGCAAAGACAAAACTGTGGGTTGAAGGCTGGGCACTGTGGGGTGGGGGGGGTTGAAGACTGGGCACTGTCGGGGGGGGTTGAAGATTGGGCTCTGTCGGCGGGGTTGAAGACTGGGCTCTGTCGGGGGGGTTGAAGACAGGGCACTGTGGGGGGGGGGTTGAAGACTGTGCACTGTGGGGGGGTTGAAGACTGGGGCCCTGGGGGGGCTGAAAACTGGGCACTGGCTGTGAAGACTGGGCACTGTGGGGGGGGTTGAAGATTGGCCTCTGGCGGGGCGGGGTTGAAGACTGGGCACTGTGGGGGGGTTGAAGATTGGCCTCTGGCGGGGCGGGGTTGAAGACTGGGCACTGGGGGAGGTTGAAGACGGGGCACTGTGGGGGGGATGAAGACTGGGCCCTGGGGGAGGGGTTGAAGACTGAGCCCTGGGGTGGGGGAGGGGTTGAAGACTGAGCCCTGGGGTGGGGGTTGAAGACTGGGCACTGTGTGGGGGGTTGAAGACTGGGCACTGGCTGTGAAGACTGGGCCCTAGGAGGGGTTGAAGATTGGGCACTGTGGGGGGGGGGGGTGAAGACTGGGCCCTTGGTGGAGGTGAAGACTGGGCACTGTGGGGGGGTTGAAGACTGGGCACTGTGGGGGGGGGGGTGAAGACTGGGCCCTTGGGGGAGGTGAAGACTGGGCCCTTGGGGGAGGTGAAGACTGGGCACTGTGGCGGGGATTGAAGACTGGGCACTGTGGGGGATTTGAAGAATGGGCACTGGGGAAGTTGAAGACTGGACACTGGGGGGTGGGTGGGTTGAAGACTGGGCACTGTGGGGGAGGTGGGTTGAAGACTGGGCACTGTTGGGGGGGGGTTGAAGACGGGGCACTGTGGGGGGGTTGAAGATTGGCCTCTGGCGGGGCGGGGTTGAAGACTGGGCACTGGGGGAGGTTGAAGACGGGGCACTGTGGGGGGGATGAAGACTGGGCCCTGGGGGAGGGGTTGAAGATTGAGCCCTGGGGTGGGGGAGGGGTTGAAGACTGAGCCCTGGGGTGGGGGTTGAAGACTGGGCACTGTGTGGGGGGTTGAAGACTGGGCACTGGCTGTGAAGACTGGGCCCTAGGAGGGGTTGAAGATTGGGCACTGTGGGGGGGGGGGTGAAGACTGGGCCCTTGGTGGAGGTGAAGACTGGGCACTGTGGGGGGGTTGAAGATTGGCCTCTGGCGGGGCGGGGTTGAAGACTGGGCACTGGGGGAGGTTGAAGACCGAGCCCTGGGGTGGGGGTTGAAGACTGGGCACTGTGGCGGGGATTGAAGACTGGGCACTGTGGCGGGGATTGAAGACTGGGCACTGTGGGGGGGTTGAAGACTGGGCAATGTGGAGGAGGTGAAGACTGGGCAATGTGGGGGAGGTGAAGACTGGGCACTGTGGGGGGGGGGTGAAGACTGGGCACTGTCGGGGGGGTTGAAGACTGGGCACTGGGGGGGTTGAAGACTGGGCACTGGGGGAGTTGAAGACTGGACACTGGGGGGTGGGTGGGTTGAAGACTGGGCACAGTGGGGTGGGTGAAGTCTGGGCACATAAGGGGTGGGGGGGTTGAAGACTGGGCACTGTGGGGGGGTTGAATACTGGGCACTGTGGGGGGGGTGAAGACAGGGCACTGGGGGGGGTTGAAGACTGGGCACTGGGGAAGTTGATGACTGGACACTGTGGGGGAGGTGCGTTGAAGACTGGGCACAGTGGGGGGTGTGAAGACTGGGCACAGTGGGGGGTGTGAAGACTGGGCACAGTGGGGGGTGTGAAGACTGGGCACAGTGGGGGTGGTGAAGACTGGGCACTGGGGGGTTGAAGACTGGGCACTGTGGGGGGGGTTGAAGACAGGGCACTGGGGGGGGTGGGTTTAAGACTGGGCACGCTGGGGGGGATTTGAAGACTGGGCACTGTGGAGGGTGAAGACTGGGCCCTTGGGGGAGGAGAAGACTGGGCCCTTGGGGGAGGTGAAGACTGGGCACTGTTGGGGGGGGGTGAAGACTAGGCACTGTTGGGGGGGTTGAAGACTGGGCCCTGGGGGGGGGGGGTTGAAGACTGGGCCCTGGGGGGTTTGGAGACGGGGCACTGGGGGGGTTGAAGACTGGGCACTGTGGGGGGTTTGAAGACTGGGCACTGGCTGTGAAGACTGGGCACTGTGGGGGGGGGTTGAAGACTGGGCACTGGCTGTGAAGACTGGGCACTGGGGGGGTTGAAGACTGGGCACTGGGGGGGTTTGAAGACTGGGCACTGTGGGGGGTTTGAAGACTGGGCACTGTGGGGGGTTGAAGACTGGGCACTGGCTGTGAAGACTGGGCACTGTGGGTGGGGTGAAGACTGGGCACTGTGGGGGTTGATGATTGGGCACTGTGGGGGGGTTGATGATTGGGCACTGTGGGGGGGATTGAAGAATGGGCACTGTGGGGGGGGTTGAAGAATGGGCACTGTGGGGGGGCTGTTGAAGACTGGGCACTGTGGGGGGGCTGTTGAAGACTGGGCACTGTGGGGGGGGTTGAAGACTGGGCACTGTGGGGGGGCTGTTGAAGACTGGGCACTGTGGGGGGGGTTGAAGACTGGGCACTGTGGGGGGGCGAAGACTGGGCACTGGGGGGGTTGAAGACTGAGCACTGTGGGTGGGGTGAAGACTGGGCACTGTGGGGGGGTTGAAGACTGGGCACTGTGGGGGGGGGGGTTGAAGAATGGGCCCTGGTGGGGGGGGTTGAAGACTGGGCCCTCGGGGGGGGGGGGGTTGAAGAATGGGCACTGTGGGGGTGTGAAGACTGGGCACTGTGGGGGGGGTGAAGACTGGGCACTGGTTTGGTTTGAAGACTGGGCACTGGTGGGGGTTGAAGACTGGGCAATGGGGGGGTTGAAGACTGAGCACTGTGGGTGGGGTGAAGACTGGGCACTGTGGTGGGGTGTGAAGACTGGGCACTGGGGGGGTTGAAGACTGAGCACTGTGGGTGGGGTGAAGACTGGGCACTGTGGGGGTTGAAGACTGAGCACTGTGGGTGGGGTGAAGACTGGGCACTGTGGTGGGGTGTGAAGACTGGGCACTGGGGGGGTTGAAGACTGAGCACTGTGGGTGGGGTGAAGACTGGGCACTGTGGGGGGGTTGAAGTCTGGGCACCGTGGGGGGGGGGTTGAAGAATGGGCCCTGGTGGGGGGGGTTGAAGACTGGGCCCTCGGGGGGGGGGGGCGTTGAAGACAGGGCACTGTGGGGGTGGTTGAAGACTGGGCTCTGTGGGGGGGTGGGTTGAAGACTGGGCACGGGGGGGTTGAAGACTGGGCACTGGCTGTGAAGACTGGGCACTGGGGGGGTTGAAGACTGGGCACTGTGGGGGGGTGTTGAAGACTGGGCTCTGTGGGGGGGGGTTGAAGACTGGGCACGGGGGGGGTTGAAGACTGGGCACGGGGTGTTGAAGACTGGGCTCTGTGGGGGGGTGGGTTGAAGACTGGGCACGGGGGGGTTGAAGACTGGGCACTGTGGGGGGTTTGAAGACTGGGCACTGTGGGGGGGGTTGAAGACTGGGCACTGTGGGGGGGGTTGAAGACTGGGCACTGTGGGGGGGTTGAAGACTGGGCTCTGTGGGGGGTGGGTTGAAGACTGGGCACGGGGGGGGTTGAAGACTGGGCACTGGCTGTGAAAACTGGGCACTGGGGGGGTTGAAGACTGGGCACTGGGGGGGTTGAAGACTGGGCACTGGGGGGGTTGAAGACTGGGCACTGTGGGGGGTTTGAAGACTGGGCACTGTGGGGGGTTTGAAGACTGGGCACTGGGTGGTTTGAAGACTGGGCACTGTGGAGTGTTGAAGACTGGGCACTGGCTGTGAAGACTGGGCACTGTGGGGGAGTTGAAGACTGGGCACTTTGGGGGTTGAAGACTGGGCACCATGGGGGGGGGTTGAAGACTGGGCACTGGCTGTGAAGACTGGGCACTGGGGGGGTTGAAGACTGGGCACTGGGGGGGTTGCAGACTGGGCACTGTGGGGGGTTTGAAGACTGGGCACTGGGTGGTTTGAAGACTGGGCACTGTGGGGGGTTGAAGACTGGGCACTGGCTGTGAAGACTGGGCACTGGGGGGGTTGAAGACTGGGCACTGGGGGGGTTGAAGACTGGGCACTGTGGGGGGGTGTTGAAGACTGGGCTCTGTGGGGGGGGGTTGAAGACTGGGCACGGGGGGGGTTGAAAACTGGGCACGGGGTGTTGAAGACTGGGCTCTGTGGGGGGGTGGGTTGAAGACTGGGCACGGGGTGGTTGAAGACTGGGCACTGTGGGGGGATTGAAGACTGGGCACTGTGGGGGGATTGAAGACTGGGCACTGTGGGGGGTGAAGACTGGGCCCTTGGGGGAGGAGAAGACTGGGCCCTTGGGGGAGGTGAAGACTGGGCACTGTTGGGGGGGGTGAAGACTGGGCACTGTTGGGGGGGGTGAAGACTAGGCACTGTTGGGGGGGTTGAAGACTGGGCCCTGGGGGGGGGGGGGGTTGAAGACTGGGCCCTGGGGGGTTTGGAGACGGGGCACTGTGGGGGGGGTTGAAGACTGGGCACGGGGTGTTGAAGACTGGGCACTGTTCGGGGTTTGGAGACTGGGCACTGGAGGGGAGTGGGGTTGAAGACTGGGCACTGTGGGTGGGGTTGAAGACTGGGCACTGTTGGGGGGGTTGAAGACTGGGCCCTGGGGGGGGGGGGGTTGAAGACTGGGCCCTGGGGGGTTTGGAGACGGGGCACTGTGGGGGGGGTTGAAGACTGGGCACGGGGTGTTGAAGACTGGGCACTGTTCGGGGTTTGGAGACTGGGCACTGGAGGGGAGTGGGGTTGAAGACTGGGCACTGTGGGTGGGGTTGAAGACTGGGCACTGTGGGTGGGGTTGAAGACTGGGCACTGTGGGGGGGGTTGAAGACAGGGCACTGTGGGGGGGTTGAAGACTGGGCACTGTGGGGGAGGTGCGTTGAAGACTGGGCACAGTGGGGGAGTGAAGACTGGGCACTGGCTGTGAAGACTGGGCCCTGGGTGGGGTTGAAGACTGGGCCCTGGGTGGGTTGAAGACTGGGCACTAGCCGTGAAGACGGGGCCCTGGGAGGGGTTGAAGACTGGTCACTGTGGGGGGGGGGGGGGGGTGAAGACTGGGCCCTTGGGGGAGGTGAAGACTGGGCACTGTGGCGGGGATTGAAGACTGGGCACTGTGGGGGGGGGGGTTGAAGACTGGGCACTGTGGGGGGAATTTGAAGACTGGGCGCTGTGGGGGATTTGAAGACTGGGCACTGTGGTGTGTTTGAAGACTGGGCCCTTGGGGGAGGTGAAGACTGGGCACTGTTGGGGGGGTTGAAGACTGGGCCCTGGGGGGTTTGGAGACGGGGCACTGTCGGGGGGTTGAAGACTGGGCCCTGGGGGGTTTGGAGACTGGGCACGGGGGGGTTGAAGTCTGGGCACTGTGGGGGGGGGGGGGGAGGTTGGAGACTCGGCCCGGGGGGGGTTGCAGACTGGGCACTGTGGGGGTGGGTGGGTTGAAGACTGGGCACTGGGGTGTTTGAAGACTGGGCACTGTAGGGGTGGGTGTGTTGAAGACTGGGCACTGGGGCGGGTTGAAGACTGGGCACTGTGGGGGGGGTTGAAGACTGGGCACTGGCTGTGAAGACTGGGCCCTGGGAGGGGTTGAAGACTGGGCACTGTGGGGGGTGTTGAGGACTGGGCACTGTGGGGGGCGGTTGAAGACTGGGCACTGTTGGGGTGGGTTGAAGACTGGGCACTGGGGGCGGTTGAAGACTGGGCACTGTGGGGGGGGGTGAAGTCTGGGCATTGGTGGGGGGGTTGAAGACAGGGCACTGGCTGTGAAGACTGGACCCTGGGGGCGGGTGTTGAAGACTGGGCCCTGGCGGGGGGGGGGTTGAAGACTGGGCCCTGGGGGGGGTGTGAAGACTGGGCCCTGGGGGGGGTGTGAAGACTGGGCCCTGGGGGGGGTGTGAAGACTGGGCACTGTGGGGGGGTGTGAAGACTGGGCACTGTGGGGGGTGAAGACTGGGCACTGGGGGGGTTGAAGACTGGGCACTGGGGGGGGCGGTTGAAGACTGGGCACTGGGGGGGGCGGTTGAAGACTGGGCACTGTGGGGGGGGTTGAAGACTGGGCACTGTGGGGGGGGTTGAAGACTGGGCACTCTGGGGGGTTTGAAGACTGGGCACTGGGGGGGTTTGAAGACTGGGCACTCGGGGGGGGTTGAAGACTGGGTTCTGTGGGGGGGTTTAAGACTGGGCACTGTCGGGGGGTTGAAGACTGGGCACTGGCTGTGAAGACTGGGCACTGGGGAGGGTGAAGACTGGGCACTGTGGGGGAGGTGGCTTGAAGACTGGGCACAGTGGAGTGGGTGAAGACTGGGCACATTGGGGTGGGGGTGTTGAAGACTGGGCACTGTGGGGGAGGTGGGTTGAAGACTGGGCACAGTGGGGTGGGTGAAGACTGGGCACATTGGGGTGGGGGGGTTGAAGACTGGGCACTATGGGGGGGTTGAAGACTGGGCACTGTGGGGGGGTTGAAGACTGGGCACTGTGGGGGGGGTTGAAGACAGGGCACTTGGGGGGGGTTGAAGACTGGGCCCTGTGGGGGGGTTGAGGACTGGGCCCTGTGGGGGGGTTGAGGACTAGGCACTGTGGGGTTTGAAGACTGGGCACTGTGGGGGGGTTGAAGACTGGGCACTGTGGGGGGGGGGGTTGAAGACTGGGCCCTGTGGGGGGGGGGTTGAAGACAGGGCACTTGGGGGGGGTTGAAGACTGGGCCCTGTGGGGGGTTTGAGGACTAGGCACTGTGGGGTTTGAAGACTGGGCACTGTGGGGGGTTGAAGACTGGGCACTGTGTGGGGCGGTTGAAGACTGGGCACTGGCTGTGAAGACTGGGCCCTGGGGGGTTGAAGACTGGGCTCTGTGGCGGGGTGAAGACTGGGCACAGTGGGTGGGTTGAAGACTGGGCACTGGCTGTGAAGACGGGGCCCTGGGAGGGGTTGAAGACTGGGCACTGGGGGGGGGTGAAGACTGGGCCCTTGGGGGCGGTGAAGACTGGGCACTGTGGCGGGGATTGAAGACTGGGCACTGTGGGGGGGGTGAAGACTGGGCCCTTGGGGGAGGTGAAGACTGGGCACTGTGGTGGGGATTGAAGACTGGGCACTGTGGGGGGGGTGAAGACTGGGCACTGTCGGGGGGGTTGAAGACTGGGCACTGGGGGGGGTTGAAGACTGGGCACTGGGGGGGGTTGAAGACTGGGCACTGGGGGAGTTGAAGACTGGACACTGGGGGGGAGGTGGGTTGAAGACTGGGCACAGTGGGGTGGGTGAAGACTGGGCACATTGGGGTGGGGGGGTTGAAGACTGGGCACAGTGGGGGGGTTGAAGACTGGGCACTGTGGGGGGGGGTTGAAGACAGGGCACTGGGGGGGGGTTGAAGACTGGGCACTGGGGAAGTTGAAGACTGGACACTGTGGGGGAGGTGCGTTGAAGACTGGGCACAGTCGGGGGTGTGAAGACTGGGCACAGTCGGGGGTGTGAAGACTGGGCACAGTGGGGGGGTGAAGACTGGGCACTGTGGGGGAGGTGCGTTGAAGACTGGGCACAGTGGGGGGTGTGAAGACTGGGCACAGTGGGGGGGTGAAGACTGGGCACAGTGGGGGGGTGAAGACTGGGCACTGTGGGGGGGGTTGAAGACTGGGCACTGGGGGGGTTGAAGACTGGGCACTGTGGGGGGTTTGAAGACTGGGCACTGGCTGTGAAGACTGGGCACTGTGGGGGGGGGTTGAAGACTGGGCACTGGCTGTGAAGACTGGGCACTGGGGGGGTTGAAGACTGGGCACTGGGGGGGTTTGAAGACTGGGCACTGGGTGGTTTGAAGACTGGGCACTGTGGGGGGTTGAAGACTGGGCACTGGCTGTGAAGACTGGGTACTGTGGGTGGGGTGAAGACTGGGCACTGTGGGGGTTGAAGACTGGGCACTGTGGGGGGGGTTGATGATTGGGCACTGTGGGGGGGATTGAAGAATGGGCACTGTGGGGGGGGTTGAAGAATGGGCACTGTGGGGGGGCTGTTGAAGACTGGGCACTGTGGGGGGGGTTGAAGACTGGGCACTGTGGGGGGGCTGTTGAAGACTGGGCACTGTGGGGGGGTTGAAGACTGGGCACTGTGGGGGGGGTTGAAGACTGGGCACTGTGGGGGGGCGAAGACTGGGCACTGGGGGGGTTGAAGACTGAGCACTGTGGGTGGGGTGAAGACTGGGCACTGTGGGGGGGTTGAAGACTGGGCACTGTGGGGGGGGGGTTGAAGAATGGGCCCTGGTGGGGGGGGTTGAAGACTGGGCCCTCGGGGGGGGGGGGGGGTTTGAAGAATGGGCACTGTGGGGGTGTGAAGACTGGGCACTGTGGGGGGGGTGAAGACTGGGCACTGGTTTGGTTTGAAGACTGGGCACTGGTGGGGGTTGAAGACTGGGCAATGGGGGGGTTGAAGACTGAGCACTGTGGGTGGGGTGAAGACTGGGCACTGTGGTGGGGTGTGAAGACTGGGCACTGGGGGGGTTGAAGACTGAGCACTGTGGGTGGGGTGAAGACTGGGCACTGTGGAGGTTGAAGACTGAGCACTGTGGGTGGGGTGAAGACTGGGCACTGTGGTGGGGTGTGAAGACTGGGCACTGGGGGGGTTGAAGACTGAGCACTGTGGGTGGGGTGAAGACTGGGCACTGTGGGGGGGTTGAAGTCTGGGCACCGTGGGGGGGGGGTTGAAGAATGGGCCCTGGTGGGGGGGGTTGAAGACTGGGCCCTCGGGGGGGGGGGGGGGGGCGTTGAAGACAGGGCACTGTGGGGGTGGTTGAAGACTGGGCTCTGTGGGGGGGTGGGTTGAAGACTGGGCACGGGGGGGGGTTGAAGACTGGGCACTGGCTGTGAAGACTGGGCACTGGGGGGGTTGAAGACTGGGCACTGGGGGGGTTGAAGACTGGGCACTGTGGGGGGGTGTTGAAGACTGGGCTCTGTGGGGGGGGGTTGAAGACTGGGCACGGGGGGGGTTGAAGACTGGGCACGGGGTGTTGAAGACTGGGCTCTGTGGGGGGGTGGGTTGAAGACTGGGCACGGGGGGGTTGAAGACTGGGCACTGGCTGTGAAGACTGGGCACTGGGGGGGTTGAAGACTGGGCACTGTGGGGGGTTTGAAGACTGGGCACTGGCTGTGAAGACTGGGCACTGTGGGGGATTGAAGACTGGGCACTGTGGGGGGGGTTGAAGACTGGGCACTGTGGGGGGGTTGAAGACTGGGCTCTGTGGGGGGTGGGTTGAAGACTGGGCACGGGGGGGTTGAAGACTGGGCACTGGCTGTGAAAACTGGGCACTGGGGGGGTTGAAGACTGGGCACTGGGGGGGTTGAAGACTGGGCACTGGGGGGTTTGAAGACTGGGCACTGTGGGGGGTTTGAAGACTGGGCACTGTGGGGGGTTTGAAGACTGGGCACTGGGTGGTTTGAAGACTGGGCACTGTGGAGTGTTGAAGACTGGGCACTGGCTGTGAAGACTGGGCACTGTGGGGGAGTTGAAGACTGGGCACTTTGGGGGTTGAAGACTGGGCACCATGGGGGGGGGTTGAAGACTGGGCACTGGCTGTGAAGACTGGGCACTGGGGGGGTTGCAGACTGGGCACTGTGGGGGGTTTGAAGACTGGGCACTGGGTGGTTTGAAGACTGGGCACTGTGGGGGGTTGAAGACTGGGCACTGGCTGTGAAGACTGGGCACTGGGGGGGTTGAAGACTGGGCACTGGGGGGGTTGAAGACTGGGCACTGTGGGGGGGTGTTGAAGACTGGGCTCTGTGGGGGGGGGTTGAAGACTGGGCACGGGGGGGGTTGAAGACTGGGCACGGGGTGTTGAAGACTGGGCTCTGTGGGGGGGGTGGATTGAAGACTGGGCACGGGGGGGGTTGAAGACTGGGCACTGTGGGGGGATTGAAGACTGGGCACTGTGGGGGGATTGAAGACTGGGCACTGGGGGGGATTGAAGACTGGGCACTGTGGGGGGTGAAGACTGGGCCCTTGGGGGAGGAGAAGACTGGGCCCTTGGGGGAGGTGAAGACTGGGCACTGTTGGGGGGGGTGAAGACTGGGCACTGTTGGGGGGGGTGAAGACTAGGCACTGTTGGGGGGGTTGAAGACTGGGCCCTGGGGGGGGGCGTTGAAGACTGGGCCCTGGGGGGTTTGGAGACGGGGCACTGTGGGGGGGGTTGAAGACTGGGCACGGGGTGTTGAAGACTGGGCACTGTTCGGGGTTTGGAGACTGGGCACTGGAGGGGAGTGGGGTTGAAGACTGGGCACTGGCGGGGTTGAAGACTGGGCACTGTGGGTGGGGTTGAAGACTGGGCACTGTGGGTGGGGTTGAAGACTAGGCACTGTGGGTGGGGTTGAAGACAGGGCACTGTGGGGGGGGTTGAAGACTGGGCACTGTGGGGGAGGTGCGTTGAAGACTGGGCACAGTGGGGGAGTGAAGACTGGGCACTGGCTGTGAAGACTGGGCCCTGGGTGGGGTTGAAGACTGGGCCCTGGGTGGGTTGAAGACTGGGCACTAGCCGTGAAGACGGGGCCCTGGGAGGGGTTGAAGACTGGTCACTGTGGGGGGGGGGGGGGGTGAAGACTGGGCCCTTGGGGGAGGTGAAGACTGGGCACTGTGGCGGGGATTGAAGACTGGGCACTGTGGGGGGGGGGTTGAAGACTGGGCACTGTGGGGGGAATTTGAAGACTGGGCGCTGTGGGGGATTTGAAGACTGGGCGCTGTGGGGGATTTGAAGACTGGGCACTGTGGGGGGTTTGAAGACTGGGCCCTGTTGGGGGGGTTGAAGACTGGGCCCTGGGGGGTTTGGAGACGGGGCACTGTCGGGGGGTTGAAGACTGGGCCCTGGGGGGTTTGGAGACTGGGCACGGGGGGTTGAAGTCTGGGCACTGTGGCGGGGGGGGGAGGTTGGAGACTCGGCACGGGGGGGGTTGCAGACTGGGCACTGTGGGGGTGGGTGGGTTGAAGACTGGGCACTGGGGGGTTTGAAGACTGGGCACTGTAGGGGTGGGTGTGTTGAAGACTGGGCACTGGGGCGGGTTGAAGACTGGGCACTGTGGGGGGGGTTGAAGACTGGGCACTGGCTGTGAAGACTGGGCCCTGGGAGGGGTTGAAGACTGGGCACTGTGGGGGGTGTTGAGGACTGGGCACTGTGGGGGGCGGTTGAAGACTGGGCACTGTTGGGGTGGGTTGAAGACTGGGCACTGGGGGCGGTTGAAGACTGGGCACTGTGGGGGGGGGGTGAAGTCTGGGCATTGGTGGGGGGGTTGAAGACAGGGCACTGGCTGTGAAGACTGGACCCTGGGGGCGGGTGTTGAAGACTGGGCCCTGGCGGTGGGGGGGGGTTGAAGACTGGGCCCTGGGGGGGGTGTGAAGACTGGGCCCTGGGGGGGGTGTGAAGACTGGGCACTGTGGGGGGGTGTGAAGACTGGGCACTGTGGGGGGTGAAGACTGGGCACTGTGGGGGGTGAAGACTGGGCACTGGGGGGGGCGGTTGAAGACTGGGCACTGGGGGGGCGGTTGAAGACTGGGCACTGGGGGGGGCGGTTGAAGACTGGGCACTGTGGGGGGGGTTGAAGACTGGGCACTGTGGGGGGGTTTGAAGACTGGGCACTGGGGGGGTTTGAAGACTGGGCACTCGGGGGGGGGGTTGAAGACTGGGTTCTGTGGGGGGGTTTAAGACTGGGCACTGTCGGGGGGTTGAAGACTGGGCACTGGCTGTGAAGACTGGGCACTGGGGAGGGTGAAGACTGGGCACTGTGGGGGAGGTGGCTTGAAGACTGGGCACAGTGGAGTGGGTGAAGACTGGGCACATTGGGGTGGGGGTGTTGAAGACTGGGCACTGTGGGGGAGGTGGGTTGAAGACTGGGCACAGTGGGGTGGGTGAAGACTGGGCACATTGGGGTGGGGGGGTTGAAGACTGGGCACTGTGGGGGGGTTGAAGACTGGGCACTGTGGGGGGGGGGTTGAAGACAGGGCACTTGGGGGGGGTTGAAGACTGGGCCCTGTGGGGGGGTTGAGGACTGGGCCCTGTGGGGGGGTTGAGGACTAGGCACTGTGGGGTTTGAAGACTGGGCACTGTGGGGGGGTTGAAGACTGGGCACTGTGGGGGGGGGGTTGAAGACTGGGCACTGTGGGGGGGGGGTTGAAGACAGGGCACTTGGGGGGGGTTGAAGACTGGGCCCTGTGGGAGGGTTGAGGACTGGGCCCTGTGGGGGGGTTGAGGACTAGGCACTGTGGGGTTTGAAGACTGGGCACTGTGGGGGGTTGAAGACTGGGCACTGTGTGGGGCGGTTGAAGACTGGGCACTGGCTGTGAAGACTGGGCCCTGGGGGGTTGAAGACTGGGCTCTGTGGCGGGGTGAAGACTGGGCACAGTGGGTGGGTTGAAGACTGGGCACTGGCTGTGAAGACGGGGCCCTGGGAGGGGTTGAAGACTGGGCACTGGGGGGGGGTGAAGACTGGGCCCTTGGGGGAGGTGAAGACTGGGCACTGTGGCGGGGATTGAAGACTGGGCACTGTGGGGGGGGTGAAGACTGGGCCCTTGGGGGAGGTGAAGACTGGGCACTGTGGCGGGGATTGAAGACTGGGCACTGTGGGGGGGGTGAAGACTGGGCACTGTCGGGGGGGTTGAAGACTGGGCACTGGGGGGGGTTGAAGACTGGGCACTGGGGGAGTTGAAGACTGGACACTGGGGGGGAGGTGGGTTGAAGACTGGGCACAGTGGGGTGGGTGAAGACTGGGCACATTGGGGTGGGGGGTTGAAGACTGGGCACAGTGGGGGGGTTGAAGACTGGGCACTGTGGGGGGGGGGTTGAAGACAGGGCACTGTGGGGGGGGGTTGAAGACAGGGCACTGGGGGGGGGTTGAAGACTGGGCACTGGGGAAGTTGAAGACTGGACACTGTGGGGGAGGTGCGTTGAAGACTGGGCACAGTGGGGGGTGTGAAGACTGGGCACAGTGGGGGGGTGAAGACTGGGCACTGTGGGGGGGGTTGAAGACTGGGCACTGGGGGGGTTGAAGACTGGGCACTGGGGGGGTTGAAGACTGGGCACTGTGGGGGGTTTGAAGACTGGGCACTGGCTGTGAAGACTGGGCACTGTGGGGGGGGGTTGAAGACTGGGCACTGGCTGTGAAGACTGGGCACTGGGGGGGTTGAAGACTGGGCACTGGGGGGGTTTGAAGACTGGGCACTGGGTGGTTTGAAGACTGGGCACTGTGGGGGGTTGAAGACTGGGCACTGGCTGTGAAGACTGGGCACTGTGGGTGGGGTGAAGACTGGGCACTGTGGGGGTTGAAGACTGGGCACTGTGGGGGGGTTGAAGAATGGGCACTGTGGGGGGGCTGTTGAAGACTGGGCACTGTGGGGGGGCTGTTGAAGACTGGGCACTGTGGGGGGGGTTGAAGACTGGGCACTGTGGGGGGGGTTGAAGACTGGGCACTGTGGGGGGGCTGTTGAAGACTGGGCACTGTGGGGGGGGTTGAAGACTGGGCACTGTGGGGGGGGTTGAAGACTGGGCACTGTGGGGGGGCGAAGACTGGGCACTGGGGGGGTTGAAGACTGAGCACTGTGGGTGGGGTGAAGACTGGGCACTGTGGGGGGGTTGAAGACTGGGCACTGTGGGGGGGGGGTTGAAGAATGGGCCCTGGTGGGGGGGGGGGGTTTGAAGACTGGGCACTGTGGGGGGGGTGAAGACTGGGCACTGGTTTGGTTTGAAGACTGGGCACTGGTGGGGGTTGAAGACTGGGCAATGGGGGGGTTGAAGACTGAGCACTGTGGGTGGGGTGAAGACTGGGCACTGTGGGGGGGCTGTTGAAGACTGGGCACTGTGGGGGGGCTGTTGAAGACTGGGCACTGTGGGGGGGGTTGAAGACTGGGCACTGTGGGGGGGCGAAGACTGGGCACTGGGGGGGTTGAAGACTGAGCACTGTGGGTGGGGTGAAGACTGGGCACTGTGGGGGGGTTGAAGACTGGGCACTGTGGGGGGGGGGGTTGAAGAATGGGCCCTGGTGGGGGGGGGGGTTTGAAGAATGGGCACTGTGGGGGTGTGAAGACTGGGCACTGTGGGGGGGGTGAAGACTGGGCACTGGTGGGGGTTGAAGACTGGGCAATGGGGGGGTTGAAGACTGAGCACTGTGGGTGGGGTGAAGACTGGGCACTGTGGTGGGGTGTGAAGACTGGGCACTGGGGGGGTTGAAGACTGAGCACTGTGGGTGGGGTGAAGACTGGGCACTGTGGGGGTTGAAGACTGAGCACTGTGGGTGGGGTGAAGACTGGGCACTGTGGTGGGGTGTGAAGCCTGGGCACTGGGGGGGTTGAAGACTGAGCACTGTGGGTGGGGTGAAGACTGGGCACTGTGGGGGGGGTTGAAGTCTGGGCACCGTGGGGGGGGGGGTTGAAGAATGGGCCCTGGTGGGGGGGGTTGAAGACTGGGCCCTCGGGGGGGGGGGGGGGGGCGTTGAAGACAGGGCACTGTGGGGGTGGTTGAAGACTGGGCTCTGTGGGGGGGTGGGTTGAAGACTGGGCACGGGGGGGGGTTGAAGACTGGGCACTGGCTGTGAAGACTGGGCACTGGGGGGGTTGAAGACTGGGCACTGGGGGGGTTGAAGACTGGGCACTGTGGGGGGGTGTTGAAGACTGGGCTCTGTGGGGGGGGTTGAAGACTGGGCACGGGGGGGGTTGAAGACTGGGCACGGGGTGTTGAAGACTGGGCTCTGTGGGGGGGTGGGTTGAAGACTGGGCACGGGGGGGTTGAAGACTGGGCACTGGCTGTGAAGACTGGGCACTGGGGGGGTTGAAGACTGGGCACTGTGGGGGGGGTTGAAGACTGGGCACTGTGGGGGGGTTGAAGACTGGGCTCTGTGGGGGGTGGGTTGAAGACTGGGCACGGGGGGGGTTGAAGACTGGGCACTGGCTGTGAAAACTGGGCACTGGGGGGGTTGAAGACTGGGCACTGGGGGGGTTGAAGACTGGGCACTGTGGGGGGTTTGAAGACTGGGCACTGTGGGGGGTTTGAAGACTGGGCACTGGGTGGTTTGAAGACTGGGCACTGTGGAGTGTTGAAGACTGGGCACTGGCTGTGAAGACTGGGCACTGTGGGGGAGTTGAAGACTGGGCACTTTGGGGGTTGAAGACTGGGCACCATGGGGGGGGGGTTGAAGACTGGGCACTGGCTGTGAAGACTGGGCACTGAGGGGGTTGAAGACTGGGCACTAGGGGGGTTGCAGACTGGGCACTGTGGGGGGTTTGAAGACTGGGCACTGGGTGGTTTGAAGACTGGGCACTGTGGGGGGTTGAAGACTGGGCACTGGCTGTGAAGACTGGGCACTGGGGGGGTTGAAGACTGGGCACTGGGGGGGTTGAAGACTGGGCACTGTGGGGGGGTGTTGAAGACTGGGCTCTGTGGGGGGGGGTTGAAGACTGGGCACGGGGGGGGTTGAAGACTGGGCACGGGGTGTTGAAGACTGGGCTCTGTGGGGGGGTGGGTTGAAGACTGGGCACGGGGGGGTTGAAGACTGGGCACTGGCTGTGAAGACTGGGCACTGGGGGGGTTGAAGACTGGGCACTGTGGGGGGTTTGAAGACTGGGCACTGGCTGTGAAGACTGGGCACTGTGGGGGATTGAAGACTGGGCACTGTGGGGGGGGTTGAAGACTGGGCACTGTGGGGGGGTTGAAGACTGGGCTCTGTGGGGGGTGGGTTGAAGACTGGGCACGGGGGGGGTTGAAGACTGGGCACTGGCTGTGAAAACTGGGCACTGGGGGGGTTGAATACTGGGCACTGGGGGGGTTGAAGACTGGGCACTGTGGGGGGTTTGAAGACTGGGCACTGTGGGGGGTTTGAAGACTGGGCACTGGATGGTTTGAAGACTGGGCACTGTGGGGGGTTGAAGACTGGGCACTGGCTGTGAAGACTGGGCACTGTGGGGGAGTTGAAGACTGGGCACTTTGGGGGTTGAAGACTGGGCACCATGGGGGGGGGGTTGAAGACTGGGCACTGGCTGTGAAGACTGGGCACTGGGGGGGTTGAAGACTGGGCACTGGGGGGGATGCAGACTGGGCACTGTGGGGGGTTTGAAGACTGGGCACTGGGTGGTTTGAAGACTGGGCACTGTGGGGGGTTGAAGACTGGGCACTGGCTGTGAAGACTGGGCACTGTGGGGGTTAAAGACTGGGCACTGTGGGTGGGGTGAAGACTGGGCACTGTGGGGGGTTGAAGACTGGGCACTGGCTGTGAAGACTGGGCACTGTGGGGGGGTTGAAGACTGGGCACTGTGGGTGGGGGTTGAAGACTGGGCACTGTGGGGGGGGTTGAAGACTGGGCACTGTGGGTGGGGGTTGAAGACTGGGCACTGTGGGGGGGTTGAAGACTGGGCACTGGCTGTGAAGACTGGGCACTGTGGGGGGGGTTGAAGACTGGGCACTGTGGGGGGGGTTGAAGACTGGGCACTGGCTGTGAAGACTGGGCACTGGGGGGTTTGAAGACTGGGCACTGTGGGGGGTTTGAAGACTGGGCACTGTGGGGGGTTTGAAGACTGGGCACTGGGTGGTTTGAAGACTGGGCACTGTGGGGGGTTGAAGACTGGGCACTGGCTGTGAAGACTGGGCACTGGGGGGGTTGAAGACTGGGCACTGGGGGGGGTTGAAGACTGGGCACTGTGGGGGGTTTGAAGACTGGGCACTGGGTGGTTTGAAGACTGGGCACTGTGGGGGGTTTGAAGACTGGGCACTGTGGGGGGTTTGAAGACTGGGCACTGGGTGGTTTGAAGACTGGGCACTGTGGGGGGTTGAAGACTGGGCACTGTGGGGGTTGAAGACTGGGCACTGTGGGTGGGGTGAAGACTGGGCACTGTGGGGAGGTTGATGATTGGGCACTGTGGGGAGGTTGATGATTGGGCACTGTGGGGAGGTTGATGATTGGGCACTGTGGGGGGGTTGATGATTGGGCACTGGGGGGGATTGAAGAATGGGCACTGTGGGGGGGGGTTGAAGAATGGGCACTGTGGGGTGGCTGTTGAAGACTGGGCACTGTGGGGTGGCTGTTGAAGACTGGGCACTGTGGGGGGGCGAAGACTGAGCACTGTGGGTGGGGTGAAGACTGGGCACTGTGGGGGGGTTGAAGACTGGGCACTGTGGGGGGGTTGACAACTGGGCACTGTGGTGGGGGGGGGTTAACAACTGGGAACTGTGGGGTTTGAAGACTGGGCACTGGTGGTGTTGAAGACTGGGCCCAGTGGGGGGGTTGAAGACTGGGCCCAGTGGGGGGGTTGAAGACTGGGCCCAGTGGGGGGGTTGAGGACTGGGTCCTGTGGGGGGGTTGACGACTGGGCACTGTGTGGGAGGGTTGAAGACTGGGCACTGGCTGTGAAGACTGGGCCCTGGGGGGGTTGAAGACTGGGCTCTGTGGCGGGGTGAAGACTGGGCACTGTGTGGGTGGGTTGAAGACTGGGCACTGGGGGAGTTGAAGACTGGGCACTGTGGGTGGGGGGGTTGAAGACTGGGCACTGTGTGGGGGGGGTTGAAGACTGGGCACTGTGGGGGGGGGGTGAAGACTGGGCCCAGGGGGGGTTGACAACTGGGCACTGTGGGGGGTGTTGAAGACTGGGCCCTGGGGGGGGTGTTGAAGACTGGGCCCTGTGGGGGGGTTGAAGACTGGGCACTGGCTGTGAAGACTGGGCACTGGGGGGAGTTGAAGACTGGGCATTGGGGGGTGGGTTGACGACTGGGCCCTGTGGGGGGGTTGACGACTGGGCCCTGTGGGGGGGTTGACGACTGGGCCCTGTGGGGGGGTTGACAACTGGGCACTGTGGGGAGGTTGACAAGTGGGCACTGTGGGGGGGTTGAAGACTGGGCCCTGTGGGGGGGGTGAAGACTGGGCACTGGCTGTGAAGACTGGGCCCGGGGAGGGGTTGACAACTGGGCACTGTGGGGGGGGGGGGTTGAAACTGGGCCCTGGGGGTGTTGGAGACTGGGCCCTGTGGGGGGGGTTGAAGACTGGGCACTGGGTGTGAAGACTGGGCACTGGGGGGGGGGTTGACGACTGGGCCCTGTGGGGGGGTTGACAACTGGGCCCTGTGGGGGGGTTGAAGACTGGGCCCTTTGGGGGGGTGAAGACTGGGCACCGTGGGGGGTGTTGACGACTGGGCACTGTGGGGTTTGAAGACTGGGTACTGTGGGGGGTTGAAGACTGGGCCCTGCGGGGGGGGGGGCGTTGAAGACTGGGCACTGGGGGGGTTGAAGACTGGGCACTGGGGGGTTTGAAGACTGGGCACTGTGGGGGGGTTGACAACTGGGCACTGTGGGGGGGTTGAAGACTGGGCCCTGTGGGGGGGTGAAGACTGGGCACCGTGGGGGGTGTTGACGACTGGGCACTGTGGGGTTTGAAGACTGGGTACTGTGAGGGGTTGAAGACTGGGCCCTGGGGGGGGGCGTTGAAGACTGGGCACTGGGGGGGTTGAAGACTGGGCACTGGGGGGTTTGAAGACTGGGCACAGGTGAGTTGAAGACTGGGCTCTGTGAAGGGGGTGAAGACTGGGCACTGGCTGTGAAGACTGGGCCCTGGGGGGGGGGGTTGAAGACTGGGCCCTGAGGGGGGGGGGGGTTGAAGACTGGGCACTGTGCGGGGGGTGGGTTGAAGACTGGGCACTGTGGGTGGGTGTTGAAGACTGGGCACTGTGGGGGTTTGAAGACTGGGCACTGGCTGTGAAGACTGGGCACTGGGGGGGTTGAAGACTGGGCACTGTGGGGGGGGGTTGAAAACTGGGCACGGGTGAGTTGAAGACTGGGCACTGGGTGGTTTGAAGACTGGGCACTGTGAGGGGGGTGACGACTGGGCCCGGGGGGGGGGGGGGTTGAAGACTGGGCACTGTGGGGGGTTTGAATACTGGGCACTGTGGGGGGTTTGAAGACTGAGCACTGTGGGGGGGTTGAAGACTGGGCACTGGCTGTGAAGACTGGGCACTGTGGGGGAGTTGAAGACTGGGCACTGTGGGGGGGGTTGAAGACTGGGCACTGGCTGTGAAGACTGGGCACTGGCTTTGAAGACTGGGCACTGGGGGGGGTTTGAAGACTGGGCACTGGGGGGGGTTTGAAGACTGGGCACTGGGGGGGGGTTGAAGACTGGGCACTGGGGGGGGTTTGAAGACTGGGCACTGGGTGGTTTGAAGACTGGGCACTGTGGGGGTTGAAGACTGGGCACTGTGGGGGGGTTGATGATTGGACACTGGGGGGGGGGGATTGAAGACTGGGCACTGTGGGGGGGCTGTTGAAGACTGGGCACTGTGGGGGGGCTGTTGAAGACTGGGCACTGTGGGGGGGGCGTTGAAGACTGGGCACTCTGGGGGGGGTGTTGAAGACTGGGCACTGTGGGGGGGCGAAGACTGGGCACTGGGGGGGTTGAAGACTGAGCACTGTGGGTGGGGTGAAGACTGGGCACTGTGGGGGGGGGGTTGAAGACTGGGCACTGTGGGGGGGGGTTGAAGAATGGGCCCTGGTGGGGGGGGTTGAAGACTGGGCCCTCGGGGGGGGGGGGGGTTGAAGAATGGGCACTGTGGGGGTGTGAAGACTGGGCACTGTGGGGGGGGTGAAGACTGGGCACTGGTTTGGTTTGAAGACTGGGCACTGGTGGGGGTTGAAGACTGGGCACTGTGGGGGGGCGAAGACTGGGCACTGTGGGTGGGGTTTGAAGACTGGGCACTGGGGGGGTTGAAGACTGAGCACTGTGGGTGGGGTGAAGACTGGGCACTGTGGTGGGGTGTGAAGACTGGGCACTGGGGGGGTTGAAGACTGAGCACTGTGGGTGGGGTGAAGACTGGGCACTGTGGGGGGGTTGAAGTCTGGGCACTGTGGGGGGGGGGGTTGAAGAATGGGCCCTGGTGGGGGGGGTTGAAGACTGGGCCCTCGGGGGGGGGGGGGGGGCGTTGAAGACAGGGCACTGTGGGGGTGGTTGAAGACTGGGCACTGTGGGGGGGTTGAAGACTGGGCCCTCGGGGGGGTGTTGAAGACTGGGCACTGTGGGGGGGGCAAAGACTGGGCACTATGGGGGGTTTGAAGACTGGGCACTGGGGGGGCGAAGACTGGGCACTGTGGGTGGGGTTTGAAGAATGGGCACTGTGGGGGTGTGAAGACTAGGCACTGTGGGGGGGGTGAAGACTGGGCACTGGTGGGGTTTGAAGACTGGGCACTGGTGGGGTTTGAAGACTGGGCACTGGTGGGGGTTGAAGACTGGGCACTGTGGGGGGAGTTGAAGACTGGGCACTGTGGGGGGGGGTTGAAGACTGGGGACTGGGGGTACTGGGCACTGTGGGGGGGTGTTGAAGACTGGGCACGGGGGGTTGAAGACTGGGCACGGGGGGGGTTGAAGACTGGGCTCTGTGGGGGGGGTTGAAGACTGGGCACTGTGGGGTTTGAAGACTGGGCACTGTGGGTGTTGAAGACTGGGCACTGTGGGGGGGGTTCGAAGACTGGGCACTGTGGGGGGGGTTGACGACTGGGCACTGTGGGGGGGGGGTTGACGACTGGGCACTGTGGGGGGGGGTTGAAGACTGGGCACTGTGGGGGGGTTGACAACTGGGCACTGTTGGGGGGGGGTTGACAACTGGGCACTGTGGGGGGGGGTTGAAGACTGGGCACTGTGGGGGGGTTGACAACTGGGCACTGTTGGGGGGGGGTTGACAACTGGGCACTGTGGGGTTTGAAGACTGGGCACTGGTGGTGTTGAAGACTGGGCCCTGTGGGGGGGGTTGAAGACTGGGCCCTGTGGGGGGGGTTGAAGACTGGGCACTGGGGGTACTGGGCAATGGGGGTGTTGAAGACTGGGCACGGGGGGTTGAAGCCTGGGCACTGGCTGTGAAGACTGGGCACTGTGGGGGGGTGTTGAAGACTGGGCACTGTGGAGGGTTGAAGACTGGGCATTAGGGGTGTTGAAGACTGGGCACTGTGGGGGGGGTCGAAGACTGGGCACTGTGGGGGGGGTTGACAACTGGGCACTGTGGGGGGGGGGTTGAAGACTGGGCCCTGTGGGGGGGTTGAGGACTGGGCACTGTGGGGTTTGAAGACTGGGCACTGTGGAGGGTTGAAGACTGGGCACTGTGTGGGAGGGTTGAAGACTGGGCACTGGTGGGGTTTGAAGACTGGGCACTGGTGGGGGTTGAAGACTGGGCACTGTGGGGGGAGTTGAAGACTGGGCACTGGGGGGTGGGTTGACAACTGGGCCCTGTGGGGGGGTTGACAACTGGGCACTGTGGGGGGGCTGAAGACTGGGCCCTGTGGGGGGGTGAAGACTGGGCACTGTGGGGGGTGTTGACGACTGGGCACTGTGGGGTTTGAAGACTGGGCACTGTGGGGGGTTGAAGACTGGGCTCTGTGGGGGGGCGTGAAGACTGGGCTCTGTGGGGGGGGGTTGAAGACTGGGCACTGGTGGGGGTGAAGACTGGGCACTGTGGGGGGTTGAAGACTGGGCACTGTGGGGGGGGTTGAAGACTGGGCACTGTGGGGGGTTGAAGACTGGGCACTGTGGGGGGGGGGTTGAAGACTGGGCACTGTGGGGGGGGTTGAAGACTGGGCACTGTGGGGGGGTTGACAACTGGGCACTGTTGGGGGGGGGGTTGACAACTGGGCACTGTGGGGTTTGAAGACTGGGCACTGGTGGTGTTGAAGACTGGGCCCTGTGGGGGGGGTTGAAGACTGGGCCCTGTGGGGGGGGTTGAAGACTGGGCACTGGGGGTACTGGGCAATGGGGGTGTTGAAGACTGGGCACGGGGGGTTGAAGACTGGGCTCTGTGGGGGGGTGGGTTGAAGACTGTGCACTGGGGGGTTGAAGCCTGGGCACTGGCTGTGAAGACTGGGCACTGTGGGGGGGTGTTGAAGACTGGGCACTGTGGAGGGTTGAAGACTGGGCATTAGGGGTGTTGAAGACTGGGCACTGTGGGGGGGGTCGAAGACTGGGCACTGTGGGGGGGGTTGACAACTGGGCACTGTGGGGGGGTGGTTGAAGACTGGGCCCTGTGGGGGGGTTGAGGACTGGGCCCTGTGGGGGGGTTGACGACTGGGCACTGTGGGGTTTGAAGACTGGGCACTGTGGAGGGTTGAAGACTGGGCACTGTGTGGGAGGGTTGAAGACTGGGCACTGGCTGTGAAGACTGGGCCCTGGGGGGTTGAAGACTGGGCTCTGTGGCGGGGTGAAGACTGGGCACTGTGTGGGGGGGTTGAAGACTGGGCACTGGGGGAGTTGAAGACTGGGCACTGTGGGGGGGGGGGGTTGAAGACTGGGCCCTGAGGGGGGGGTGGGTTGAAGACTGGGCACTGTGCGGGGCGAGGGTTGAAGACTGGGCACTGTGGGTGGGTGTTGAAGACTGGGTACTGTGGGGGGGTTGAAGACTGGGCACTGGCTGTGAAGACTGGGCACTGTGGGGGGGTTGAAGACTGGGCACTGGCTGTGAAGACTGGGCACTGTGGGGGGGGTTGAAGACTGGGCACTGGCTGTGAAGACTGGGCACTGGGGGGGTTGAAGACTGGGCACTGTGGGGGGGGGTCGAAGACTGGGCACTGTGGGGGGGGTCGAAGACTGGGCACTGTGGGGGGGGTCGAAGACTGGGCACTGTGGGGGGGGGGTTGACAACTGGGCACTGTGGGGGGGGGGTTGAAGACTGGGCCCTGTGGGGGGGTTGAGGACTGGGCCCTGTGGGGGGGTTGACGACTGGGCACTGTGGGGTTTGAAGACTGGGCACTGTGGAGGGTTGAAGACTGGGCACTGTGTGGGAGGGTTGAAGACTGGGCACTGGCTGTGAAGACTGGGCCCTGGGAGGGTTGAAGACTGGGCTCTGTGGCGGGGTGAAGACTGGGCACTGTGTGGGGGGGTTGAAGACTGGGCACTGGGGGAGTTGAAGACTGGGCACTGTGGGGGGGGTTGAAGACTGGGCACTGTGGGGGGGCGAAGACTGGGCACTGGGGGGGTTGAAGACTGAGCACTGTGGGTGGGATGAAGACTGGGCACTGTGGGGGGGGTTGAAGACTGGGCACTGTGGGGGGGGGTTGAAGAATGGGCCCTCGGGGGGGGGGGTTTGAAGAATGGGCACTGTGGGGGTGTGAAGACTGGGCACTGTGGGGGGGGTGAAGACTGGGCACTGGTTTGGTTTGAAGACTGGGAACTGGTGGGGGTTGAAGACTGAGCACTGTGGGTGGGGTGAAGACTGGGCACTGTGGTGGGGTGTGAAGACTGGGCACTGGGGGGGTTGAAGACTGAGCACTGTGGGTGGGGTGAAGACTGGGCACTGTGGGGGTTGAAGACTGAGCACTGTGGGTGGGGTGAAGACTGGGCACTGTGGTGGGGTGTGAAGACTGGGCACTGGGGGGGTTGAAGACTGAGCACTGTGGGTGGGGTGAAGACTGGGCACTGTGGGGGGGTTGAAGTCTGGGCACTGTGGGGGGGGGGTTGAAGAATGGGCCCTGGTGGGGGGGGTTGAAGACTGGGCCCTCGGGGGGGGGGGGGGGCGCGTTGAAGACAGGGCACTGTGGGGGTGGTTGAAGACTGGGCTCTGTGGGGGGGTGGGTTGAAGACTGGGCACGGGGGGGGTTGAAGACTGGGCACTGGCTGTGAAGACTGGGCACTGGGGGGGTTGAAGACTGGGCACTGTGGGGGGGTGTTGAAGACTGGGCACTGTGGGGGGGTGTTGAAGACTGGGCACTGTGGGGGGGTGTTGAAGACTGGGCTCTGTGGGGGGGGGTTGAAGACTGGGCACGGGGGGGTTGAAGACTGGGCACGGGGTGTTGAAGACTGGGCTCTGTGGGGGGGTGGGTTGAAGACTGGGCACTGGCTGTGAAGACTGGGCACTGGGGGGGTTGAAGACTGGGCACTGGCTGTGAAGACTGGGCACTGTGGGGGATTGAAGACTGGGCACTGTGGGGGGGGTTGAAGACTGGGCACTGTGGGGGGGTTGAAGACTGGGCTCTGTGGGGGGTGGGTTGAAGACTGGGCACGGGGGGGTTGAAGACTGGGCACTGGCTGTGAAAACTGGGCACTGGGGGGGTTGAAGACTGGGCACTGGGGGGGTTGAAGACTGGGCACTGTGGGGGGTTTGAAGACTGGGCACTGGGTGGTTTGAAGACTGGGCACTGTGGAGTGTTGAAGACTGGGCACTGGCTGTGAAGACTGGGCACTGGGGGGGTTGAAGACTGGGCACTGGGGGGGGTTGAAGACTGGGCACTGTGGGGGGTTTGAAGACTGGGCACTGTGGGGGGTTGAAGACTGGGCACTGTGGGGGGTTTGAAGACTGGGCACTGGGTGGTTTGAAGACTGGGCACTGTGGGGGGTTGAAGACTGGGCACTGTGGGGGTTGAAGACTGGGCACTGTGGGTGGGGTGAAGACTGGGCACTGTGGGGGGGATTGAAGAATGGGCACTGTGGGGGGGGTTGAAGAATGGGCACTGTGGGGTGGCTGTTGAAGACTGGGCACTGTGGGGGGGCGAAGACTGGGCACTAGGGGGGTTGAAGACTGGGCACTGTGGGGGGGTTGAAGACTGGGCCCTCGGGGGGGGGGGTTGAAGACGGGGCACTGTGGGGGTGGTTGAAGACTGGGCACTGTGGGGGGGTTGAAGATTGGGCCCTCGGCGGGGGTTGAAGACTGGGCACTGTGTGGGGGGGCAAAGACTGGACACTGTGGGGGGGGGGTTGAAGACTGGGCACTGGGGGGGGCGAAGACTGGGCACTGTGGGGGGGGTTTGAAGACTGGGCACTGTGGGGGTGTGAAGACTGGGCACTGGTGGGGTTTGAAGACTGGGCACTGTGGTGGGGGTTGAAGACTGGGCACTGTGGTGGGGGTTGAAGACTGGGCACTGTGGGGGGGGGTTGAAGACTGGGCACTGGGGGGTGGGTTGACGACTGGGCACTGTGGGGGGTTGAAGACTGGGCTCTGTGGGGGGGCGTGAAGACTGGGCTCTGTGGGGGGGTGTTGAAGACTGGGCACTGGTGGGGGTTGAAGACTGGGCGCTGTGGGGGGGGTTGAAGACTGGGCACTGTGGGGGGGTTGAAGACTGGGCACTGTGGGGGGGGTTGAAGACTGGGCACTGTGGGGGGGTGGGTTGAAGACTGGGCACGGGGGGGTTGAAGACTGGGGACTGGGGGTACTGGGCACTGTGGGGGGGTGTTGAAGACTGGGCACGGGGTGTTGAAGACTGGGCTCTGTGGGGGGGTGGGTTGAAGACTGGGCACGGGGGGGTTGAAGACTGGCAACTGTGGGGGGGGTGTTGAAGACTGGGCACTGTGGGGGGTTGAAGACTGGGCACTGTGGGGGGGTCGAAGACTGGGCACTGTGGGGGGGTTGACAACTGGGCACTGTGTGGGGGGTTGAAGACTGGGCACTGGGGGTGTTGAAGACTGGGCCCTGTGGGGGGGTTGAAGACTGGGCCCTGTGGGGGGGTTGAAGACTGGGCACTGGGGGTACTGGGCACTGGGGGGTACTGGGCACTGGGGGTGTTGAAGACTGGGCACGGGGGGTTGAAGACTGGGCACGGGGGGGGTTGAAGACTGGGCTCTGTGGGGGGGTGGGTTGAAGACTGGGCACTGTGTGGGGTTGAAGACTGGGCACTGGGGGTGTTCGAAGACTGGGCACTGTCGGGGGGGTCGAAGACTGGGCACTGTGGGGGGGGTCGACAACTGGGCACTGTGGGGGGGGGGTTGACAACTGGGAACTGTGGGGTTTGAAGACTGGGCACTGGTGGTGTTGAAGACTGGGCCCTGTGGGGGGGTTGAAGACTGGGCCCTGTGGGGGGGTTGAGGACGGGGCCCTGTGGGGGGGTTGAGGACTGGGCCCTGTGGGGGGGTTGACGACTGGGCACTGTGTGGGAGGGTTGAAGACTGGGCACTGGCTGTGAAGACTGGGCCCTGGGGGGGTTGAAGACTGGGCTCTGTGGCGGGGTGAAGACTGGGCACTGTGTGGGGGGGTTGAAGACTGGGCACTGGGGGAGTTGAAGACTGGGCACTGTGGGTGGGGGGGTTGAAGACTGGGCACTGTGGGTGGGGGGGTTGAAGACTGGGCACTGTGGGGGGGGGGTTGAAGACTGGGCACTGTGGGGGGGAGGTTGAAGACTGGGCACTGTGGGGGGGGGTGAAGACTGGGCCCAGGGGGGTTGACAACTGGGCACTGTGGGGGGGGTTGAAGACTGGGCCCTGGGGGTGTTGAAGACTGGGCCCTGTGGGGGGGTTGAAGACTGGGCACTGGCTGTGAAGACTGGGCACTGGGGGGAGTTGAAGACTGGGCATTGGGGGTTGGGTTGACGACTGGGTCCTGTGGAGGGGTTGACGACTGGGCCCTGTGGGGGGGGTTGACAACTGGGCACTGTGGGGAGGTTGACAAGTGGGCACTGTGGGGGGGTTGAAGACTGGGCCCTGTGGGGGGGGTGACGACTGGGCACTGGCTGTGAAGACTGGGCCCGGGGAGGGGTTGACAACTGGGCACTGTGGGGGGGGGGGGGGTTGAAACTGGGCCCTGGGGTGTTGGAGACTGGGCCCTGTGGGGGGGGTTGAAGACTGGGCACTGGGTGTGAAGACTGGGCACTGGGGGGTGGGTTGACGACTGGGCCCTGTGGGGGGGTTGAAGACTGGGCCCTGTGGGGGGGTGAAGACTGGGCACCGTGGGGGGTGTTGACGACTGGGCACTGTGGGGTTTGAAGACTGGGTACTGTGGGGGGTTGAAGACTGGGCCCTGGGGGGGGCGTTGAAGACTGGGCACTGGGGGGGTTGAAGACTGGGCACAGGTGAGTTGAAGACTGGGCTCTGTGAAGGGGGTGAAGACTGGGCACTGGCTGTGAAGACTGGGCCCTGGGGGGGGGGTTGAAGACTGGGCCCTGAGGGGGGGGTGGGTTGAAGACTGGGCACTGTGCGGGGGGTGGGTTGAAGACTGGGCACTGTGGGTGGGTGTTGAAGACTGGGCACTGTGGGGGTTTGAAGACTGGGCACTGGCTGTGAAGACTGGGCACTGGGGGGGTTGAAGACTGGGCACTGTGGGGGGGGGTTGAAAACTGGGCACGGGTGAGTTGAAGACTGGGCACTGGGTGGTTTGAAGACTGGGCACTGTGAGGGGGGTGACGACTGGGCCCGGGGGGGGGGGGTGAAGACTGGGCACTGTGGGTGGGGTGAATACTGGGCACTGGGTGGTTTGAAGACTGGGCACTGTGGGGGGTTGAAGACTGGGCACTGGCTGTGAAGACTGGGCACTGTGGGGGGGGTTGAAGACTGGGCACTGGGGGGGTTGAAGACTGGGCACTGTGGGGGGTTAGAAGATTGGGCACTGTGGGGGGTTTGAAGACTGGGCACTGTGGGGGGGGTTGAAGACTGGGCACTGGCTGTGAAGACTGGGCACTGGCTGTGAAGACTGGGCACTGGGGGGGTTGAAGACTGGGCACTGGGGGGGGTTTGAAGACTGGGCACTGGGTGGTTTGAAGACTGGGCACTGTGGGGGGTTGAAGACTGGGCACTGGCTGTGAAGACTGGGCACTGTGGGTGGGGTGAAGACTGGGCACTGTGGGGGTTGAAGACTGGGCACTGTGGGGGGGTTGATGATTGGACACTGGGGGGGGGATTGAAGAATGGGCACTGTGGGGGGGCTGTTGAAGACTGGGCACTGTGGGGGGGGGGTTGAAGACTGGGCACTCTGGGGGGGGTGTTGAAGACTGGGCACTGTGGGGGGGGCGAAGACTGGGCACTGGGGGGGTTGAAGACTGAGCACTGTGGGTGGGGTGAAGACTGGGCACTGTGGGGGGGTTGAAGACTGGGCACTGTGGGGGGGGGTTGAAGAATGGGCCGTGGTGGGGGGGGGTTGAAGACTGGGCCCTCGGAGGGGGGGGGGTTGAAGAATGGGCACTGTGGGGGTGTGAAGACTGGGCACTGGTTTGGTTTGAAGACTGGGCACTGGTGGGGGTTGAAGACTGGGCACTGTGGGGGGGGCGAAGACTGGGCACTGTGGGTGGGGTTTGAAGACTGGGCACTGGGGGGGTTGAAGACTGAGCACTGTGGGTGGGGTGAAGACTGGGCACTGTGGTGGGGTGTGAAGACTGGGCACTGGGGGGGTTGAAGACTGAGCACTGTGGGTGGGGTGAAGACTGGGCACTGTGGGGGGGGTTGAAGTCTGGGCACTGTGGGGGGGGGGGTTGAAGAATGGGCCCTGGTGGGGGGGGTTGAAGACTGGGCCCTCGGGGGGGTGGGGGGGGGCGTTGAAGACAGGGCACTGTGGGGGTGGTTGAAGACTGGGCACTGTGGGGGGGTTGAAGACTGGGCCCTCGGGGGGGGGGGGGTTGAAGACTGGGCACTGTGGGGGGGGCAAAGACTGGGCACTATGGGGGGGGTTGAAGACTGGGCACTGGGGGGGCGAAGACTGGGCACTGTGGGTGGGGTTTGAAGAATGGGCACTGTGGGGGTGTGAAGACTAGGCACTGTGGGGGGGGTGAAGACTGGGCACTGGTGGGGTTTGAAGACTGGGCACTGGTGGGGTTTGAAGACTGGGCACTGGTGGGGGTTGAAGACTGGGCACTGTGGGGGGAGTTGAAGACTGGGCACTGGGGGGTGGGTTGACAACTGGGCACTGGGGGGTGGGTTGACAACTGGGCCCTGTGGGGGGGTTGACAACTGGGCACTGTGGGGGGGTTGAAGACTGGGCCCTGTGGGGGGGTGAAGACTGGGCACTGTGGGGGGTGTTGACGACTGGGCACTGGTGGGGGTGAAGACTGGGCACTGTGGGGGGTTGAAGACTGGGCACTGTGGGGGGGGGTTGAAGACTGGGCACTGTGGGGGGTTGAAGACTGGGCACTGTGGGGGGGGGGTTGAAGACTGGGCACTGTGGGGGGGGGGTTGAAGACTGGGGACTGGGGGGTACTGGGCACTGTGGGGGGGTGTTGAAGACTGGGCACGGGGTGTTGAAGACTGGGCACGGGGGGGGTTGAAGACTGGGCTCTGTGGGGGGGGGTTGAAGACTGGGCTCTGTGGGGGGGGGTTGAAGACTGGGCACTGTGGGGGGGGTTGACGACTGGGCACTGTGGGGGGGGTTGACGACTGGGCACTGTGGGGGGGGTTGACGACTGGGCACTGTGGGGGGGGTTGACAACTGGGCACTGTTGGGGGGGGGTTGACGACTGGGCACTGTGGGGGGGGTTGATGACTGGGCACTGTGGGGGGGGGTTGACAACTGGGCACTGTGGGGGGGGTTGAAGACTGGGCACTGTGGGGGGGTTGACAACTGGGCACTGTTGGGGGGGGGGTTGACAACTGGGCACTGTGGGGTTTGAAGACTGGGCACTGGTGGTGTTGAAGACTGGGCCCTGTGGGGGGGGTTGAAGACTGGGCCCTGTGGGGGGGGTTGAAGACTGGGCACTGGGGGTACTGGGCAATGGGGGTGTTGAAGACTGGGCTCTGTGGGGGGGGTGGGTTGAAGACTGTGCACTGGGGGGTTGAAGCCTGGGCACTGGCTGTGAAGACTGGGCACTGTGGGGGGGTGTTGAAGACTGGGCACTGTGGGGGGTTGAAGACTGGGCATTAGGGGTGTTGAAGACTGGGCACTGTGGGGGGGTCGAAGACTGGGCACTGTGGGGGGGGTTGACAACTGGGCACTGTGGGGGGGGGGGGGGTTGAAGACTGGGCCCTGTGGGGGGGTTGAGGAATGGGCCCTGTGGGGGGGTTGACGACTGGGCACTGTGGAGGGTTGAAGACTGGGCACTGTGTGGGAGGGTTGAAGACTGGGCACTGGCTGTGAAGACTGGGCCCTGGGGGGTTGAAGACTGGGCTCTGTGGCGGGGTGAAGACTGGGCACTGTGTGGGGGGGTTGAAGACTGGGCACTGGGGGAGTTGAAGACTGGGCACTGTGGGGGGGGGGGTTGAAGACTGGGCCCTGAGGGGGGGGTGGGTTGAAGACTGGGCACTGTGCGGGGCGAGGGTTGAAGACTGGGCACTGTGGGTGGGTGTTGAAGACTGGGTACTGTGGGGGGGTTGAAGACTGGGCACTGGCTGTGAAGACTGGGCACTGTGGGGGGGTTGAAGACTGGGCACTGGCTGTGAAGACTGGGCACTGGGGGGGGTTGAAGACTGGGCACTGGCTGTGAAGACTGGGCACTGGGGGGGTTGAAGACTGGGCACTGTGGGGGGGGTCGAAGACTGGGCACTGTGGGGGGGGTCGAAGACTGGGCACTGTGGGGGGGGGGGTTGACAACTGGGCACTGTGGGGGGGGGGGTTGAAGACTGGGCCCTGTGGGGGGGTTGAGGACTGGGGCCCTGTGGGGGGGTTGACGACTGGGCACTGTGGGGTTTGAAGACTGGGCACTGTGGAGGGTTGAAGACTGGGCACTGTGTGGGAGGGTTGAAGACTGGGCACTGGCTGTGAAGACTGGGCCCTGGGAGGTTGAAGACTGGGCTCTGTGGCGGGGTGAAGACTGGGCACTGTGGGGTTTGACAACTGGGCACTGTGGGGGGGGGGTGAAGACTGGGCACTGTGGGGGGTGTTGACGACTGGGCACTGTGGGGTTTGAAGACTGGGCACTGTGGGGGGTTGAAGACTGGGCACTGGGGGGGGCGAAGACTGGGCACTGTGGGGGGGTTTGAAGACTGGGCACTGTGGGGGGGTTTGAAGACTGGGCACTGTGGGGGTGTGAAGACTGGGCACTGTGGGGGGGGTGAAGACTGGGCACTGGTGGGGTTTGAAGATTGGGCACTGGGGGGTGGGTTGACGACTGGGCACTGGGGGGGGTTGAAGACTGGGCTCTGTGGGGGGGGCGGTTTGAGACTGGGCACTGTAGTGGGGGGTTGAAGACTGCTCACTTTTGGGGGGGTTGAGAACTGGGCACTGGGGGGGCATGAAGACTGGCCACTGTGGGCGGGGGTGAAGAGTGGGCACTGTGGAGGGGTTGAAGACTGGGCACTGGGGGGGGGGTTGAAGACTGGCCACTGTGGGGGGGGGTTGAAGACTGGGCACTGGGGGGGTTGAAGACTGGGCGCTGTGGCGGGGGGGTTTGAAGAGTGGGCTCTGTGGGGGGGGGTTGAAGACCGGGCACTGGGGGTGGCTTGAAGACTGTGGGCAAAGACTGGGTATGGGGAGGTAATTACTGGGCACTGGGGGATGAAGGCTGGGCACGGGGGAAAGCTCAATACCACCCCATGGCAGACCCATATGAGGTAGCCTGTCCCCCAATCACCACCTCCCCAAGCATTCCTAATGCCCCTCCAAGCATTCCTAATGCCCCCCTTCTCCTAATGCCCCCCTTCCCCAAATGCCCCCTTCCCCAAATGCCCCCCTTCCCCAAATGCCCCCTTCCCCAAATGCCCCCCTTCCCCAAATGCCCCCTTCCCCAAATACCCCCCTCCCCAAATACCCCTTCAGCAAATACCCCCCTCCCCAAATACCCCTTCAGCAAATACCCCCCTCCCCAAATACCCCTTCAGCAAATAATCCCCACCCAAATATTCCCGCCCCAACAATCCCACGACCGATACCCCTCCCCCCACCGAGACCGATACCCCTCCCCCCCACCGAGACCGATACCCCTCCCCCCCGAGACCGATACCCCTCCCCACCCCCCCCGAGACCGATACCCCTCCCCACCCCCCACCGAGACCGATACCCCTCCCCACCCCCCATCGAGACCGATTACCCCTCCCCTCCCCCCCCCCCGAGACCGATACCCCTCCCCCCCGAGACCGATACCCCTCCCCACCCCCCCCGAGACCGATACCCCTCCCCACTCCCCCCGAGACCAATACCCCTCTGTGTGACTGGTACCCGTCCACACGCCGCGACCCATACTCCTCCATGGGACAGCACACCGTACAGCCATTAGATGTAGGAGCAGAATTAGGCCATTCTTCCCGTTGGTCTGTTCACCCTTCAATCATGGCTGGTATGTTTCTCAACCCCATTCTCCTGCCCCGACATGCCCCCACATGGCCCCACGTGCCCCCGATGCCCCCACGTGCCCCCGATGCCCCTTACCAATCTCAAACTTATCTATCTCTGTCTTAAATACACTCAGTGACTTGGCCTCCACAGCTCCCTGAAGAAATCAGTTCCACAGATCCACCACCTCTGGCTGAAGAAATGCCCCCTTTTCTCAGTTCTAAAGGATCATGCCTTCTCTGTGAGTCAGTGCCCTGGGGTTTTAGTCTCTCCGACAAGTGGAAACATCTTCTCCAAGCCCACTCTATCCAGGCCTCTCAGTATATCAGATCCCACCCGCACCCCACCCCCCCCCCCCCACCAAACTCGATCGAGTACAGACCCAGAGTCCTCAACCACTCCTCATCCCCAGGATCATTCTTGTAACCCCCCTCTGGACCCCCTCCAACACCAGCACATCCTTCCCTAGATACGGGGCCCAAAACTGTTCACAATATTCCTAATGCAGCCTCAGCAGTACATCCTTGCTTGTGTATTGCAGCCCTGTGGGAATGATGTTAACGTTGCATTTGCCTTCCTAACCACCTACTGAACCTTCACGCCAAATTTAAGAGAATCCTGAAATGTGTCCCAAGTCCCTTTGTGCTTCAGAATTTCCAACACCTTTTCCCATTTAGAGAATACACTCAACTTCGGATCTTCCTACCGAAGTGTACAACCTCTCACTTTCCCACATGGTATTGTGTGTGTCACTTCTTCACCCACTCTCCCAGCCTGTGCAAGTCCTTCCGCAGACTCAAGGTCAGATGGGCTTCAGTTTGGTTTCACAGGTCAGCACAACATCGAGGACCGAAGGGCCTGTACTGTGCTGTAATGTTCTATGTTCCACGCTCCCTCAACACTCCCTGTCCCTCCACCTAGCTTTGTGTCATCTGCCTACTTAGCAACAATATCCTCAGTCCCTTTATCCAGATCATTAATGTGTAATGTGATTAGTTGTGGTCCCAGTGTTATCCCAGCGGAACTCCACTAGTTATCAGCTGCCATCCTGAAAAAGACCCCTTTATCCCCACTTCTGCCAGTCCGCCAATCCTCTACCCATGCCTGTACCTTGCTCCGAATGCCACAAACTCTTAGTTTCTTTTACAGCCTTATGACACCTAGTTGAAGCCCTTTTGGAAATCCAAACAGATCACGTCCACTGGGCTGTCCTTTGTGTAATTTGCTCATTACCTGCTGAAACAATTGCAACAGATTTGTCAGGCATGACCTCTCCTTGATAAAGCCATGATGACTCAGTCCTGTTTTACTGTGCAGTCCCAAGTACTCCACAGTCTCATCCTTAATAATGGACTTTAACATCTTTCCAACTACTGAGGTGAGGCTAACTAGCTGACAGTTTTCTGCCTTCTGCCTGCCTTTCTTCTTAAACTGGGGTGTTACATTAGCCATTTTCCAGTTCTCTGGGACCCTCCCTGACTCCACTGATTCCTAAAAGATCACCACCAATGCCCCGACAATTTCCCCAGCTATCTCCTTCAGCACTCTGGTGTCGTACATCTGGTCCAGGTGATTTATCCACCTTCAGACCTTTCAGCTTCCCCCACACCTCCTCTTTGGTGACGACCACTCTGCAGACCTCTGCCCCCAACTCTCTTGAAGCTCTGGTCTCTTCACTGTAATAACTGACACAAAGTACCTTCAGTTCCTCCACCATTTCTTTGTTCCCCATTATTACATAGAACATATAACATTGCAGCACAGTACAGGCCCTTCGGCCCTCGATGTTGTGCTGACCTGTCATACCGATCTCAAGCCCATCTAACCTACACTATTCCATGTACGTCCATATGCTTGTCCAATGACGACTTAAATGTACCTAAAGTTGGCGAATCTACTACCGTTGCAGGCAAAGCGTTCCATTCCCTTACTACTCTCTGAGTAAAGAAATCACCTCTGACATCTGTCCTATATCTTTCACCCCTCAATTTAAAGCTATGCCCCCTCGTGCTCGCCGTCACCATCCTGGGAAAAAGGCTCTTCCTATCCACCCCATCTAACACTCTGATTGTTTTATATGTTTCAATTAAGTCACCTCTCAACCTTCTTCTCTCTAATGAAAACAGCCTCAAGTCCCTCAGCCTTTCCTCGTAAGACCTTCCCTCCATACCAGGCAACATCCTAGTAAATCTCCTCTGCATCCTTTCCAAAGCTTCCACATCCTTCTTATAATGCGGTGACCAGAACTGTACGCAATACTCCAAGTGCGGCCGCACCAGAGTTTTGTACAGCTTCACCATAACCTCTTGGTTCCGGAACTCGATCCCTCTATTAATAAAAGCTAAAACACTGTAGGCCTTCTTAACAGCCCTGTCAACCTGGGTGGCAACTTTCAAGGATCTGTGTACCTGGACACCGAGCTCTCTCTGCTCATCTACACTACTAAGAATCTTACCATTAGCCCTGTACTTTGCCTTCCGGTTACTCCTACCAAAGTGCATCACCTCACACTTGTCTGCATTAAACTCCATTTGCCACCTCTCAGCCCAGCTCTGCAGCTTATCTATGTCTCTCTGCAACCTACAACATCCTTCGTCACTATCCACAACTCCACCGACCTTAGTGTCGTCTGCAAATTTACTAACCCAATTATTTACTTCTCTAGCCTCATTTTCCAGTGGTTCAGTGTCTGCTCTTCCCTCTCTCTTACATTCTATATACCTTCAAAGAAACTTTTCCAGTATGTTATGTTACTAGCTAAGCTTAGTCTCATATTTTATCTTCTGTCCCTTATTGCTTTTTTTGTCATCTTCTGCTGGTTTCTAAAGGCTTCCCACTAATCTTCACCATATCATACGCTTTTCCTTTCATTTTCATGGGTGGTGGCTCGGTGGTTAGCACTGCCCCCCTCACAGCACCAGGGCCTCGGGTTTGATCCCACCCTTAGGGGACTGTCTGTGTGGAGTTTGCACATTCTCCCCGTGTCTGTGTGGGTTTCTTCCGGTTTCCTCCCACAGTCCAAAGGTGTGCAGAATAGGGTGGATTGGTCGTGGGAAATTGCCCATAACATCCAGGGATGTGCAGGCTAGGTGGGTTAGCCTTGGGAAATGCAGGGTTATAGTGATAGGATAGGAGGAAAGGGTGGGATGCACATTGGAGGGTTGGTTATGGACTCAATGGGCTGAACGGCCTCCTTTCACTCTCGGAATTCTGTGATTATGCTGTCCCTGCCTCTTTATCCCTTTAGTCTGTTTCTTCTTTGGGATGAATTTCTGCTGTGCCTCCAAAATTACCCTGGAAACTCCTGCCTTTGGTGCTCCATCGCCTCCCCTGCCAGGCTTCCCTTCCAATCAGCTGTAGCCACCACCTTCCTCATATCCTTGTAGCTCCCATGATTCAATTGTAATACAGTTACATCCAGCTTCTCCCTCTCAAACTGCAGGGTGAATTCTGCCATGTTATGGTCTCTGCCCCCGGAGGTTCCTTCACCTTAAGCTCCCTCATCAATTGCACATAACCTTGTTAGATGTCATCAAATCCAGAATTGCCTGTTCCCTAGTGAAGTCTACCACAAGCTGCTCCAAAAACCATCTCATTGCCATTCCATGCATTCCTTTTTTTGTTCAAAGGAGCCCACTAACAATCTGATTTTTCTGAGGCCACCTGCAAATTGAATTCCCCTGCGATTATTGTGCCGATGTTGTCCTTGCCTGCCTTTGCTATCTCTGGATGTATTTTTCTCCCCCCATACACTGACTACTTAAGGGGCTTTACAGGGTAAATTCTAAGAGCGTGTTTCATTTCATTGTGGGTATCATTGGCCAGGCCAACATTAATTACCTATCCCTCATTGCTCAGGGGGCAATTTTCCCAGATGGGAGCGTCTGGGATCAGAATAACGGGGAGCCGATTTAACAGAGATGAGGAGGAATTTCCTCTCTCACATTGATAAGATTGTACTATCGGCCCCCCCCAGTCATCAGTGAGAAACTGAAGAGCAAATCTGTAGACAGATCTCGGGCATATTAACAATAATGTGGTTGATATGGTAGGAGATTTTAACTTTCCATCAACTGGCACTGCTGTAGTGTTAAGGGATTAGATGCGCAGGAATTTGTTAAATGTGTTCAAGAAAATTTTCTTTATTGATATGTAAATGTACCTACTAGAGAAGGGGCAGAATTTGACCTACTCTTGGGGAAATAAGACTGGGTGGGTGACTGAGGTGACAGTGGGGGAGCAGTTTGGGATCAGCAACAATAATTCTGCTAGTTTTTAAATAGTTAGGGAAAAGTGTAGAAGTTAAAGTCCTTAACTGGAGCAAATTTTGATGCGGGAAAGTCAGAGGTTTTCAAAATATTACAGTGGAGAAAGAAATGAAGGCTAGCGAAGACGGTGACATGGAGGTGGATAAATCTCAAGGACCTGATCTAGTGTATCCCAGGATGTTGTGGAAAGTTAGGGAAGAAATTGCAAAAATATTTATGTTATTGATAGCCACAGGTGAGGTTCTGGGGGACTGGAGAGCGGCTGATGGCGTGCCTTTATTGGAGAATGGCTGCAGGGAGAAGCCAGGGAACAGTAGACCTGTGGGCCTGATGTCAGTGTTGGCCGTGTTGTCGGAGGAGTTTCTGAGAGATAGAATGTACTTGCATTTGGAGAGACAAGGACTGATTAGGCACAGGCAGCATGACTTTGCATGGAAAATCGTGTCTCAGTAACTTGACTGAGTTTTTTTTGAGGACGTAACAAAAAGATTGCTGAGGGGAGATGTTGGATTTTAGCAAAACCTTTGACAGGGTTCCACAAGGGATTCAGGATGAGCTTACCAACATCGTGGGCCGAAGGGCCTGTACGGTGCTGTACTTTTCTATGTTACCAATTGGATACAAAATTGGTTCATTGGCAGGAGATAGAGGGTGGTGGTAGAGGGTTGCTTTTTTGGACTGGAGGCCAGTGACCAGTGGTGTTCCACAGCGATCGATGCTGGGTCCACTGTTGTTTGTCATTTATATAAAACGATTTGGATGAGAATTTAGGACAGATGATTGGTACATTGGCAGATAACACTAAAATTGGTTGCAAGCAGACAGTGAAGAAGTCTATCTAAGATTACAAAGGGATCTTGACCAATTGGGCCAGTGGGCTAAGGAGTGGCAGATGGAGTATAATTTGGATAAATGTGGGTATCGCATGTTGGTAACACAAATAAGGGAAGGATTTGTAGTTAATGGCTGGGTCGTAGGTCGTGTTGTCAAATAGAGAGATTGAGGTCCATAACTTTTCGAAAGTTGTGTCACAGGTAGATAGGGTGGTTAAGGAGGTATTCAACACACTTGACTTCATTGCACAGACCATTGAGTGCAGGAGTTGGGGTGTTATATTGAGGTTGTACGGGATGTTTATGAGGCCACTTTTGGAGTTCTGTGTGCAGTGCTGGTCACCCTGCTATCGGAGAGGGTGCAGAAAAGATTTATCAGAATGTTGCTGGAACTGGAGGGTTGGAATTAGAAGAGGAGGCTCGATAGACTGAGACTTTTTTCACTGATGCATGGGAGGCTGAGGGGTTGCCTGTCAGAGTTTTATTAAAATCATGAGGGGCATGGATAAGATGAATAGCAAAGGCCTTTTCCCTAGGGTAGGGGGAGTTCAAAACAAGGGGGCATATTTTTAAGGTGAGATGGGAAACATTTAAAATAGAAAAAAGAGAAACTTTTTCACACAGAGCGTGGTTCATGTGTGGAATGGACTGCCAGAGGATGTGGTAGATGCTGATACAGTTAGAACATTTCAAAAATATTGGGACAGGTAGATGAATAGGAAAGGTATAGAGAGATATGGGCCAAAGGCAGGCAAATGGGACAGATTTAGTTTGGGAAACTTGGTCAGCATGGCCCAGTTGGACTGAATGGCCTGCTGTATGACTTTTACAGCCTCCTTCCCGTGACCTATTCCCCAGTCAATCTCCATCAATCCCCATCTGCATCTTCACATCCTCCCCGAAGTAACCAGGGATGGACATAATTCTCTTGTTGTGTCCTAACCAGAGCTTTATAAAGATGCACGAACGATCAGCTCCCTGCTGTTGACCTCAGGACCTCTATTGGAGGATCCCAGGGCCCTTTTGCTTTGTTAACCATTTGCTCAATGTCTCCCATCACCTTCAAAGCTCGATATCCAGGAAGCCTCTCCCATGACAGCTGTATCCATAATATCTCTTCAAACGCCTTCACTAAGACATATCAGCTCACCCTGTCTGCATTCAACTACAGCTGTCCCTGGTCTGGCCATTCTGCCAGCCTACCCGTGTGCTGTACCGTCCCCACAGTTTACCCCATAGCTGCACATTTGTCATTGTCAATGCTGCTTTGTCACTCTGTGTTGCAGCGCGTGGGTTATTCCGTGTATCCTAATGAGACATGAAGAACAGCCGCGGTCCTGACACTAAGTTTTGAGGAACTCCTAGTGTGCAGCACCCTGCAGCCTGAAAAACAGGTGGTTTCAGTCCCTCAGATAATGTTTCACCAAATTCATGTTGACCCTCCTGGCCCACAAGCCTCTGTTTTGCTATTCTGCTTCTTACATCACACCTTGTCAAACACTTCCTTAAAATTCATATAAACTGCACCCACCACGTTGTCTTCATCAATGTGATTTGTTCCCTTCAATAAACTTTTCAAAAATAATCTGCTTTTTAAAACTCATTCTGACTCCCCTTCATGAGCTCCACCCACTCTTTAAGACTGAGATAACAAGGTGTGGATCTGGATGAGCACAGCAGGCCAAGCAGCATCAGAGGAGCAAGAAAGCTGACATTTTGGGCCGACACCCTTCTTAAAGCCTTTTGAGTTAGTTCTATGGTTATTGTTTCTAGAACCTTCCCCAGTGTCGCTGTTTGAGTGGCTGGCCAGTAGTTACCAGGACTGTCCTTATTCCCACATAATCTCAGAATAAGGATTACACATTGAAGTTAGAGAGGAGGAGGGATTTCTTTTCTCAGTTGGGAGTAAAACTGTAGAATTCTTCACCACAGAGGGCTGTTGAGGCTGGGTCATTAAATATATTTGAGGCTGAGATAGATTTACAGTCAGCAAAAATGTATAGAGGGTTATGGAGAAAAGGCAGGAAAGTAGAGCTGGGGATTTTTAGATCAGCCATGACTGGATTGAATGGCAGATTCAAAGAAGACCAAAGAACAAAGAAAATTACAGCACAGGAACAGGCCCCTTCGGCCTGTGCCAATCCAGATCCTCTGTCTAAACCTGTCGCCTACTTTCCAAGGATCTGTATCCCTCCGCTCCCTGCCCATTCATGCATCTATCGAGATACATTTTACATGACACTATCGTGCTCATCTCTACCACCTCCGCTGGCAACACGTTCCAGGCACCCACCACCCTCTGCGTAAAGAACTTTCCACACATGTCTCCCTTAAACTTTCCTCCTCTCACTTTGAACTCATGACCCCTAGTAATAGAGTCCCCCACTCTTGAGGGGGGGAAAAAGCTTCTTGCTATCCACCCTGTCTATACCCTTCATGATTTTGTAGACCTCAATCAGGTCCCCCCTCAATCTCCGTCTTTCTAATTAAAATAATCCTAATCTACTCAACCTCTCTTCATAGCTAGCACCCTCCATACCAGGCAACATCCTGGAGAACCTCTTCTGCACCCTCTCCAAAGCATCCACATCCTTTTGGTAATGTGGCGACCAGAACTGCACACAGTACTCCAAATGTGGCCGAACCAAAGTTCTGTAAAGCTGCCCCATAACTTGCCTGTCCTTACACACAGTGCCCCTTCCAATGAACGTAAACATGCCTTAGGCCTTATAGTACTGCCTTGTCAACCTGTGCTGCCACCTTCAGTGACCTGTGGACCTGTGCACCCAGATCCCTCTGCATATCAATGCTCCTAAGGGTTCTGCCATTCGCTGTATAATTCCCACCTGTACCTGACCTTCCAAAATGCATCACCTAACACTTGTCTGGGTCAAACTCGATGGTACATCTGTCTGCCCATGCTTTAACTAATCGATATCTTGCTGTATCCTCTGAAAATCCTCCTCACTATCCATAACTCCTCCAATCCTTTTATCATCCACAATCCTCCTCACTATCCATAACTCCTCCAATCCTTTTATCATCCACAATCCTCCTCACTATCCATAACTCCTCCAATCCTTTTATCATCCACAATCCTCCTCACTATCCATAACTCCTCCAATTTTTGCATCGTCCACAATCTTCCTCACTAGCCATAACTCCTCCAATCCTGGCATCATCCACAATCCTCCTCACTATCCATTACTCCTCCAATCCTCGTATCATCCTCAATCCTCCTCACTATCCATAACTCCTCCAATCCTGGCATCATCCACAATCCTCCTCACTATCCATAACTCCTCCAATCCTCGTATCATCCACAATCCTCACTATCCATAACTCCTCCAATCCTTGTATCAACCACAATCCTCCTCACTCTCCATAACTCCTCCAATCCTTCTATCGTCCACAAACCTCCTCACTATCCATAACTCCTCCAATCCTTGTATCGTCCGCAATCCTCCTCACTATCCATAACTCCTCCAATCCTCGTATCATCCACAATCCTCCTCACTATCCATAACTCCTCCAATCCTTGTATCAACCACAATCCTCCTCACTATCCATAACTCCTCCAATCCTTGTATCATCCACAACCTCCTCACTATCCATAACTCCTCCAATCCTTGTATCATCCACAACCTCCTCACTATCCATAACTCCTCCAATCCTTGTATCGTCCACAATCCTCCTCACTATCCATAACTCCTCCAATCCTTGTATCGTCCACAATCCTCCTCACTATCCATAAATCCTCCAACCCTTGTGTCATCCACAATCCTCCTCACTATCCATAACTCCTCCAATCCTTGTATCATCCACAATCCTCCTCACTATCCATGACTCCTCCAATCTTAGCATCATCCACAATCCTCCTCACTATCCATAACTCCTCCAATCCTTGTGTCATCCACAATCCTCCTCACTATCCATAACTCCTCCAATGTTAGCATCATCCACAATCCTCCTCACTATCCATATCTCCTCCAATCCTTGTGTCATCCACAATCCTCCTCACTATCCATAACTCCTCCAATCCTTGTGTCATCCACAATCCTCCTCACTCTCCATAACTCCTCCAATCTTTGCATCGTCCACAATCCTCCTCACTATCCATGACTCCTCCAATCCTTGTATCGTCTGCAATACCTCTCACTATCCATAACTCCTCCAATCCTTGTATCATCCACAATCCTCCTCACTATCCATAACTCCTCCAATCTTAGCATCATCCACAATCCTCCTCACTATCCATAACTCCTCCAATCTTAGCATCATCCACAATCCTCCTCACTATCCATATCTCCTCCAATCCTTGTGTCACCCACAATCCTCCTCACTATCCATAACTCCTCCAATCCTTCTCTCGTCCGCAATCCTCCTCACTATCCATAACTCCTCCAATCTTAGCATCATCCACAACCCTCCTCACTATCCACATCTCCTCCAATCGTTGTGTCATCCACAATCCTCCTCACTATCCATAACTCCTCCAATCCTTCTCTCGTCCGCAATCCTCCTCACTCTCCATAACTCCTCCAATCTTAGCATCATCCACAATCCTCCTCTCTATCCATAACTCCTCCAATCCTTCTGTCATCCACAATCCCCCTCGCTATCGATGACTCCTCCAATCCTTCTATCATCCACAATCCTCCTCACTATCCATAACTCCTCCAATCTTAGCATCATCCACAATCCTCCTCACTATCCATATCTCCTCCAATCCTTGTGTCATCCACAATCCTTGTGTCATCCACAATCCTCATCGCTATCCATAACTCCTCCAATCCTTCTATCGTCCACAATCCTCCTCACTATCCATAACTCCTCCAATCCTTGTATCGTCCGCAATCCTCCTCACTATCCATATCTCCTCCAATCCTTGTGTCATCCACAATCCTCCTCACTCTCCATAACTCCTCCAATCTTTGCATCGTCCACAATCCTCCTCACTATCCATGACTCCTCCAATCTTTGTATCGTCTGCAATCCCTCTCACTATCCATAACTCCTCCAATCCTTGTATCATCCACAATCCTCCTCACGATCCATAACTCCTCCAATCTTAGCATCACCCACAATCCTCCTCACTATCCATATCTCCTCCAATCCTTGTGTCATCCACAATCCTCCTCACTATCCATAACTCCTCCAATCTTAGCATCATCCACAATCCTCCTCACTATCCATATCTCCTCCAATCCTTGCGTCATCCACAATCCTCCTCACTATCCATAACTCCTCCAATCCTTCTCTCGTCCGCAATCCTCCTCACTATCCATAACTCCTCCAATCTTAGCATCATCCACAATCCTCCTCACTATCCACATCTCCTCCAATCGTTGTGTCATCCACAATCCTCCTCACTATCCATGACTCCTCCAATCCTTCTCTCGTCCGCAATCCTCCTCACTATCCATGACTCCTCCAATCCTTGTATCGTCCGCAATCCTCCTCAGTATCCATAACTCCTCCAATCCTTGTATCATCCACAATCCTCATCTCTGTCCATAACTCCTCCAATCTTTGCAAGTTCCACAATCCTCTTCACTATCCGTAACTCGTCCAATCTTTGTATCGTCCACAATCCTCCTCACTATCCATAACTCCTCCAATCCTTCTCTCGTCCGCAATCCTCCTCACTATCCATAACTCCTCCAATCTTAGCATCATCCACAATCCTCCTCTCTATCCATAACTCCTCCAATCCTTCTATCATCCACAATCCTCCTCGCTATCCATGACTCCTCCTATCCTTCTGTCATCCACAATCCTCCTCACTATCCATAACTCCTCCAATCCTTGTATCATCCACAATCCTCCTCACTATCCGTAACTCGTCCAATCTTTGTATCGTCCACAATCCTCCTCACTATCCATAACTCCTCCAATCCTTCTCTCGTCCGCAATCCTCCTCACTATCCATAACTCCTCCAATCTTAGCATCATCCACAATCCTCCTCTCTATCCATAACTCCTCCAATCCTTCTATCATCCACAATCCTCCTCGCTATCCATGACTCCTCCAATCCTTCTGTCATCCACAATCCTCCTCACTATCCATAACTCCTCCAATCCTTGTATCATCCACAATCCTCCTCACTATCCATAACTCCTCCAATCCTTGTATCGTCCACAATCCTCCTCACTCTCCATAACTCCTCCAATCTTAGCATCATCCACAATCCTCCTCTCTAACCATAACTCCTCCAATCCTTCTATCATCCACAATCCCCCTCGCTATCCATGACTCCTCCAATCCTTCTATCATCCTCAATCCTCCTCACTATCCATAACTCCTCCAATCCTTGTATCATCCACAATCCTCCTCACTATCCATAACTCCTCCAATCTTAGCATCATCCACAATCCTCCTCACTATCCATATCTCCTCCAATCCTTGTGTCATCCACAATCCTTGTGTCATCCACAATCCTCATCTCTGTCCATAACTCCTCCAATCCTTGTATCATCCATAATCCTCCTCACTATCCATAACTCCTCCAATATTTGTACCATCCACAATCCTCCTCACTATCCATAACTCCTCCAATCCCTGCATCGTCCGCTATCCTCCTCACTATCCATAACTAGTCCAATCCTTCTATCGTCCACAATCCTCCTCAGTATCCATAACTCCTCCAATCCTTGCATGATCCACAATCCTCATCTCTGTCCATAACTCCTCCAATCCTTTTATCATCCACAATCCTCCTCACTATCCATAACTCCTCCAATCTTTGCAAGTTCCACAATCCTCTTCACTATCCGTAACTCGTCCAATCTTTGTATCGTCCACAATCCTCCTCTCTATCCATAACTCCTCCAATCCTTCTATCATCCACAATCCTCCTCACTATCCAAAACTCCTCCAATCCTTGTATCATCCGCAATCCTCACTATCCATAACTCCTCCAATCTTAGCATCATCCACAATCCTCCTCACTATCCATATCTCCTCCAATCCTTGTGTCATCCACAATCCTCCTCACTATCCATAACTCCTCCAATCCTTGTGTCATCCACAATCCTCCTCACTCTCCATAACTCCTCCAATCTTTGCATCGTCCACAATCCTCCTCACTATCCATGACTCCTCCAATCCTTGTATCGTCTGCAATCCCTCTCACTATCCATAACTGCTGCAATCCTTGTATCATCCACAATCCTCCTCACTATCCATAACTCCTCCAATCCTTGTATCGTCCACAATCCTCCTCACTATCCATAACTCCTCCAATCCTTGTGTCGTCCACAATCCTCCTCACTATCCATAACTCCTCCAATCCTTTTATCATCCACAGTCCCCCTCACTATCCATAACTCCTCCAATCTTTGCATCATTTGCAGACTTCCTAATTGGCCTGCCACATTTTCCTCCGCGTCATTTATGTAAATCACGAACAGCAGTGATCCCAGCACTGATCCCTTTGGAACACCATTAGTTACAATCCTCCGTTCTGAAAGGCATCCTTCCACCGCTACCCTCGGCCCCCTTTGGCTGAGCCAGTTCTGTCTCCATTTTGCCAGCTCACCCTGATACCATGTGACTCACTTTTTGTACCAGTCTTCCATGATGGACCTTGTCAAAGGCTTTACTGACGTCCATGTAGACAACATCAACCATTTTCCCCTCATCAGTCATCTTCGTCATCTCCCTAAAAAACTTGATCACGTTAGTGAGGCACAGCCTTTCCCAGCACAAAACCATGTTGTCCATCAGCAATAGGATTTGATGGGCTGAATGGCCTGCTTCTGCACTTACATCTTGTGGTCGAACTGCTGTCTTCACCTGTCCACACATCCCCCAGGTCCTTCTGCTCTGGCAACCCTTTATCTTCTTAATTTTACTGTCTCTCTGTGTTCTTCCAACTGAGAGTTACCCCCCGCCCCCCCCCCCCCCCCCCCCAAGAGTCCTCTGTGTTAGGGTATACCAGTCATGCTTCTAGTTTCTCCAGAAGCTTTCTGTGTCTCTGTGTGTAGTCATTTGCTATTCTCCTCACTCGTTGCTGCATTTCTGAGTCTTGTACAGCATTCAATAGTTGCTATGCACTGCCACGCCCAAGTCATTAATATATATCTAAGAGAGCCATCACTCAACAAGTGGTCATCTTCTATCTTTCCTATCTATTCTGCTGTGAATTTATCAGCAATCCCTCACAGTGCCATTCAACAAAAGCCTTTGGAAGATGTGTTGTACAAACAGTCTGCCTGCCTTTATCAATCAGCTCCATCCTTTCCTCTGTAAAACTCCTTTACATCTGCACATATTCACAGGGCTTTGCTGCTGCAGTCCCAGGCCAGCACCTTCTCTCAGCTGCTGCTGCCGATCCTATGAGAAAATATTCCGATCAGCAATGCGGGAATATCAGAAACCTGAGCACCAGAGTCAGAGACCCTTCCCTACACAAACGTAATCACAAGCTCCCAGGAGCCATTCAGCACAGGACATGGCACTGAGTCACCAAGGGGCTCATTGTGGATGAACTGTGTTCAGCTGATGAGCGAAATTGGGATGTTGACCTTAGGAAATGAATTTGAAACCTCCATAACTTGGGCTACAGTACATTCACTTCCATCATCCATCACTACTGCCCCAGCTCTGATCCCTGTGGCACTCCACTAGTTACAGGCCCACGTTATCCTAACTCTCAGCCTTATATTAGCCAACTCTCTATTCCTGCTAATAATTATCTCTGCGCCATGAGCCCTTCATAAATAGCGTACTGTGTGGTACTTTGTCAAACACTTCAATCCAAATGTGACATCCATTGCTTCCCCGTTATTGATCCACTTTCAGAGAATTCCAATAAATTTGTCAGACATGAAACCATGCTGACTGCTTGATCATTATCGTGTATATCTAAATACCCTGCTATTATATCTTTTATAATAGATTAATATTTTCCAAAAACCTACACTAAACTCACTGGCCTGTAGTTACCTGTTTTTGTCTCCTTCCCTGTGTAAAAAGTGTTATATTGGCAGATTTCTAACCCTGTGGCACTTTTCCGGAATGTAAGGATTCCTATCTGGTTAATGCCAGTGCGTTCACTATCTCTGTAGCTGCTGCTTTTAATGATGAGGATGTTTCTCATCAGGTCCCAGGAACTTCTCTTTCTTTAGACCCATCAGTTTCTTTGGCAGTTTTTCTGTGGTGATAGTTATAATATTTATTTCCTCTGCTTCTTTTACCCCCTTCATTATTTAGTAATACTTATTCACATTGAGAATACCCTCCATCGTGTTAAATGGGATGGGCTTCACACTGATCTAGCAGCTCAAGACTGGGCATCCATGAGGCGCTGTGGGCCATTGACAGCAGCAGGATTGTACTCCAGCACAATCTGTAACCTCATGGCCCGGCGTATCCCTCACTCAACCAGGACCATCAAGCCAGGGGATCAACCCTGGTTCTATGGAGAGTGCAGGAGGGAAGGCCAGGAGCAGCACCAGGCTATACCTGAAGATGAGGCATCAACCTGGTGAAGCCACCAAAGAGGACTAGCTGCGCACCAAACAGCGAAAGCAGCAAGTGACAGACAGAGCTCAGCGATCCCACAACCAGTGGATCAGATCTAAGCTCTGCAGCCCTGCCACATCCAGTTGCGAATGATGGTGGGCAATTAGACAACTCACTGGAGGGAGAGGCTCCACAAATATCCCCATCCTCAGTGATGGAAGGGCCCAGCACATCACTGCAAAAGATAAGGCTGAAGCATTCGCAGAGAACTGTCTTGATCTCCCTCACTATACTGTCCCCTACCACCACTCCATTTCTACATTACTGTTCCATCTGACTTCCTTTACCACAGTGCCACGGCCAGTGAGCACATCTACCCTGCCACCCCCACTGCCATGCAGATATGCTAAAAGTACCTCAAACCTGTTGGACAATTACAGAGACTCGGAATCTTGTGCTCCCAACCCCTGGGTCCCTCAGTCACTGTTACACTCTGCTGACCCTGAACGTGTATCAGATTATTGAACCCAGAGAGATGTGACTGCCCTCTACCTGAGGTGGGGCATCTTCCAGCTACAGCCTGGAATTTCAAGCCCTTTGGAAGTGTACTTGCTCTGGATCTGACTGGCATGCACAAACTCAGATGTTACAGTTTGGATCATCAGAAATAGGAACAGGAGCAGACCATTCAGCCCCTCGAACCTGCTCTGACAATCAATAGCTTCATGGCTTGATCCGACATTCCTCATACCTACATTCCTGCCCTTTCCCTGGAGCTCTTCATTCCCGACTGATCAAGGATCTATCACTCTCAGCCCTAAATATACACAAGGAACCTATGCCCCCACCCCCACAGCTCTCTGTGGCAAGGAATTCCCAAGACCCACAACCCTCTGAGACAAGAACTTCCCATCATCTCAGTCTTAAATTGGTGTCCCTTTACTCTGAGACTGTGCCCCCTGGTCCTAGACCCTCCCATGAAGGGAATATCCTCTCAGCATTTACCCTTAAGAATCTGAGATGTTTTGGGATGATCTGAGATGGGGAAGGTCCTTAATGATTGCTTCACATCAACACTCCCCAAGGAGAAGGTCACGGATGATGGTTAAGATTAAGGAGGGGGTTTATTGATATTCTAGGGCATGTTGATATTAAGAAGGACATGGTGTTGAGTGTCTTCAAAAAGATTAAGGTAGATAAGTGCCCACGGTGAGATGGAATCTATCCCAGGAGACTGACAGGGGCAAGGAGGGAGACTGTGTGTGTTTTTTTACAGAGACCTTTGTATCCTGTTTAGCTACAGGTGGGGTCCCACAGGACCGGAGAATAGGCAATGTTGTTTGGTTAAGAAAGGAAACTGGGATAATCTCAGACATAATAGGCTGAACTACATCAGGGAAATCATTGCAGAAGATGCCTAGGAACAGGATTTGCTTGTACTTGGAGAAGAGTGGCCTTATTAGAGATAGTCAGCACAGCTTTTGGGGGTGAGATCTTGTCTCACAAACTTGAATTGAGATTTTTTGAGAAAGTGACAAAGATGCAGGTTTTTTTTGTTCACTCATGTGATGTGGGCATCTTTGTCCAGACAGCATTTATTGCCCATCCCTAATTGCCAGGGGGCAGTTAAGAGCCAACTACATTGCTGTGGGTCTGGAGTCACATGTAGGACAGACCAGGTAAGGATGGACAGGTTTCCTTAATGAACCAGATGGAATTTTAAGGACATTTAACGATGGATTCATCGTCATGGTGAAATCCTTAATTCCAGATTCTTTTGAATTCAAATTCCACCATCTGCCATGGCAAGAATTGAACCTGGATTTCTACGACTTTAGTGGAGTTTCTGGATTAAATAGTGCAACAATAACACCACCAGGCCTTTGCCGATTCCAAATGGATGTTACTTACATGGATTTTGATAAAGCACTCCAGAAGGTCACTGATTAAATCACATGGGATTCATGGTGAGTTGGTCAGTTGGAAACAAAATTGCTTTGGTCTCACAAGTCAGAGAGTAGGTGTGTGGGGGCGTGGGGGGTGGCGGTGCTGTTTTTCTGACTGCAGGTCTGTGACCAGTGCTGTTCCATAAGGATCAGTGCTGGGATCTCCTGTGTGTGTAATATAGATAAATGATTTGGCTGGGAATGTCGGTGATCACCTGTGTGTGTAATATAGATAAATGATTTGTCTGGGAATGTCGGTGATCTCCTGTGTGTGTAATATAGGTAAATGAGTTGGATGGGAATGTCGGTGATCTCCTGTGTTTGCAACATATATAATGGAGTTTGATGGGTTTTTTTGCCTGCAACAGTAGTACATCTGCCAACTTTAGGCACATTTAAGTCGTCATTGGATAAGCGTATGGATGTACATGGAATAGTGTAGGTTAGATGGGCTTGAGATCGGTATGACAGGTCGGCACAACATCGAGGGCCGAAGGGCCTGTACTGTGCTGTAATGTTCTATGTTCTTCTATGAATGTGGGTGTTCTCCTGTGTTTGTATTACAGATAAATGAATTGGCTGGGAATGTCGGTGATCTCCTGTGTTTGTAATGTGGATAAATGCATTGGATGGGAATGTCACTGATGTCCTGTGTTTGTAATATAGAGAAATGAGTTGGCTGGGAATGTCGTTGATCTCCTGTGTGTGTAATACAGATAAATGATTTGAATGGGAATGTGGGAGCTCTCCTGAGTGTGTATTATACATAAATGAGTTGGATGGGAATGTTGGTGATCTCCTGTGTTTATAATACAGATAAATCAGTTTGAAGGGAATGTAGGTGATCTCCTGTGTGTGTAATATAGATGAATGAGTTTCATGGGAATGTCGGTGATCTCCTGTATGTGTAATATAGACGAATGATTTAGCTGGGAATGTCAGCGATCTCCTTTGTTTGTGATACAGATAAATGAGTTGGATGGGAATGTCATGATCTCCTCTTTTGGTGATATAGATAAATGAGTTTGATGGGAATGTCGTCGATCTCCTGTATTTGTAATATAGAAAACTGTATTGGATGGGAATATTGGGGATCTCCTGTGTTTGTAATACAGATAAATGAGTTGGATGGGAATGACGGTGATCTCCTGTGTGTGTACTGTAGACAAATGATTTGAATGGGAATGTGGGAGATCTCCTGAGTGTGTATTATACATAAATGAGTTGGATGGGAATGTTGGTGATTTCCTGTATTTGTAATATAGATGAATGAGTTGGATGGGAATGTCAGCGATCTCCTGTGTTTCCAATATTGGGAAGTGAGTTGGTTGGGAATGTTGGTGATCTCCTGTGTTTGTAATATAGACAAATGATTTGTCTGGGAATATCGGCGATCTACTGTGTTTGTAATGTAGATAAAAGCATTGGATGGGAATGTCAGTGATCTGAGCATGTAATATAGATGAATGAGTTGGATGGGAATGTCAGTGTTCACCTGTGTGTGTAATATAGATAAATGATTTGTCTGGGAATGTCGGCGATCTCCTGTGTGTATTATAGATAAATGCTTTGGATGGGAATGTTGGTGATCTCGTGTGTTTGTAATATAGATAAAAGAGTTGGATGGGAATGTCGGCGATCTTCTGTGTGTATTATAGATAAATGCTTTGGATGGGAATGTCGGTGATCTCCTGTGTCTGTCAGATAGATAAATGCTTTGGATGGGAATGTCGGTGATCGCCTGTGTTTGTAGTTTAGATAAATGAGTTGGATGGGAAGGTCGGTGATCGCCTGTCTTTGTAGTGTAGATAAATGAGTTGGATGGGAAGGTCGGTGATCTACTGCCTGTGTATTAAAGATAAATGAGTTGATTGGGAATGTGGGTGATCTCCTGTGTGTGTAATATAGATAAATGTGTTGGATGGGAATGTCAGCAATCTTCATTTTTGTAATATAGATAATTGAGTTGGATGGGAATGTCGGTGATCTGTGTGTGTAATATTGGTAAATGAGTTGGATAGGAATGTCGGCGATCCGCTGTGTTTGTAATACAAATAAATGGGTTGGATGGGAATGTCGCTGATCGACTGTGTTTGAAATATATATAAATGAGGTGGATGTGAATGTCGCCGATCTCCTGTGTGCATAATAAAATTAAATGAGTTGGCTGGGAATGTCGATGATCTCCTGTGACTGTAATATGTCTGAATGAGTTTCATGGGAATGCCGGTGATCTCCTGTGTTTGTAATGTAGATAAATGAGTTGGATGGGAATGCCGGTGATCTGTGTGTGTAATATTGGTAAATGAGTTGCATGGGAATGTCGGCGATCTCCTGTGTTTGTAATAAATATAAATGAGTTGGATGGGAATGTCGCTGATCTCCTGTGTGTGTAATATAGATGAATGATTTGGCTGGGAATGTCGGTGATCTCCTGTGTTTGTAATATAGATAAATGAGTTGGATGGGAATGTGTGCAATCTCATGTGGTTGTAATGAAATTAAATGAGTTGGATGGGAATGTCGCTGATCTCCTGTGTCTGTAATATATCTGAATGAGTTTGATGGGAATGTCAGCGATCTCCTGTGTCTGTAATACAGATAAATCAGTTGCATGGGAATGTCGGCGATCTCCTGTGTGTGTAATATGTAGAAATGATTTGGTTGGGAACGTCAGTGATCTCCTGTGTGTGCAATACTGATGACTAATTTGAATGGGAACGTCAGTGATCTCCTGTGTTTGTAATACAGATAAATGTATTGGATGGGAATGTCAGCGATCTCCTGTATTTGCAATATCGGTAAATGATTTGGCTGGGAATTTCGGTGATCTCCTTTGTGTGTAATACAGATGAATCAGTTGGAAGGCAATGTAGGTGATCTGCTGTGTTTGTAACACAGATAAATGAGTTGGATGGGAATGACGGTGATTTCCTGTGTGTGTACTATAGACAAATGATTTGGCTGGGAATGTCGGTGATCTCCTGTGTGTGTAATATAGATGAATGATTTGGTTGGGAATGTCAGTGATATCCTGTATTTGTAATATAGATAAATGAGTTGGATGGGAATTTGGGCAATCTCGTGGTTGTCACATGGATAAATGAGTTGGATGGGAATGTGGTCAATCTCGTGGTTGTCACATAGATAAATGAGTTGGATTGCAATGTTGGTGATCTCCTGTGATTGTAATGAAATTAAATGTGTTGGATGGGAATGTCGGTGATCTCCTGAGTTTGTAATATAGATACATCAGTTGCATGGGAATGTCGGTGAACTCCTGTGATTGTAATATAGATGAATGAGTGGGATGGGAATGTCGGCGATCTCCTGTGTTTCCAATATTGGGAAGTGAGTTGGTTGGCAATGTCGGTGATCTCCTGTGTTTGGAATCTAAATAAATGAGTTAGATGGGAATGTCGGTGATCTCCTGTGTTTGTAATATAGGTAAATGAGTTGAATGGGAATTTCGGCGAGGTCCTTTTATGTAATATAGATAAATGAGGTGGATGGGAATGTCGGTGATCTCCTCTGTTTATAATACAGACAAGTTATTTGGATGGGAATGTCGGCGATCTCGTGTGTTTGTAATATAGATAATTGAGAGGGATGGGAATGTCGGTGATCTGCTGCTGTGTAATATTGATAAATGTTTTGGATGGGAATGTTGGCGTTCACCTGTGTGTGTAATATAGATGAATGATTTGGCTGTTTTGGTGATATAGATAAATGAGTTTGATGGGAATGTCGTTGATCTCCTGTATTTGTAATATAGATAAATGAGTCGGATGGCAATGTCGGTGATCTGTGTGTGTGTAATGTATGTAAATGAGTTTGATGGGAATGTCGGTGATCTACTGTGTTTGTAATGTGAATAAATGTTTTGGCTGGGAATGTTGGTGATCTGTGTGTGTAATATGAATGAATGAGTTCGATAGGAATGTCGGCGATCTTCTGTGTGTATTATAGATAAATGAGTTGGATGGGAATGTCGGTCATCTGTGTGTGTAATGTAGTAAATGAGTTGGATGGGAATGTCGTTGATCTCCTGTGTTGGTAATATAGGTGAAGTAGTTTGATGGGAATGTCGGTGATCTCCTGTGTTTGTAATATATATAAATGAGTTGAATGGAAATGTCGGTGATCTCCTGTGTGTGTAATATAGATGAATGATTTGGATGGGAATGTTGGTGATTTCCTGTATTTGTAATATAGGTGAAGTAGTTTGGTGGGAATGTCGGTGATCTCCTGTGTTTGTAATATATATAAATGAGTTGAATGGGAATGTCGGTGATCTCCTGTGTGTGTAATATAGATGAATGATTTGGATGGGAATGTTGGTGATTTCCTGTATTTGTAATATAGGTGAAGTAGTTTGGTGGGAATGTCGGTGATCTCCTGTGTTTGTAATATATATAAATGAGTTGAATGGGAATGTCGGTGATCTCCTGTGTTTGTAATATAGATAAATGAGTTGGATGGGAATGTGGGCAATCTCATGTGGTTGTAATGAAATTAAATGAGTTGGATGGGAATGTCGCTGATCTCCTGTGCCTGTAATATATCTGAATGAGTTTGGTGGGAATGTCGGCGATCTCCTGTGTCTGTAATACAGATAAATCAGTTGCATGGGAATGTCGGCGATCTCCTGTGTGTGTAATATGTAGAAATGATTTGGTTGGGAATGTCAGTGATCTCCTGTGTGTGCAATACTGATGACTAATTTGAATGGGAACGTCAGTGATCTCCTGTGTTTGTAATACAGATAAATGTGTTGGATGGGAATGTCAGCGATCTCCTGTATTTGCAATATTGGTAAATGATTTGGCTGGGAATGTCGGTGATCTCCTGTGTGTGTAATACAGATGAATCAGTTGGATGGGAATGTAGGTGATCTGCTGTGTGTGTAATATAGATGAATAATTTGGCTGGGAATATCGGTGATCTGTGTGTGTAATATAGATGAATGTTTTGGCTGGGAATGTCGGTGATCTGTATTTGTAATATTGAAAAATGATTTGGATGGGAATGTCAGTGATATCCGGTGTTTGTAATATAGATAAATGAGTTGGATGGGAATTTAGGCGATCTCATGAGGTTGTCACATAGATAAATGAGTTGGATTGCAATATTGGTGATCTCCTGTGATTGTAATGAAATTAAATGTGTTGGATGGGAATGTCGGTGATCTCCTGAGTTTGTAATATAGATAAATCAGTTGCATGGGAATGTCGGTGAACTCCTGTGATTGTAATATAGATGAATGTTTTTGACTGGAATTTCGGTGATCTCCTGTATGTATATTACCGATAAATGAGATGGCGGGGAATGTCGCTGATCTCCTGTGTCTGTAATACAGATAAATCTGTTGGATAGGAATGTGAGTGGTCTCCTGTGTTTGTAATATAGATGAATGAGTTGTGTGGGAATGTCGGCGATCTCCTGTGTGTGCAATACTGATGACTAATTTGAATGGGAATGTCGGTGATCTCCTGTGTCTGTAATACAGATAAATGTGTTGGATGGGAATGTCAGCGATCTCCTGTATTTGCAATATCGGTAAATGATTTGGCTGGGAATGTCGGTGATCTCCTGTGTTTACAATATAGGTAAATGAGTTGGATGGGAATGTCGGTGATCTCCTGTGTGTGTAATATAGGTAAATGAGTTGGATGGGAATGTCGGTGATCTCCTGTGTTTATAATATAGGTAAATGAGTTGGATGGGAATGTCGGTGATCTCCTGTGTTTGAAATATATATAAATGAGTTGGATGGGAATGTCACCGATCTCCTGTATGCATAATAAAATTAAATGAGTTGGATGGGAATGTCGGTGATCTCCTGTGACTGTAACATGTCTGAATGAGTTTCATGGGAATGCCAGTGAGTAGATAAATGCATTGGGTGGGAATGTCGGTGATCTCGTGTGTTCGTAATATTGAAAAATGAGTTCAACGGGAATAGAACAAAGAACAAAGACAATTACAGCACAGGAACAGGCCCTTCGGCCCTCCAAGCCTGTGCCGATCAAGATCCACTGTCTAACCTGTCACCTATTTTCTAAGGGTCTGTATCCATTTGCTCCCTGCCCATCCATGCACCTGTCCAAATATATCTTAAAAGACACTAACGTGTCTGCGTCTACCACCTCCGCTGGCAACGTGTTCCAGGCACCCACCACCCTCTGTGTAAAGAACTTTCCACGCATATCTCCCTTAAACTTTCCTCCTCTCACTTTGAACTCATGAGCCCTAGTAATTGAGTCCCCCTCTCTGGGAAAAAGCTTCTTGCTATCCACCCTGTCTATACCCCTCATGATTTTGTAGACCCCAATCAGGTCCCCCCTCAATCTCCGTCTTTCTAATGAAAATAATCCTAATTTACTCAACCTCTCTTCATAGCTAGCGCCCTCCATACCAGGCAACATCCTGGTGAACCTCCTCTGCACCCTCTCCAAAGCATCCACATCCTTTTGGTAATGTGGCGACCAGAACTGTACACAGTACTCCAAATGTGGCCGAACTAAAGTCCTATACAACTGCAACATGACCTGCCAACTCTTGTACTCAATACCCCGTCCGATGAAGGAAAGCATGCCATATGCCTTCTTGACCACCCTATTGACCTGCGTTGCCACCTTCAGGGAACAATTCACCTGAACACCCAGATCTCTCTGTTCATCAATTTTCCCCAGAGCTTTTCCATTTACTGTATAGTTCGCCCTTGAATTAGATCTTCCAAAATGCATCACCTCGCATTTGCCCGGATTGAACTCCATCTGCCATTTATCTGCCCAACTCTCCAGTCTATCTATATTCTGCTGTAATCTCTGACAGTCCCCTTCACTATCAGCTACTCCACCAATCTTAGTGTCATCAGCAAACTTGCTGATCAGACCATCTGTACCTTCCGCCAGATCATTTACATATATCACAAACAACAGTGGTCCCAGCACAGATCTCTGTGGAACACCACTGGTCATAGGTCTCCAATTTGAGAAACTCCCTTCTACTACTACCCTCTGTCTCCTGTTGCCCAGCCAGTTTTTTATCCATCCAGCTAGCACACCCTGGACCCCATGTGACTTCACTTTCTCCATCAGCCTGCCATGGAGAACCTTATCAAACGCCTTACTGAAGTCCATGTGTATGACATCTACAGCCTTTCCCTCATCAATCAACTTTGTCACGTCCTGAAAGAATTCTATTAAGTTGGTAAGACATGACCTTCCCTGTACAAAACCATGTTGCCTATCACTGATAAGCCTGTTTTCTTCCAAATGGGAATAGATCCTATCCCTCAGTATCTTCTCCAGTAGCTTCCCTACCACTGACGTCAGGCTCACTGGTCGATAATTACCTGGATTATCCTTGCTGCCCTTTTTAAACAAGGGGACAACATTAGCAAGTCTCCAGTCAACCGGGATCTCACCCGTGTCTAAGGACGCTGCAAAGATATCTGTTAGGGCCCCGGCTATTTCCTCTCTCGCTTCCCTCCACAACCTGGGATAGATCCCATCTGGACCTGGGGACTTGTCCACCTTAATGTCTTTTAGGATACCTAACACTTCCTCCTTCCTTATGTCAACTTGACCTAGACTAAACTAACATCGATCCCTAACCTCAACATCTGGCATGTCCCTCTCTTTGGTGAATACCGATGCAAAGTACTCGTTAAGAATGTCACCCATTTTCTCTGACTCAGCGCATAACTTTCCTTCTTTGTCCTTAAGTGGGCCAATCCTTTCTCTAGTTACCCTCTTGCTCTTTATATATGAATGAAAGGCTTTGGGATTTTCCTTAACCATGTTTTCCAGCAATATCTCATGTCCTCTCTTAGCCCTCTTAATCCCTTTTTTCAGATTTGCTCTACATTCCCGATATTCTTGCAAAGCTTCGTCTGTCTTCGGTCGCCTAGACCTCATGTATGCTTCCTTTTTCCCCTTAGCTAGTCTCACAATTTCACCTGTCATCCATGTTTCCCTAATCTTGCCATTTCTATTCCTCATTTTCGCAGTAACATGTCTCTCCTCTCACGCTAATCAACCTCTCCTTAAAAGCCTCCCACATATCAAATGTGGATTTACCTTCAAACAGTTTCTCCAAATCTACATTCCTCAGATCCTGCCGAATCTTGGTATAGTTGGCCTTCCCCCAGTTTAGAACTCTTCCTTTAGGACCACTCCCATCCTTGTCCATGAGTATTGTAAAACTTACGGAATTGTGGTCGCTATTTCCAAAGGAGTCCCCTGCTGTACTATCAGTAGGGTGTCGGTGATCGCCTGTTTCTAATATAGATAAATGATTTGGATGGGAAAGTAGGTGATCTCCTGTTTTTGGAATTGCGATAAATGAGTTGGATGGGAATGTTGGCAACCTCCTGTGTTTGTAAAATAGATAAATGATTTGGATGGGAATGTGGTCGATCTCCTGTGTTTGTGATATAGATGAATGAGTTGGATGGGAATGTCGGTGATCTCCTGTGTATAGATGAATGATTGGCTGGGAATGTCGGTGATCTGAGTGTGTAATATTGAAAAATTAGTTGGATGGGAATGCCGGTGATCGCCTGTGTTTCTAATATATCTGAATGTGTTGGATGGGAATGTCGGCGATCTTCATTTTTGTAATATAGATAAATGAGTTGGATAGGAATTTCGGCGATCTCCTGTGTTTGGAATACAGACAAATAGAACATAGAACATAGAAAAGTACAGCACAGTACAGGCCCTTTGGCCCATGATGTTGTGCCATGGAATAATCCTAATCCAAAAGTAAAATAACCTAATCTACATTCCCCTCAATTCGCTGCTGTCCAGGTGCATGTCCAGCAGTCGCTTAAATGTCACTAATGACTCTGCTTCCATGACTACCACTGGCAAACTATCCCATGCGCTCACAACTCTCTGGGTGAAGAACCTCCCTCTGACATCTCCTCTATACCTTCCTCCTAACACCTTAAAACTATGACCCCTCGTGGCAGTCAGACCTGTCCTGGGGAAAAGTCTCTGGCTATCGACTCTATCCATGCCTCTCATTACCTTGTACACCTCGATCAGGTCACCTCTCTTCCTCCTTCTCTCCAGAGAGAAAAGTCCGAGCTCAGTCAACCTCTCCTCGTAAGACAAGCCCTCCAGTCCAGGCAGCATCCTGGTAAACCTCCTTGGCACCCTCTCCAAAGCCTCCACATCTTTCCTATAATAGTGCGACCAGAACTGGACACAATATTCCAAGTGTGGTCTCACCAGGGTTTTGGAGAGCTGCAGCATAACCTCGCGGCTCTTAAACTCGATTCCCCTGTTAATGAAAGCCAAAGCACCATATGCTTTCTTAACAACCTTATCCACTTGGGTGGCAACTTGGAGGGAGCTTTGCACTTGAACACCAAGATCCCGCTGTTCCTCCACACTGACGAGAATCCTGCCTTTAATCCTATATTCAGCATTTAAGTTCGACCTTCCAAAATGCATCACTTCGCATTTATCCAGGTTGAGCTCCATCTGCCATTTCTCAGCCCAGCTCTGCATTCTGTCCATGTCTCGCTGAAGCCTGCAATAGCCCTCGATACTATCAACAGCACCTCCAACCTTTGTGTCGCCAGCAAACATACTAACCCACCCCTCAACCTCCTCATCCAAGTCATTTATAAAAACTACAAAGAGCAGAGGCCCAAGAACAGAGCCTGCGGGACACCACTCAGCACTGACTTCCAGGCAGAATACTTACCATCTACAACCACTCTCTGCCTCCTGTCAGCCAACCAATTCTGAATCCAGACAGCCAAATCACCCTGTATCCCATACCTCCTGACTTTATGAATGAGCCTGTCGTGGGGAACCTTATCAAATGCCTTGCTGAAGTCCGTGTACACCACATCCACTGCTCGACCGTCATTAACCTGTCTCGTGACTTCCTCAAAGAACTCAATAAGATTTGTGAGGTATGACCTGCCCCTCTCAAAGCCATGCTGACTCCCTTTAATCACGCTATGCTTTTCCAAATACTCATAAATCCTATCCCTCAGAATTCTTTCCAAAACCTTGCTGACCACAGACGTAAGGCTGACTGGTCTGTAATTTCCAGGGATTTCCCTATTCCCTTTCTTGAAAAGAGGAACAACGTTTGCCTCCCTCCAATCTTCCGGTACCATTCCCGTGGAGAGTGAGGAAGCAAAGATCTTCGCCAGCGGCTTAGCAACCTCCTTTCTTGCTTCCCGGAGCAACCTAGGATAAATCTGGTCTGGCCCTGGGGACTTAGCAATCTTAATGTTTGCCAAAATTTCCAGCACATCAACTTCCTCAGTCTCGATCTGTTCAAGCCTGTTTTCCTGCTCCTCAAAGTTCTCATTCACAACAAGGTCCCTTTCCTTAGTGAAAACCGAAGGAAAAAACTCATTTAGGGTTTCCCCTATCTGCTGAGACTCCGCGCACAAGTTCCCTATGCTATCCCTGATCGGCCCTACCTTCTCCCTGATCATTCTCTTATTCCTCACGTATGAGTAAAATGCCTTTGGGTTCTCCCTAATCCTTCCTGCCAAGCCTTTCTCGTGCCCCCTCCTGGCCCTCCTCAGTCCACTTTTGAGCTCTTTCCGAGCAAGCCTGTAATCCTCTAAAGCTGTGCTAGACCCTCACTTCCTCCACCTTACGTACGCTGCCTTTTTCTTTTTGACAAGAAGCACCTGTGTACCTGTCATCCAAGGCTCCTTAATCTTACAACTTCTTACCTGTCTCAGAGGAACAAATTTATACATCACTCGCAACAACTGCTCCTTGAACAGCCTCCACATGTCTGCTGTGCCCTCTCTGTGGAACAATTGCTCCCAATCTGTACTTCCCATCTCCTGTCTGATAGTGTCATAGTTTCCTTTACCCCAGTTAAATATCTTCCCCTGGTAACTGCTCCTTTCCCTTTCCATGGCTATGGTAAATGTGAGGCTGTTGTGGTCACTGTCGCCAAAGTGTTCTCCCACCACGAGATCTGACACCTGTCCTGGCTCATTGCCGAGCACCAAATCCAAAATGGCCTCCCCCCTCGGCCTGTCCACATACTGAGTCAGGAAACCCTCCTGAACACACCTGACAAAAACGGCTCCATCCAAACCATCTGCACTCAGGAGGTTTCAATCTATGTTGGGAAAGTTGAAGTCACCCATAACAACAACCCTGATACGTTTGCACTTTTCAACAATCTGCCGGCCAATGAGTTCTTCAATCTCCCAACTGCTACTTGGGGTCTGTAGAAAACCCCCAGTGAGGTGACTGCTGCCTTGCTGTTCCGAACTTCCACCCATACTGACTCAGTCGACAAACCTTCCTTGGCAACCTCAGCCCATACAACCGCAGTAGACGAGTCCTCAAAGGTTCTTTCAGCCGCCGTTATGCTGTCCTTGACCAACAAAGCCACACCTCCCCCTCTTTTACCACCTTCCCAGACCTTAATGAAAGATCTAAACCCGAGAGCCTGCAACATCCATTCCTGACCCTGCTCTATCCATGTCTCTGAAATGGCTAACGTGGAATGAGTTGGATGGGAATGTCGGTGATCTCCTGTGTGTATTATAGATGAATGAGTTGGATGGGAATGTCGCTGCTCTTCTGTTTCTAATATAGATAAAAGATTTGAATGGGAATGTCGGTGATCTCCTGTATGTGTAACATAGATGAATGAGTTGGATGGGAATGTCTGTGATCTCCTGTATGTGTAATATAGGCGAATGATTTGGCTGGGAATGTCGGTGATCTCCTGTGTGTGTAATATAGATGAATGAATTGATGGGAATGTCTGTGATCTCCTGTGTGTGTAATAAAGATGAATGATTTGGCTGGGAATATCAGTGATCTCCTATATGTGTATTACAGATAAATGAGTTGGATGGGAATGTGGGTGATCTCCTGTGTGTGTATTATAGATAAAAGAGTTGGATGGGAATGGCCAAGATAATAAAGTGTGGAACTGGATGAACACAGCAGGCCAAGCAGCATCTCAGGAGCACAAAAGCTGACGTTTTGGGCCTAGACCCTTCATCAGAGAGGGTCTAGGCCCAAAACATCAGCTTTTGAGCTCCTGAGATGCTGCTTGGCCTGCTGTGTTCATCCAGCTCCGCACTTTGTTATCTTGGATTCTCCAGCATCTGCAGTTCCCATTATCTCTGGATGGGAATGTCGGTGATCTCCTGTGTGTGTAACATAGATAAATGAGTTGAATGGGAATGTCGGTGACACCTGTGTTTGTAATGTTGTTAAATGATTTGGTTGGGAATGTCGGTGATCTCCTGTGTTTGTAATGTTGATAAATGATTTGGTTGGGAATGTCGGTGATCTCCTGTGTAAGGAAAATAGATACAAGAATTGGATAGGAATGTCGGTGATCTCCTGTGATTGTAATATAGATAAATGAGTTGGATGGGAATGTCGGTGATCTCCTATGTAAGGAAAATAGATACAAGAATTGGATAGGAATGTCGGTGATCTCCTGTGATTATAATATAGATAAATGAGTTGGATGGGAATGTCGTTGATCTCCTGTGTTTATAATATAGGTAAATGAGTTGGTTGGGAATGTCGGTGATCTCCTGTGTGTGTAATATAGATAAATGAGTTGGATGGGAATGTCGGTGATCTCCTGTGTGTGTAATATAGATAAATGAGTTGGATGGGAATGTCAGTGATCTCCTGTGTTTACAATATAGGTAAATGAGTTGGATGGGAATGTCAGTGATCTCCTGTGTTTACAATATAGGTAAATGAGTTGGATGGGAATGTCGGTGATCTCCTGTGTGTGTAATATAGGTAAATGAGTTGGATGGGAATGTCAGTGATCTCCTGTGTTTACAATATAGATAAATGAGTTGGATGGGAATGTCGGTGATCTCCTGTGTTTACAATATAGATAAATGAGTTGGATGGGAATGTCGGTGATCTCCTGTGTGTGTAATATAGGTAAATGAGTTGGATGGGAATGTCGGTGATCTGATTAGTAAGTTTGCGATATGTTGATATGTAAATTGGTGGAGTCGTGGATAGTGAGGAAGGTTTTCAAAGGATCCAGCAGGATGTAGGTCAGTTGGAAAGTTGGGCAGAGAAATGGGAGATGGAGTTTAATCCAGACAAGTGTGAGGCGATGCACTGCAGGAGGTGAATTGCAAGGGGAACGTATACAGTAAGTGGCAGGGCCCTTGGGAGCATCAGAGCACAGAGGGACCTTCGGGTGCAGGTCCATAGCTCCCTGAAAGTGGCTACACAAGGAGATTCAGTGGTAAACGCAGCTTCATCAGTCAGGGCACCGTGGTTTACCTTTGGCCAGTCAGGTTACAGCTGTATAAAACTTTAGTGAGGCCACTTTGTGTGTAGTTCTGGTCACCACACCGAAGGAAGATTTGGAGAATTTGGAGCGAGTGCAAAAGAGGCTTACCAGGAGATTGCCTGGATAGGAGTGCATTAGCGAAAAGGAGAGGTTGGACAAACTTGGATTGTTCTCACGCGAGAGTCAAGGCCTGGGGAGCCCCCGATGGAAGCCTGTGTGAGGGGCATGGATAGTGGATAGCCACAGTCTTTTTCCCGTGGTGGAAATGTCAAATACTCGGAGACAGAGAAAGTTAACGGGCATGTGGGAAGGAAGTCTTTTACCCTGACTGTGGTAGGTACCTCATTTGCTTTGCCAGGGGAGGTGGTAGGAACAGATATGATGGCAATGTTTAAGAGGCATTTGGACACGCATGAACAAATAGGGAATAGAGGATATGGAATCTGTGCAGGCAGTTGGAATTAGGTTTCGAAATGACATCCTAGTTGTCACTGACATAGTGGGCTGAGGGCCTGTTCCTGTGATGAACTGTTCAAAGTTCTGTCTTCTTAAATCTGCTTGCGGTATTCTGGATGTGCTCTCCCCAGCACCTAGTACAGTTGCAGTAAAACTTCCCTACTCTAATACTCCAACCCCCATGAAATAAGGGCCAACATTCCCTACACCTTCCTGATTACCTGCTGTACCTGTGTATTAGCTTTCTGGGATTTGTGCACAAACATCCCCCAAATCCCTTTATACTGCAGCTTTCTGCAGTTTCTCCCCATTTAAGTAACACTGTTCCTTTGGTCTCCCTTCCAAAATGAACAACTTCACATTTTCCCACATTATACTCCATTTGCCAATGTTTTGTCCACAGCTTAAACTATCAGTATCTCTTTGCATCCCTCTCAGAGCCTGCCTTCCCGCCTGTTTTTGTGTTCTCTGTAAATTTGGTGACAGGACATTCACTTCCTTCCTCCCAGTCATTCATTATGTTGTAAACAGCTGTGGTCCCTACACTGACCCCTGTCGAACCCACTGGTCACAGGTCACCAACCTGACAAAGATCCCCTTATGCCCACCCACTGTTTCCTGCCCATGAGCCAATTCTCTATCCACGCCAATACACTGTCTCTAACACTGTGGGGTCTTATGGCTTAACCTTTTGTGAGGTACCTTGTGGAACACCTTCTGGAATTCCAAATACAGCACATCCACTAGTTTCCCTCTATCCACTCTGGCTGAGAATACCTTGCAAAACTCAAATAAATTATTCAGACATGATTTTCCTTACATGATGCCGCACTGACTGTGCTTGATTACATTATGATTTTTCAAATTACTTGCTTAATAATTGCTTCCAATAATTTTTCCAACAATGAATGTTGGGCTAATCAGCCTATAGTTACCTGCTTTTTTCCTCCCTTTTTGAATAGAACTGTCACATTGGCAGTTTTCCAATCCTCTGGTACTTCTCCAGAATCCAAGGACTTTTGGAAAATTGTACCCAATGTATCCACTAACTCTGTAGCTCCCTCTTTTAGGGTCTGAGGATGCAGGCTCCTTCAATGCCAGGGGACTTGTCTGCCTTTAGCTGTGCGTGTTTATCAGGTATTACTTCTCTCTCGATGGTGATGGCACTGAATTCCTCCAAAATATCTGTTTAACTCCTCTGCCATTTCTTTGTTCCCCAAGACCATCTCTCCAGGTTCATTTTCTAAGGGACAGTGTTCACTTTGATCCCTCTCCTCTGTTTTCTACATTTAAAGAAGCTTTTACTGTCAGTTTTTATATTACTCACTAGTTTTGCCCAGTACTTTATTTTCTCTATTTTTTTTGGCCCTCCTTTGTTTAGGGTCAGCAATGGTTGTTGGAAGTTCTGGGATTTAGATGCTTTAAAAGAAACAGGGAAAGTGGTGAAAGAGGCGGGGCAGCTACTGAAAGGCAGTTCGAGAATGGTATGTCTGCAGAGTCAGTTTGGGTTGAGGTCAGGAACAAGAAAGGAGCAGCCACTTTATTGGGGTTTCTTTTTATAGACCCCCTAACAGTTGGAGAGAAGTAGAGGAGCTGATTGGGAGGCAGATACTGGAAAGGTGCAGGAGTCACAGGGTTGTAGTCACGGGTGACTTCAACTTTCCAAATATTGATTGGAAACTTTTCAGTTGTAATAGTTTAGATGGAGTGGATTTTGTCAGGTGCGTTCAGGAAGGATTCCTGACAGTACATCGATAGGCCAACACGAGGAGAGACCACTTTGGATTTGGTGCTTGGCAATGAACCAGACCAAGTGTTAAACCTGTTGGTAGGAGAGTATTTTGTCGGTAGCGATCATAACTCTGTTTACAACAGTCATGGAAAAGGATAGGTACGTACAGCAGGGTAAGGTTTGTAGTTGGGGGAAGGGTAATTACAATTCAGTTAGACAAGAACTGGTTAACATAAAATGGGAACAGATGCTTTCAGGGAAGAGCACCACCGAATTGTGGAGATTGTTTAAGGAATGCATACTGTGTGTGCTCAATATGTTTGTCCCTAGTAGGCAGGGAATATGTGGTCGAGTGAGGGAGCCTTGGTTCTCAAGAGAAGTTGAACGACTGGTTAAGAGGAAGAAGGAGGGTCACATAAGGTTTAGGAAACAAGGAATGGAAAAGGCTCTAGAGGGATACAAGTTATCCAGGAAGGAACTGAAGAAAGGACTTAGGAGATCTATAAGGGGGCATGAGAAAACCTTGGCAGATAGGATCAAGGAAAACTCCAAGGCTTTTTCCACATACATGAGGAATAAGGGAATGACCAGAGAAAGGGTTGGGCTGATCAAGGATTGTAAAGGGAATTTGTGCACGGAGCCTAAAGAGATAGGAGAGGTCCTTAATGAATACTTTCCTTCGGTATTCACAACTGAGAGGGACCTAGTTGTAGGGGAGGACAGTGTGAAACAGGCTGGTAGGGCAGAGCAAGTCGATGTAAGGAAGATGAACTAGGAATTTTGAGGAACTTGAAGATAGATAAATCCCCGGGCCTGATGGGATTTATCCAGGGATTCTACAGGAAGTGAGAGAAGAGATCACAGGACCTTTGGCAATGATCTTTTCATCCTCAATGTCCACGGGTAGAGCATCGGAAGATTGGAGAGAGGCAAACGCCATCCCCTTGTTCAACAAAGAGAACAGGGATAATCCCGGAAATTACAGGCCAGTTAGTCTTACGTCAGTGGTGAGCAAATTATTGGAAAGGGGTCTGAGAGATAGGATTTATGATCACTTGGAAAAGCACTGTTTGATTTGTGAGAGTCAGCGTGGATTTGTGAGGGGTATATCATGCCTCACAAACCTTATTGAATTCTTTGAAGAGGTGACCAAACACATGGGTGAAGGTAGAGCAGTAGATATGGTATACATGGATCTAAGTAAGGTGTTTGATAAGGCTCCCCATGGTAAGCTTATGCAGAAGGTAAGGAGGCATGGGATAGGGGGAGATGCGGCAGATTGGATTCAGAATTGGCCAACCCTTATAAGACAAAGGGTGGTAGCCAATGGAAAATATTCAACATGGTGCTCAGTTATGAGTGGTGTACCACAAGGACCTGTTCTGGATCCTCTTCTATTTGTGATTTTTGTAAATGATTTGGATGTAGGAGTAGAAGGGTGGTTTAGGAAGTTTGCGGATGATACAAAGGTGGGTCACATTGTGGACAGTGCGGAGAGCTGTTCTAGGTTACAAAGGGACATTGATAGGATGCAGATCTGGGCTGAGAAGTGGCAGATGGAGTTTAACCCTGAAAAGTGTGAGGTGATTCATTTGGAAGGACAAACTTGAAAGCAGAATATAGGGTTAACAGAAAGATTCTTGGCGGTGTGGAGGAGCAGAGGGATCTTGGGGTTCACGTCCACAGTTCCCTGAGAGCTGCCACCCAGGTGGATAGAGTTGTTAAGAAGGCGTATGGTGTGTTAGCTTTCATTAATAGAGGGATTGAGCTCAAGAGCCGTGAAGTTATGCTCCAGCGACACAAAAGCCTGGTTCGGCCACATCTGGAGTATTGTGTCCAGTTCTGGTCACCTCATTACAGGAAAGATGTGGAAGCACTGGAAAAGGTACAGAGGAGATTTACCAGGAATGGAGGGAAGGTCTTACAAGGAAAGGTTGAGAGAGCTCGGGCTTTTCTCTTCAGAACGACAAAGGATGAGAGGTGATTTGATAGAGATGTACAAAATGATCAGAGCTATAGATAGAGTGGACAGCCAGAGACTTTTTCCTCGGGTGGAGTTAGCTATTACGAGGGGACATAGTTTTAAAGTGAGTGGAGGGAGATACAGTGGAGACATCACAAGTAGGTTCCTTAGAGTGGTTGGGGCGTGGAATGCCTGGAGAGGGTAGTGGAGTTGGCCTCATTAGGGACATTTAAGCGGCTATTAGATCGGCATATGGATGATAGTATAAGGTAGGGGTGGAGGTTAGATAGACCTTAGGTTTAGGGTAAAAATTCAGCACAACATTCTGGGCCGAAGGGCCTGTCCTGTGCTGGACTGTTCCATGTTCTGTGTTCTACGTTCTATGTTTGCTGAATCTATCTCAATCGTTCGGGTTATCACTGACTTTTATTCCTTATTTACGTTGTCTTTCAACTTAATATTCTCCTTAATTCCCTCAGTTAGCCACGGTCGGGTTATCCCTCTCTGAGAACCTTTTCTCCGTACTGCCATGCACTTTTACTGAGTCACAACATACCTCCTTAAAAGTCTGCCACTGCTTGCTTACTGTCATACTGTCACAGAATCATAGAAGCCCTTCACTGTGGAATCAGGCCATTCAGTCTATTGAGTTCATGCTGGCCGTCTTAAAAATCATCCCACCCAAACTCAACCTCCTGCCCTGTCCCTGTAACCCTTATATTTCCCATGGCTAATCCACCTTAACTGCACATCTTTGGACTGTGGGATGAAACCAGAGAACCCAGAGAAAACTCATGCAGACCATTCCTGTTAATCTATCCACCCAGTTCACTTTGGCTAACTCTGTCCTCATTGAATTGTAATTCTCTTTATTTAAGTTAAACACAGTTGTTTCTGACCTTAGTTTTTCACTCTCAAGCTGAACTTTAAATTCTATCATGTTATCATCACTACGTTCCAGGGATTGTTCACTCTGATCATTTATTAAGTCTGCCTCATTACCCATCACCAGATCCAGGACAGCCTGCTTCCTGTTTAGCCCCATAGCATATTGTTCTAGGAAACAATCCCTAATGCCCCTTATGAGTTTATTGTTGCAGCTGCCCTTTCCAACTCAATTGACCCAATCAACATGAAGATTAATATCACCCATAATTATTGCTCAGATATTTTTACGGTCTCCTATTATTTGTTGATTTACAGTGTTCCCCACAGTGTCGCTATTGTTAGGCTCTCTACATTACTCCTACCAATGTCTCCCTTCCCTTACTGATTTGTACGTTCACCCACAAGGACTGTCCATCATCCGAGTCTCGACCGTCTCCCACAACTGTCTTCACTTCATCTCTTATTGACAGCGCTACCCCACCACCATGTCATTCCCACCTGTGTCTCCGAAATGTCAGGCATCCCTCTGTTGTAGAGCCATAGAGCTGTACAGCACAAAAACAGACCCTTCGGTCCAACTCATACATGCCAACCAGATATCTTAAATTAATCTCGGCCCGTTTGCCAGTATTTGGCCCATATCCCTCAGAACCCTTCCTATTCATATGTACATCCAGTTGCCTTTTAAATGTTGTAACTGTGCCAGCCTCTAACACTTCCTCTGGCAGCTCATTCCATAAACACACCTCCCTCTGCATGAAAATGTTGGCCCTTCGGTCCCTGTTAAACCTTTCCCACCTCACTTTAAACGATGCCCCTCTAGTTTTGGACTCCTCTACCCCAGGGAAAAGACAATTTATTCTATCCATGCCCCTAATGATTTTATAAACCTCTATAAGGTCACCCCTCAGCCTCCGACATTCCAGGGAAAATAGTCCCAGCCTATTCAGCCTCTCCCTGTAGCTCAAACCCTCCAACCCTGGCAACATCCCCGTAAATCTTTTCTGAACCCTTTCAAGTTTAACATCCTTCCTATCGCAGGGAGACCAGACGCAGTGTTCCAAAAGGGCCTAACCAATGCTCTGTACAGTTGTCAGTTAAATTCCCATTTTGAAATGAAAACAGAAGTTGCTGGAAAGCTCAGCAGGTCCAGCGGCATCTGAGGAGAGAGATCAGGGTTAACATTTCAGGCTGAGTGACCCCTCCTCTGTACTCTCACTTTTGATCTCCTTGTAACTCTGTTTCTATCATGACTATGAAGTGATATTCAATTACCTCAGTTCGTCTACTTTATTCTGATTGCTTCTTGCATTAAGGTACAGAGCCTTTATGTCTGTTCTATCATTGAGCTTCCCTCCATTTTAATTGTTCATTGGGACAATATGACATTCACACTCTAACCCTTCCTTTCTTCTCTGGTAACAGTCAGCCCAACACTACCCACCAAAAATTTTCCATGTCATTCATGTGTTCTCAGAAAGTATTTAATTGTTATATTTAACTTTACACTTAACATAGAACATAGAAAAGTACAGCACGGTACAGGCCCTTTGGCCCTCGATGTTGTGCCGTGGAATAATCCTAATCCAAAAATAAAATAACCTAACCCACATTCCCCTCAATTCACTGCTGCCCATGTGCATGCCCAGCGGTCGCTTAAATGTCACTAATGACTCCGCTTCCATGACTACCACTGGCAAACTATTCCATGCGCTCACAACTCTCTGGGTGAAGAACCTCCCTCTGACATCTCCACTATACCTTCCTCCTAACACCTTAAAACTATGACCCCTCGTGGCAGTCAATCCTGCCCTGGGGAAGGTCTCTGGCTTTCTGGTGTATTTTGTTAACCTTACAACAAGCTGCAAAAATGTTTTCACCATCAGGAGTAGAATAAACATTAATCACAGACCAGGCACTCACCAAATATCCTCAATAACAAAGTGTGGAGCTGGATGAACAAGCAGGCCAAGCAGCATCTTAGGAGCCCAAAAGCTGACGTTTCAGGCCTGGACCCTTCATCAGCTTTTTGCTCCTAAGATGCTGCTTGGCCTGTTGTGTTCATCCAGCTCCACATTTCGTTATCTCGGATTCTTCAGCATCTGCAGTTCCCATTATCACTGATACACACCAAATATCCAGCTACTTCTCCTCCAGCAGAGTAGGAACGAAAGTTTAAAAAAGATAACAGACAAAGACAGAAACTGAGGAGGGGAAAAGAACTTTGTTAACACCCTGAGTCACTGTACATTGGTACTCAGTTGTAAATCACGCCCTGGCTCTCCAACGTCTCCTGTTACAAAAGACCGATCTGCCACACAGTTAATTAGGATCAAACTGCAGCTGATTTGTAACTGAGCAGTTCTCCAATGTGCTGCTTCAAACCAAAGCCCTGGTGAAGGCCGACAACAGCATTGAAAATGAAGATTTCACTTGAATGCAGCTACAGACTGAGGTTGGGTTTGCAGATTTGCTCAGTTGATTACTTCAGATTGAGTTGGGCTTTGAGTCTGAGGCAGGACATTTGTTGGGATTGATTTGGGATTTGATGCATGCAAAACGAGGTTTTGGGATTGTGGTTGAATTGGAGATTTTCTGAGTTGGCACTGTGGAATCAAGATGGGTTTGAGGATTGATGAGTTGCTGAGGAGGGGTCTCAGTTTGACGATTGATGAGTTGCTGAGGGGGGGGGGTCTCAGTTTGACGATTGATGAGTTGCTGAGGGGGGGGTCTCAGTTTGACGATTGATGAGTTGCTGAGGGGGCCTCAGTTTGACGATTGATGAGTTGCTGAGGGGGGGTCTCAGTTTGACGATTGATGAGTTGCTGAGGGGGCCTCAGTTTGACGATTGATGAGTTGCTGAGGGGGGTGTCTCAGTTTGACGATTGATGAGATGCTGAGGGGGGTTCTCAGTTTGACAATTGATGAGTTGGTGAGGTGGGGGTCTCAGTTTGACGATTGAGATGCTGAGGTAGGGGTCTCAGTTTGACGATTGATGAGTTGGTGAGGGGGGGCCTCAGTTTGACGATTGAGATGCTGAGGTAGGGGTCTCAGTTTGACGATTGATGAGTTGGTGAGGGGGGGCCTCAGTTCGACGATTATTGAGTTGGTGAGGTGGGGGTCTCAGTTTGACAATTGATGAGATGGTGAGGGGGTGTCTCAGTTCGACGATTGATGAGTTGGTGAGGTGGGTTCTCACTTCGATGATTGATGAGATGCTGAGGGGGGGGGGGCGGCCTTAGTTTGATGATTTATGAGATGCTGAGGGGTTGTGTCTCAGTTTGACGATTGATGAGATGGTGAGGGAGGTCTGTCAGTTTGACGATTGATCAGTTGGTGAGGGGGGGGTGTCTCAGTTTGAGGATTGATGAGTTGGTCAGGGGGTTCTCATTGAGGTTTGAGGAAATTTGGTGTGGACAAACACTAGTCTCTGAAGGTAGCATGGCAGGTGGATAAAGTGGTTGGAAAGGCAAATGGGACCATTGCTGGGACATGAAATTTGACAGTAGGGAATTTACATGTTGGTTAGGCCAAAGCTAGAGTAATGTGTGCAGATCTAGAATCCACATCTAGGAGAGAGAGATGTGATTGCACTGGAGAGGGTGCAGAGACAATTTACCATGTTGCCTGGGCTGGAGAGTTTCAGTTGTGAAGAGAGATTGGACAGACTGGGGTTATTTTCCTTGGAGCAGAGGAGATGGAGAGTGGGCAGGATTCGGATGTGTAAAATTATGAGGGGAATAGACAGGGCAGATTGAAAGAAATTTTACCCCTTGATTAAGGGATCAATGACCAGGGGCCAAGATGTGAGGTAAGGGACAGAAGGTTTGTATGAGATGTGAGGAACATTTCTCTTATAGACTATGGACTATTAGTGACAGGAAGCTTGACTTTGTGCAGGGGAGGTCAGGTCTCACAAATGCAATTGAGTTTTTTGAGGACGTGACAGAGGTGATTGCTGAGGGTAGCGTGATAGATGTCTGTATGGACTTCAGCAAGGCCTCTAACATGATCCCTCATGACAGGCTGATACAAAAGGTGAAGGCATATGGGATATGTGGTGAGGCGGTAAGATGGATAAAGACCTGTCATAGAAGCCAGAGAGTAGCAGCGGAAGCACGTATTTCTAACTGCAGATCTGTGAGCAGTGACGTTCCGCACGGATCAGTGCTGGGACCCCTGTTGCTTGGAATGTGTATAAATGATTTGGAGGAGAATGTAGATTGTCTGATTAATAAGTTTGCAGATGACACCAAGGATGGGAGCATTATGGATAGTGAGGAGGATTGCCAGAGTATATAGCAGGATGTAAATTGGCTGGATAACAAAGTGTGGGGCTGGATGAACACAGCAGAGCTCTCTGATGAAGGGTCTAGACCCGAAACGTCAGCTTTTGTGCTCCTGAGATGCAGCCCCACACTTTGTTATCTTGGATTCTCCAGGATCTGCAGTTACCATTATCCCTGTAAATTGGCTGCAGTCTTGGGCAGAGAAATGGCAGATGAGATTTAATCTGGACAGAGGTGAGCTGATCCATTTTGGAAGGTCTAATGCAGGAGGGAAGTATAGAATAAATGGAAGAACCTTCAGTAACACCAGCATACAGAGGGGTCGAGATGGACAGGCCCACAGTTCCCTGAAAGTGGCATCACAAATGAATAACAAGGTGTGGACCTGGATGAACACAGCAGGCCAGGCAGCACCAGAGGAGCAGGAAATCTGGCGTTTCGCATCGGGACCCCTCTTCAGAAATGGGGGAGGGGAAGGGATTTCTGAAATAAATAGGGAGACAGGGGGAGGTGGATCAAAGATGGTTAGAGGAGAAGATAGGTGGAGAGGAGACAGACAGGTCAAACAGGCGGGGATGGAGCCAGTAAAGGTGAGGGTAGGTGGGGAGGTAGGGGAGGACAGACAAGTCAAGGGGGCAGGATGAGGTTTGTGGGTAGGAAATGGGGGTGGGGCTTGAGGTGGGAGGAATGGTTAGGGAGGAGGGAATTAGCTGGGCTGGTTTTGGCATGTGGTCAGGGGAGAGGAGATTTTGAAGCTTTGGGCTGCAGGATTCCCAAGCGGAATATGAGTTGCTGTTCCTGCAACCTTCGGGTGGCATCATTGTGGCACTGCAGAAGGCCCAGGATGGACATGTCATCAAGAGAATGGGAGGGAGTGGAAATGGTTCGCGACTGGGAGGTGCAGTTGTTTGTTGCGAACCGAGCGGAGGTGTCTGCAAAGCGGTCCCCAAGCCTCCGCTTGGTTTCCCCAATGTAGAGGAAGCCACACTGGTACAGTGGATACAGTATACCACATTGGCGGATGTGCAGGTGAACATCTGTTTGATGTGGAAAGTCATCTTGGAGCCTGGGCTGGGGGTGAGGGAGGAGGTGTGGGGGCAAGTGTAGCACTTCCTGCGGTTGCAGGGGAAGGTGCCGGGTGTGGTGGGGTTGGCGGGCAGTGTGGAGCAGACGGGAGTCATGGAGAGAGTGGTCTCTCCGGAAAGCAGACAAGGATGGGTATGGAAAAATGTCTTGGGTGGGGTCGGATTGTAGATGGCGGAAGTGTTGGAGGATGATGCGTTGTATCCAGAGGTTGTTGGGGTGGTGTGTGAGAACGAGGGGGATTCTGTTTTGGTTGTTTTTGTGAATAGGGGATGAGAGGAAAAAAGAGGACATCTGGGATGTTTGGGAGTGGAATGCCTCATCCTGGCAGCAGATGCGGCAGAGGTGAAGGAATTGGGAATAGGGGATGGAATTTTTGCAGGAGGGTGGGTGGGAGGAGGTGTATTCTAGGTAGCTGTGGGAGTCGGTGGGCTTGAAATGGACATCAGTTTCTAGCTTGTTCCCTGAGATGGAGACTGAGAGGTCCAGGAAGGTGAGGGATGTGTTGGAGATGGCCCAGGTGAACTTGAGGTTGGGGTGGAAGGTGTTGGTGAAGTGGATGAACTGTTCGAGCTCCTCTGGGGAGCAAGAGGCGGCGCCGATACAATCATCAATGTACCGGAGGAAGAGGTGGGGTTTGGGGCCTGTGTAGGTGCGGAAGAGGGACTGTTCCACGTAACCTACAAAGAGGCAGGCATAGCTGGGGCCCATTTGTCTGTACAAAGTGGGAGGAATCGAAAGAGAAGTTGAGGGTGAGGACAAGTTCAGCTAGGCGGATGAGGCTGTCGGTGGAGGGGGAGTGGTCAGGCATTTGGCCTTGGCGATGTAGAGGTCAGTGCGCCATACTACCACTGCGCCACCCTTGTCTGTGGGTTTGATGGTGAGGTTGGGGTTGGAGCGGAGGGAGCAGAGGGCTGCCCGTTCTGCGGGGGAGAGGTTGGAGTGGGTGAGAGGGGTGGAGAGGTTGAGGCGGTTAATGTCTCGACGGCAGTTGGAGATGAAGAGGTCGAGGGAAGGTAGGAGGCCTGGGGGTGGTGTCCAGGATGAGGACTTGTGTTGGATGCGGGTGAAGGGGTCAGTGGAGGGAGGGTTAGGCTCCCGGTTAGAGAAGTAGGCATGGAGGCGAAGGCGGCGGAAAAACTGCTCGATGTCCAACCGTGACTGGTATTCGTTGATGTGTGGGTGGAGGGGGACAAAGGTGAGCCCCTTGCTTAGGACTGACCGTTCGTCCTTAGTCAGGGGGAGATCTGGGGGGAAGGTGAAGACTCGGCAGGGTTCAGTGTTATTGTCTTGTCTCGAGATGCTGGCTGTGAAGCTGGTGGGCAGAGCAACGTCACTGGTGGGCTTTCTGCTTTGCAGAACACCTCCGCTCGGTTCGCAGTAAACAACTGCACCTCCCAGTCGCAAACCATTTCCACTCCCCCTCCCATTCCTTAGATGACATGTCCATCATGGGCCTCCTGCAGTGCCACAATGATGCCACCCGAAGGTTGCAGGAACAGCAACTCATATTCCGCTTGGGAACCCTGCAGCCCAATGGTATCAATGTGGACTTCACCAGCTTCAAAATCTCCCCTTCCCTCCACTGCATCCCAAAACCAGCTCAGCTCGTCCCCTCCCCCCACCGCATCCCAAAACCAGCCCAGCCTGTCTCTGCTTCCCTAACCTGTTCTTCCTCTCACCCATCCCTTCCTCCCACCTCAAGCCGCACCTCCATCTCCTACCTACTAACCTCATCCCACCTCCTTGACCTGTCCGTCTTCCCTGGACTGACCTATCCCCTCCCTACCTCCCCACCTATACTCTCCTCTCCACCTATCTTCTTTACTCTCCATCTTTGGTCCGCCTCCCCCTCTCTCCCTATTTATTCTAGAACCCTCACCCCATCCCCCTCTCTGATGAAGGGTCTAGGCCCGAAACGTCAGCTTTTGTGCTCCTGAGATGCTGCTGGGCCTGCTGTGTTCATCCAGCCTCACGTTTTATTACCTTGGACTTCTCCAGCATCTGCAGTTCCCATTATCCCTGTCACAAATGGATAAGGTGGCCAAAAGGGTAAATGATATGCTTCCCTTCTTTGGCACAGAGTTTAAAAATCAGCGAGTCATGTTTGCAGCTGTGTGAAATGTTGGTGGGCTACATTTGGAAGATTGTGTACAGTCTGTCTGTTACATGACCGGAAGAGGCTTTGGAGAGGGCACAGAAACAGTCTGTCAGGACATTGCCTGGTTTGGAGCGTATTAGCTATCAGGAGAGGCAGGGCAAATTTGGTTAGTTTTCACTTGAACATGGGAGGCTGAGGGATGCCCTGATCGAAGTTGACAATATGATGGGAGGCACGGACAGATTGGAGAGTCAGACTCTTTCTCCCCAGGGTAAAAATGTCAATTACTAGGGACATGGGTGTAAGATAAAAGAGGGAAACGTTAAAGGAGATGTGAGAGGAAGTTATTTTGTTTACCCAAAGGATTGTAAATGCCAGAGGAGGGGGTGAAGGTGAATATGATAGCAATGTTTAAGAGGCAACTTGGCAGATACACAAACAGACAGGGACTGGAGAGATGTTAAAAGGGCGTTTACTTTAGAAAGGTATCACATGCTGGCACAGGCTTGATGGGCCAAAGGGCCTGTTCCCAGGCTGTAATGCACTTTGTTCTGTAGAGAAGCGGGATCAGAATGCTGCTTCTCGGCCATCCTTCTCCAGGCACAGGAAGAAAGCTCTCTGACTGATTTATTAAAACTTACAGCTTACTGCAACTGCTGAGAGAAAATAAACTGACTGACTTCGGACATGAGATACTTTTTTACTGCAGAGCAAAAACAATTCTTTCTCCACCAGACTTTTGCTGGCCTCGAACCTCAACATTCATTACTCACAACTGGAAACAAAAAGTTTCCGCAGATCACAGTGGATCATGCAGCATCCACGGAGAGAGAGAGACCCAGCTAACGTTTCCAGTCTAGATCACTCTTCATCAGAACGGAACTAAGCTCTTCAGTGATCTAGGAGCCAATCCCATCACTGTTGTCAGGCAGAAAACCTCTAGTCATCAGCACCTAGTCTCCAATCAGCAGCCTGCCTTGGTCTCCCAGACACCCTGGATCACTCAGGGATTGGGGTATCCCAGTACCTCTGATGGATTAGAGTCCCCTGGATCACTCAGGGATGGGGGTATCCCAGTATCTCTGATGGATTAGAGTCCCCTGGATCACTCAGGGATGGGGGTATCCCAGTACCTCTGATGGATTAGAGTCCCCTGGATCACTCAGGGATGGGGGTATCCCAGTACCTCTGCTGGATTACAGTTCCCTGGATCACTCAGGGATGGGGGTATCCCAGTACCTCTGATGGATTACAGTGCCCTGGATCACTCAGGGATGGGGGTATCCCAGTACCTCTGATGGATTAGAGTCCCCTGGATCACTCAGGGATGGGGGTATCCCAGTATCTCTGATGTATTACAGTCCCCTGGATCACTCAGGGATGGGGGTATCCCAGTACCTCTGATGGATTAGAGTCCCCTGGATCACTCAGGGATGGGGGTATCGCAGTACCTCTGATGGATTACAGTGCCCTGGATCACTCAGGGATGGGGGTATCCCAGTACCTCTGATGTATTAGAGTCCCCTGGATCACTCAGGGATGGGGGTATCCCAGTATCTCTGATGTATTACAGTCCCCTGGATCACTCAGGGATGGGGGTATCCCAGTATCTCTGATGTATTACAGTCCCCTGGATCACTCAGGGATGGGGGTATCCCAGTACCTCTGATGGATTAGAGTCCCCTGGATCACTCAGGGATGGGGGTATCCCAGTATCTCTGATGTATTACAGTCCCCTGGATCACTCAGAGATGGGGGTATCCCAGTATCTCTGATGTATTACAGTCCCCTGGATCACTCAGGGATGGGGGTATCCCAGTACCTCTGCTGGATTACAGTCCCCGGATCACTCAGGAATGGGGGTATCCCAGTACCTCTGATGGATTAGAGTGCCCTGGATCACTCAGAGATGGGGGTATCCCAGTACCTCTGCTGGATTACAGTGCCCTGGATCACTCAGGGATGGGGGTATCCCAGTACCTCTGATGGATTACAGTGCCCTGGATCACTCAGGGATGGGGGTATCCCAGTACCTCTGATGGATTACAGTGCCCTGAATCACTCAGGGATGGGGGTATTCCCAGTACCTCTCATGGATTACAGTCCCCTGGATCACTCAGGGATGGGAGTATTCCAGTACTAGTGAGTTTTGAGAAGATTTGTAACTCAGGTTGAGGTTCTGGATGTGAGTTTGCTCGCTGAGCTGGAAGGTTAGTTTTCAGACGTTTCGTCACCATTCTAGGTAACATCATCTGTGAGCCTCCGACGAAGCGCTGGTGTTACGTCCCGCTTTCTATTTATCTGTTCAGGTTTCCTTGGGTTGGTGATGTCATTTCCTGTGTTGGTGATGTCATTTCCTGTTCTTTTTCTCAGGGATGGTAGATGGGCTCCAAGTCAATGTGTTTGTTGATGGAATTCCGGTTGGAATGCCATGCTTCTAGGAATTCTCGTGCGTGTCTCTGTTTGGCTTGTCCTAGGATGGATGTGTTGTCCCAATCAAAGTGGTGTCCTTCCTTATCTGTATGTAAGGATACTAGTGATAGTGGGTCATATCGTTTTGTGGCTAGTTGATGTCATGTATCCTGGTGGCTAGCTTTCTGCCAGTTTGTCCAATGTAGTGTTTGTCACAGTTCTTGCAAGGTATGTTGTAGATGACGTTCGTTTTGCATGTTGTCTGTAGAAGGTCTTTTAAGTTCATTAGCTGCTGTTTTAGTGTGTTGGTGGGTTTGTGGGCTACCCTGATGCCAAGAGGTCCGAGTAGTCTGGCAGTCATTTCGGAAATGTCTTTGATGTAGGGGAGAGTGGTTATGGTTTCTGAGCCCGTTTTGTCTGTTTGTTTGGGTTTGTTGCTGAGAAATTGGCGGAATGTGTTCATTGGGTACCCGTTCTTTTTGAATACGCTGTATAGGTGATTTTCCTCTGCTCTGCGTAGTTCCTCTGTGCTGCAGTGTGTGGTGGCTCGTTGGAATAATGTTCTAATGCAGCTTCGTTTGTGGGTGTTGGGATGGTTGCTCCTGTAGTTCAGTATTTGGTCCGTATGTGTTGTTTTCCTGTAGACGCTGGTTTGAAGTTCTCCATTGACTGTTCGCTCTACTGTGACATCTAGGAATGGCAGTTTGCTGTTGTTTTCCTCCTCTTTTGTGAATGTTATGCCAGTAAAGGGTATTATTGATGGTCTTGAAGGTTTCCTCTAATTTGTTTTGTTTAGTGATGACAAAGGTGTCATCCACATAGCGGACCCAAAGTTTGGGTTGGATGATTGGCAGAGCTGTTTGTTCGAGTCTCTGCATTACTGCCTCTGCTAAGAACCCTGATATCGGAGATCCCATGGGTGTACCGTTGGTTTGTTTGTAGGTTTTGTTAATGAAAGTGAAGTGGGTGGTAAGGCATAGGTCCACTAGCTTGATGATGTTGTCCTTGCTGATGAGAAACCATAACCGCTCTCCCCTACATCAAAGACATTTCCGAAATGACTGCCAGACTACTCGGACCTCTTGGCATCAGGGTATCCCACAAACCCACCAACACACTAAAACAGCAGCTAATGAACTTAAAAGACCCTACACAGACAACAAATAAAACGAACGTCAACTACAAAATACCTTGCAAGAACTGTGACAAACACTACATTGGACAAACTGGCAGAAAGCTAGCCACCAGGATACATGAACATCAACTAGCCACAAAACGATATGACCCACTATCACTCGTATCCTTAAATACAGATGAGGAAGGACACCACTTTGATTGGGACAACACATCCATCCTAGGACAAGCCAAACAGAGACATGCACGAGAATTCCTAGAAGCATGGCATTCCAACCGGAATTCCATCAACAAACACATTGATTTGGAGCCCATCTACCATCCTCTGAGAAAAAGAACAGGAAATGACATCACCAACCCAAGGAAACCTGAACAGATAAATAGAAAGCGGGACATAACACCAGCGCTTCGTTGGAGGCTCACTGATGATGTTACCTAGAATGGTGACGAAACGTCTGAAAACTAACCTTCCAGCGCAGCGAGCAAACTCACATCCAGTATCCCAGTACCTCTGATGTATTACAGTCCCCTGGATCACTCAGGGATGGGGGTATCCCAGTACCTCTGATGTATTACAGTCCCCGGATCACTCAGGGATGGGGGTATCCCAGTACGTCTGCTGGATTACAGTGCCCTGGATCACTCAGGGATGGGGGTATCCCAGTACCTCTGATGGATTAGAGTCCCCTGGATCACTCAGGGATGGGAGTATCCCAGTACCTCTGATGGATTACAAGCCCTGGATCACTCAGGGATGGGGGTATCCCAGTACCTCTGATGGATTACAAGCCCTGGATCACTCAGGGATGGGGGTATCCCAGTACCTGTGATGGATTAGAGTCCCCTGGATCACTCAGGGATGGGTGTATCCCAGTACCTCTGATGGATTAGAGTCCCCTGGATCACTCAGGGATGGGGGCATCCCAGTACCTCTGATGGATTACAAGCCCTGGATCACTCAGGGATGGGGGTATCCCAGTACCTCTGATGGATTAGAGTCCCCTGGATCACTCAGGGATGGGGGTATCCCAGTACCTGTGATGGATTAGAGTCCCCTGGATCACTCAGGGATGGGGGTATCCCAGTATCTCTGATGGATTAGAGTCCCCTGGATCACTCAGGGATGGGGGTATCCCAGTACCTCTGATGGATTACAGTCCCTTGACGGGTTTTTGAGCCGCTGGCCTTCATTTTTCAGTGATGATCTTCAGTTCCTCAGTGATAGTTTGTGTTGGCTCCTCTGTCGGTCCCTCCCTCCCTCCGTTTCTGTCTGTCTCCCTCCCCTTTTCTTTCTCTGACCACTGTCCCTGTGTCTCCCACCCGCGCACCCCCACCGTCCCATCTCTCTCACTCGGCCTGTTTGTGTGTGTGTTTTAGCTCCAGCCAATGCTCGCATTATCCATGCTGGCCAGGCCTGTGTGGTCAAAGACGATAACATCAGTGAACGTGTCTATACCATTCGAGAGGGGAGCACCCTGCTGCTGGTTTGCCTAGTAACCGGCCATCCAAGACCCCAGGTACCCTACCGCGGTGGGGGGGGGGGGGGGGTGCGGGGGTGCACGAGTCGGGGGCAGCGGGGTGGTGCTGAGGTGGAGAGGGTGTTTGACTGAGGGAAGGAATGATGGAGGGGAGAGGACATGAGGGGAAGAATGAAGAGAGTGAGCAAGGAGCAGAGAGGGGAAAGAGATGGACGGGGAGAGTAAGGATGAGGGAGGGGCAGTGAGAGTGAGGAGACGGTGGAGCAAGGGAGGGTGAGAGGGAACGCGAATAGAAGAAGTTGTGAGGGACGTGAGTGGAAGTGGGAGTGAGAGGAGTGTGAAGGAGGAGTGTGAATGAGCACATGCAAATACGTAGCTGGAGAGTATGAAGGTGTTAGGGAATGGAAGGAGGGGTTGGAGGAACATGGGGCAGGATGATATAGAAAAGGAGAAACAGAGAAAGAGAATGAGAGGGATGTATGTGAGAGAGACAGACAGAGAGAAAGAGAGAGAGACTGTGAAGGAGTGTCTGTGAGAGAGAGACAGATAGAGAGAGTGAGTTAGATTGTGAGGGAGTGCGTATGATAGAGACGGAGAGAGAGAGAAAGAGAGAGATTGAGACGGAGTGTATGCGAGAGAGAGAATGAGAGGCAGTGCATGTGAGAGAGAGTCCAGGAGAGAGAGAGAGAGGGAGTGCATATGAGAGAGAGGGGGACAGAGTGAGATTGAGAGGGAGTGTATGCGAAAGAGAGACAGTCAGGCAGAGGGAGAGTGTGGGAAGAGAGGGGGAGAGTGGGATTAAACTGGTTGGGATATTAAAGGGAGAGGGGAGTGAGGGGGATTACCCTGGTTGGGATATTAAAGGGAGTGCGGTGTGAGAGGGAGAGCGGTATGAGGGTTTGTGGGATATTGGAGTGTGCGGGGAGTGAGAGCGGGATGAGGATGTGTGGGATATTGGAGGGTGCGGGGAGTGAGAGCTGGATGAGGGAGTGTGGGATATTGGAGGGTGCGGGGAGTGAGAGTGAGATGAGGGTGTGTGGGATATTGGAGGGTGCGGGGAGTGAGAGCGGGATGAGGGTGTGTGGGATATTGGAGGGAGGGAGGAGTGAGGGCGGGATGAGGGTGTGTAGGATATTGGAGGGTGCGGGAAGTGAGAGCGGGATGAGACTGTGTGGGATATTGGAGGGTGCGGGGAGTGAGGGCGGTATGAGGGTGTGTGGGATATTGGAGGGTGCGGGGAGTGAGAGCGGGATGAGGGTGTGTGGGATATTGGAGGGTGCGGGGCGTGAGGGCGGGATGAGGGTGTGTGGGATATGGGAGGGTGGGGGGAGTGAGGGCGGGATGAGGGAGTGTGGGATATTGGAGGGTGCGGGGAGTGAGAGCGGGATGAGGGACTGCGGGATATTGGAGGGTGCGGGGAGTGAGGGCAGGGTGAGGGTGTGTGGGATATTGGAGGGTGCGAGGAGTGAGGGCGGGATGAGGGTGTGTAGGATATTGGAGGGTGCGTGGAGTGAGAGTGGGATGAGGGTGTATAGGATATTGGAGGGTGCGTGGAGTGAGAGCGGGATGAGGGTGTGGGAGATATTGCGGGGAGTGAGAGCAGGGTGAGGGTGTGTGGGATATTGGAGGGTGCAGGGAGTGAGATCGGGATGAGGGTTTGTGGGATATTGGAGGGTGCGGGGAGTGAGAGCGGGATGAGGGTGTGGGAGATATTGCGGGGCGTGAGGGCGGGATGAGGGTGTGTGGGATATTGGAGGGTGCGGGGAGTGAGAGCGGGATGAGGGTGTGTGGGATATTGGAGGGTGCGGGGAGTGAGAGCGGGATGAGGGTGTGTGGGATATTGGATGGTGCGGGGAGTGAGAGCGGGATGAGGGTGTGTGGGATATTGGAGGGTGCGGGGAGTGAGAGCTGGATGAGGGAGTGTGGGATATTGGAGGGTGCGGGGAGTGAGGGCGGGATGAGGGTGTGTGGGATATTGGAGGGTGCGGGGAGTGAGAGTGAGATGAGGGTGTGTGGGATATTGGAGGGTGCGGGGAGTGAGAGCGGGATGAGGGTGTGTGGGATATTGGAGGGTGCGAGGAGTGAGGGCGGGATGAGGGTGTGTAGGATATTGGAGGGTGCGGGGAGTGAGAGCGGGATGAGACTGTGTGGGATATTGGAGGATGCGGGGTGTGAGAGCGGGATGAGGGTGTGTGGGATATTGGAGGGTGCGAGGAGTGAGAGCAGGATGAGGGTGTGTGTGATATTGGAGCGTGCAGGGAGTGAGAGCGGGATGAGGGTGTGTGGGGTATTGGAGGGTGCGGGATGAGGGTGTGTGGGATATTGGAGGGTGCGAGGAGTGAGAGCAGGATGCGAGTATGTGGGATATTGGATGGTGCGGGGAGTGATGGCGGGATGAGGGTGTGTGGGATATTGGAGGGTGCAGGGACTGAGAGTGGGATGAGGGTGTGTGGCATATTGGAGGGTGCGGGGAGTGAGGGCAGGATGAGGGTGTGTGGGATATTGGAGGGTGCGAGGAGTGAGAGCGGGATGAGGGTGTGTGGGATATTGCGGGGAGTGAGTGTGGGATGAGGGTGTGTGGGATATTGGAGGGTGTGTGGAGTGAGAGCGGGATGAGGGTGTGTGGGATATTGGAGGGTGCGGGGAGTGGGGGCGGGATGAGGGTGTGTGGGATATTGGAGGGTGCGAGGAGTGAGAGCGGGATGAGGGTGTGTGGGATATTGCGGGGAGTGAGAGCGGGATGAGGGTGTGTGGGATATTGGAGGGTGCGGGGAGTGAGAGCGGGATGAGGGTGTGTGGGATATTGGAGGGTGCGAGGAGTGAGAGCGGGATGAGGGTGTGTGGGATATTGCGGGGAGTGAGAGCGGGATGAGGGTATGTGGGATATTGGAGGGTGCGGGGAGTGGGGGCGGGATGAGGGTGTGTGGGATATTGGAGGGTGGGGGGAGTGGGGGCGGGATGAGGGTGTGTGGGATATTGGAGGGTGCGAGGAGTGAGAGCGGGATGAGGGTGTGTGGAATATTGGAGGGTGCGAGGAGTGAGAGCGGGATGAGGGTGTGTGGGATATTGGAGGGTGCGAGGAGTGAGAGCGGGATGAGGGTGTGTGGGATTTTGGAGGGTGCGGGGAGTCGGGGCTTGGTGACACAATGTGGGCCGATGCAGGGAGCAAGGGCCTGATGAGTTTCGGTGGGGCGGTGCGCAGAGTGACCGCGTGATGAGGGTGAGGGGGGACGGCACGGTGAGTGATCGCGGTGTGAGGGTCGTGCGAGGATGGTGCGGGGAGTGACCGCGGGGTGAGGGTCGGCGGGGGACGGTGCGGGGAGTGACCGCGGGGTGAGGGTGGGGGGTGGACAGTGCGGGGAGTGACCGCGGAGTGAGGATCGTGGGAGGACGGTGCGGTGAGTGACTGCGGGGTGAGGGTCCTGGGAGGACGGTGCGGGGAGTGACCGCGGGGTGAGTGTGGGGGGGGACTGTACGGTGAGTGACCGCGGAGTGATGGTCGGGGGGTGGGGGGGTGTGGTGTGCTGAGTGATCGCGGGGTGAGGGTCGGGGGGGACGGTGCGGTGAGTGACCGCGGGGTGAGTGTGGGGGGGATGGTACGGTGAGTGACCGCGGGGTGAGGGTGGGGGGGGACGGTGCGGTGAGTGACCGTGGGGTGAGGGTCGGGGGGTGGGGGGGTGTGGTGCGCTGAGTGACCGCGGGGTGAGGGTGGTGGGTGGACGGTGCGGGGTGTGACCGCGGGGTGAGTGTCGTGGGAGGACGGTGCGGGGAGTGACCGCGGGGTGAGGGTGGCGGGGGGACAGTACGGGGAGTGACCGCGGGGTGAGGGTCGTGGGAGGACGGTGCGGGGAGTGACCGCGGGGTGAGGGTGGCGGGGGGACGGTGTGGGGAGTGACTGCGGGGTGAGGGTCGTGGGAGGACGGTGCGGTGAGTGGCCGCGGGGTGAGGGTCAGGGGGTGTGGTGCGGTGAGTGACCGCGGGGTGAGGGTCGGGGGGGACGGTGCAGGGAGTGACCGCGTGGTGAGGGTGGGGGGGGGACGGTGGGGGGTGTGTGGTGTGGTGAGTGACCGCTGGGTGAGGGTCGGGGGAGGACGGTGCGGTGAATGACCGCGGGGTGAGGGTGGTGGGGGGGTGTGGTGTGGTGAGTGGCCGCAGGTTGAGGGTCGTGGGGTGTGGTGCGGTGAGTGACCGCGGGGTGAGGGTCGGGGGTGACGGTGCGGGGAGTGACCGCGGGGTGAGGGTGGGAAGTGACGGTGCGGGGAGTGATCGCGGGGTGAGGGTGGGGGGCGACGGTGCGGGGAGTGACCGCGGGGTGAGGGTCGTGGGCTGTGGTGCGGTGAGTGACCGCGGGGTGAGGGTGGGGGGGGACGGTGCGGGGAGTGACCGCGGGTTGAGGGTCGTGGGCTGTGGTGCGGTGAGTGACCGCGGGGTGAGGGTTCGGGGGGACGGTGCGGGGAGTGACCGCGGGTTGAGGGTCGGGGGGGTGTGGTGCGGTGAGTGACCGCGGGTTGAGGGTCGGGGGGGGTGTGGTGCGGTGAGTGACCGCGGGTTGAGGGTCGGGGGGGGTGTGGTGCGGTGAGTGACCGCGGGTTGAGGGTCGGGGGGGGGTGTGGTGCGGGGAGTGACCGCGGGTTGAGGGTCGGGGGGGTGTGGTGCGGTGAGTGACCGCGGGTTGAGGGTCGGGGGGGGTGTGGTGCGGTGAGTGACCGCGGGTTGAGGGTCGGGGGAGGTGTGGTGCGGTGAGTGACCGCGGGGTGAGGGTGGGGGGGGACGGTGCGGGGAGTGACCGCGGGTTGAGGGTGGGGGGGGGGACGGCCAGGCCCTCGCTGTGTGGTGTAACCCGTCTGGTTTTGGTGATGTTCAGGTGAAATGGACGAAAACCGCCGGCAGTGCGTCCGACCGCTTTCAGGAGACGACGGTGTTTAACCAGACGTTGGAGATCCGGCAGATCCGGAGGATCCAGGGAGGCCGGTACTACTGTAAAGCGGAGAATGGGATTGGAGGGCCTGCCATCAAGTCCATTCGAGTAGATGTACAATGTGAGTCACCTGCTTCTCTCCTCCACAGTTCCAACACTACCCTGTCTCTGTTAGAGCCATACACCACCTTCCAGAACCTTCCGCACACCATTCCTCCTCACTGCATCCTCTACACGCCCTGGCTACCGGCTCGGACGTCACGTCGGGGTCAGTCTGGGAGGTCACACCAGGGTCAGGCTCGGACGTCACGTCGGGGTCAGGCTCGGACGTCACGTCGGGGTCAGTCTGGGAGGTCACGGCAGGGTCAGGCTCGGACGTCACGTCGGGGTCAGGCTCGGACGTCACGTCGGGGTCAGTCTGGGAGGTCACACCAGGGTCAGGCTCGGACGTCACGTCGGGGTCAGGCTCGGACGTCACGTCGGGGTCAGTCTGGGAGGTCACGGCAGGGTCAGGCTCGGACGTCACGTCGGGGTCAGGCTCGGACATCACGTCGGGGTCAGTCTGGGAGGTCACACCAGGGTCAGGCTCGGACGTCACGTCGGGGTCAGGCTCGGACGTCACGTCGGGGTCAGTCTGGGAGGTCACGGCAGGGACAGGCTCAGACGTCACGCCAGGGTCAGTGAGAGGTCACAGAGGAGTCAGGCTCGGACGTCACGTCGGGGTCAGTCTGAGAGGTCACAGCAGGGTCAGGCTCGGACGTCACGCCAGGGTCAGGCTCGACGTCACGGCGGGGTCAGTCTGGGAGGTCACAACAGGGTCAGGCTCGGACGTCACTTCGGGGTCAGGCTCGGACGTCACGTCGGGGTCAGTCTGGGAGGTCACGGCAGGGTCAGGCTCGGACGTCACGCCGGGGTCAGTCTGGGAGGTCACGGCAGGGTCAGGCTCGGACGTCACGCCGGGGTCAGTCTGGGAGGTCACGGCAGGGTCAGGCTCGGACGTCACGCCGGGGTCAGTCTGGGAGGTCACGGCAGGGTCAGGCTCGGACGTCATGCCGGGGTCAGTCTGAGAGGTCACAGCAGAGTCAGGCTCGGACATCACGCCGGGGTCAGTCTGAGAGGTCACAGCAGGGTCAGGCTCGGACGTCACGGCGGGGTCAGTCTGGGAGGTCACAACAGGGTCAGGCTCGGACATCACGCCGGGGTCAGTCTGAGAGGTCACAGCAGAGTCAGGCTCGGACATCACGCCGGGGTCAGTCTGAGAGGTCACAGCAGGGTCAGGCTCGGACGTCACGGCGGGGTCAGTCTGGGAGGTCACAACAGGGTCAGGCTCGGACGTCACGTTGGGGTCAGTCTGAGAGGTCACAGCAGGGTCAGGCTCGGACGTCACGCCGGGGTCAGTCTGAGAGGTCACAGCAGAGTCAGGCTCGGACATCACGGCGGGGTCCGTCTGGGAGGTCACACCGGGGTCAGGCTCGGACATCACTGTGGTCAGACCGGGAGGTCACGGCGGGGTCAGACCGGGAGGTCAAGGCAAGGTCAGGCTTGGAGGTCATGGCAGGGTCAATCTGGGAGGTCACCTTTGGCTGACGCTGAGAGGTCACGGCGGGGTCAGGTTGAGAGGTCATGGCGGGGTCAGGTTGGGCGTTCACGGTAGGGTCAGACCAGGAGGTCACAGTGGGGTCAGGTTGAGAGGTCACGGTAGGGTCAGACCAAGCTCATTGAGGAACCAGTCTGTGGGCCACACTGTGGCACGGTGCCGTGGTCAAGTCAGTCGGTAGGATCACAGGCTGCGTCCCCGGTGGGTTAAGGGTGACGGGCGGTTGGGCGGTGGGTTTTAAACACTCGGACGTCACGCCGGGGTCAGTCTGGGAGGTCACGGCAGGGTCAGGCTCGGACGTCACGCCGGGGTCAGTCTGAGAGGTCACGGCAGGGTCAGGCTCGGACGTCACGCCGGGGTCAGTCTGAGAGGTCACAGCAGGGTCAGGCTCGGACGTCACGCCATGGTACTGGTGGCTACAGTGATGCTGGAGCGGTGTGAAGGCTCGGGACCGGTGTGTGTGTGAGATCTAACTGTCCGAACTATGGGGTCATAGCATGTGCTGAGCATGTATGTTCTGCATCTACTTCACAGATGGACTTGGTTCAGTAACTGTCCTCAATCTCGACCCAGCGTCACTCTCCACCTCGGGACCTCCTAAAGCCTCTCTGTTTATTACAGGTGGAAAGATGCAGGAGCACAAACCCTGGGAACAGAATTCAGCAGATCCCTTGGGAAGCATTAGTAGTGTTGAATAAAGTCGGCACGAGTTTATAAAGGATAACCATAGTTCACTGATCCACTGGAGTTGTTCTGGGATGTAACTAGTAGAATGGAGGACGAAGGTCCTCTCCGAGTGGTGTGAATTGAGTTTTCAGAAGGCTTTTCTTAATGTCCCACATAGAAGGTCAGTGAGTAGGATTCAAACACGTGGGGTCCGGGCTAAGAAATGGGTGTTGGCCAAGAGCTGCTTCACAGAAAAGAGACAGAGAGTGGGAATGCTTGCTGTTTTTTCCTGAGTGGCAGGTACGATAACGGTCGGTCCTTGTAACCCAGCTATTCACACGATCTATCAACGAGCTGGATAGTGGGAAACAGTATTTCCCAGATCACTGACCACACCAAACTGGATGGGGCAAAGAGTGATATCCCGGGAATTGCGGATGTACAAATGGATCTGGATGTCAATGAGAGCAAGCAGGCAGGTACAGCGAGTGATTAGGAAGGGAAATGGTGTACTGGCCTCTCGTTGCAGTCGGCCCACTTTAAACTCTACACACTCTCCTTTTGGAACGTATTCAGTGACTTGGCCTCTACAGATTCCGACTCATCTCAGTCGTAGTGTTACGCAGCACAGAAACCAGCCCATCGGCTCGACTAGTCCATGCTCACCAGATATCCTAAACTGATCTAGTCCCATTCGCATGCATTTGGAAAATATCCCTCTCAATATTTCCACTCACATTCCTGTCTAAATGTCTTAAATATTGTAATTATACCAGCCTCCACCACTCCCTCTGGCAGCTTATTCCACACCACCCTCTGTGTGAAAGAGTTACCCCTCAGGTCCCTTTGAAATCTTTCCCCTCTCACCTTAAACCGATGCCCGGGATAAATCATTTTTGCACCCTTTCCCGTTTAATACCTCCCTTCGGGAGAGACTAGGATTGTACACAGTACTCTAAGCCAGGCCTTAGCAATGTCTTGTACAGCTGTAACATGGTGTCCTAGCTCCTGTATTCAATGTACTGACTAATGAAGCCAAGCACCACCTTCACAGGAAGGGTCCCAAAACATTAACCCTGTTTTCTCCTTCACAGATGCTGCCAGACCTGCCGAGCTTTTCCAGCAATTTCTGTTGTTATTTATGATTTACAGCAACCTCCCTCACGGCCCTGTCTACCTGGGACTCCACTTTCAGGGAACTATGAACCTGCGTTCCAACGTCTCTATGTTCAGCAACACTGCCCAGGGCCTTACCTTTAAGTGTACAGCTCCTGCCCTGATGTGCCTTTCCAAAACGCAGCACCTCACATTTATCTGAATTAAACTCCACCTGCCACTGCTTGGCCCAATGGTCCATCTGGTCAAGGTCCCATTGTACCGAGGTAACCTTCGCTGCCCATTTACCACTTTTGGCGTTGTCTGCAAACTTACTCACCATATTTCCTGTGTTCACATCCAAGTTATTTATGTGAATGACGAGAAGCAGTGGAACAAGCACCGACCCTTGTGGCACACCGCTGGTCACAGGCCGACAGTCTAAAAAGCAACCCTCCATCACCACCCTCTGTCTCTGAACTTCCAGCCAACTTTGTATCCAAATGAGATAACAAGGTGTAGAGCTGGGGTCCAGACCCAAACCATCAGCGTTCCTGCTCCTCTGATGCTGCCTGGCCTGCTGTGTTCATCCAGCTCCACACCTTGTTGTCTCAGACTCCAGCATCAGCAGTTCCTATCTCTTTGTACCCAGGTGGCTAGTTCTCCCTGTAATCCACATGATCTAACCTTTCCTACCAGTCTACCATGCAGAACCATATTACAGACCTTGTTGAAGTCCACACAGATAACGTCCACTACTCTGACTTCACCTGTTATAATGATCTTTCCTCATATCGAGCACAGGACATAGAACAGCCCAGCACAGAACAGGCCCTTCGGCCCAAGATGTTGTGCTGAATTTTTACCCTAAACCTAAGGTCTATCTACCCTCCACCCCTACCTTATACTATCATCCATATGCCTGTCTAATAGCCGCTTAAATGTCCTTCGTGAGGCCGACTCCACTACCCTCTCCAGGCATTCCACGGCCCAACCACTCTAAGGAACCTACCTGTGACATCTCCCCTATATCTACCTCCACTCACTTTAAAACTATCTCCCCTCGTAATAGCTAACTCCACCCTAGGAAAAAGTCTCTGGCTGTCCACTCTATCTATACCTCTGATCATTTTGTACACCTCTATCAAGTCACCTCTCATCCTTCGTCGTTCTAAAGAGCAAAGCCCGAGCTCTCTCAACCTTTCCTCGTAAGACCTTCCCTCCATTCCAGGCAACATCCTGATAAATCTCCTCTGTACCTTTTCCAACACTTCCATATCTTTCCTGTAATGAGGCGACCAGAACTGGACACAATACTCCAGATGTGGCCGAACCAGGCTTTTGTATCGCTGAAGCATAACTTCACGGCTCTTGAGCTCAATCCCTCTATTAATGAAAGCCAGCAGGGAACTATGGACGTGAACCCCTAGATCCCTCTGCTCCTCCACACTGCCAAGAATCTTTCCGTTAACCCTCTATTCTGCTTTCAAGTTTGTCTTTCCAAAATGAATCACCTCACACTTTTCAGGTTAAACTCCATCTGCCACTTCTCAGCCCAGCTCTGCATCCTATCAATGACCCTTTGTAACCTAGAACAGCCCTCCGCACTATCCACAACTCGACCCGCCTTCGTATCATCCGCGAACTTACTAATCCACCCTTCCACTCCTACATCCAAATCATTTACAAAAATCACAAATAGAAGAGGATCCAGAACAGGTCCTTGTGGTACACCACTTGTAACTGAGCACCATGTTGAATATTTTCCATTGGCTACCACCCTTTGTCTTATAAGGGTTAGCCAATTTTGAATCCAATCTGCCGCATCTTCCCCTATGCCACACTTCCTTACTTTCTGCATGAGCCTACCATGGGGAACCTTACCAAACTCCTTACTTAAATCCATGTATACCACATCCCCTGCTCCACCTTCGTCCATGTGTTTGGTCACCTCTTCAAAGAATTCAATAAGGTTTGTGAGGCATGGCCTACCCCTCACAAATCCATGCTCTCACAAATCAAACTGTGCCTTTCCCAAGTGATCATAAATCCTCTCTCTCAGAGCCCATCCCAATAATTTGCCCACCACTGACGTAAGACTAACTGATCTGTAATTTCCGTGATTATCCCTATTCCCTTTTTTGAACCATATTCTGAGACTGTATCCCCTAGTTTTAGACCTCACAAACCAGGGGACGCGTGCTCCCTGGATCCAGCTTGCCCAGCCCCGTTTCAGTCAGATCCCCTCTCATTGTTCCAAAACCTATTGAATACAAACCCAGTGGAACCAACCTCTCCTCATAGTCCCATCAAATTCAGCCCAGTGAAACTTTGCCGCACGCTATCTGTGTTAAATACATCTTTTCTTTGGGTGTGAGACCGAAACTGCACCCGGTCCACCAGCTGTGGGTCTTCCCAAGGCCCTGTACCACTGCAGTAAGACATCACTATTTAGAACGTAGAACTGTATAACTCAGAAATATGATGCCTAAGTAAACTAATCCCTTCTATCTTTCCTTGGTCCATATTCCCAGGTTCCTCGCATATTCATGTCCTTATCTAAAAGTCCCTTAAACGCCCCTATCTCATCTGCCTCCACCCCAGGCAGTGCATTCCAACGTCCTGGCCTCCACTGCACTCTGCGGCAATGAATTCCACAAGCCCACTGGGGGGAAAAAAGATGCTGACTGTCAGCCCTATCTATGCATCTCATAATTTTATAAACTTCTAACAAGTCTCCCCTCAGACCCTGGCACTACAAACAACGCAGCCCAGGTTTTTCCAGCCCCTCCTTACAGCTCATACCCTCTAATCCAAGCACCATCCTGGTAAACCCTTTCCACATCCTCCCTGTGACCTGGTGACCAGAACTGAACGCAATACTCAAAGTGTGGCCTAACCAAGTGTGATAAAGCTGCAACATGACATCCTGACCCTTGTACTCAATTCCCTGACCAATAAAGACAAGCATGCCGCACTCCTCCTTTACCACCCGATCTACCTGTGTGGCCACTTTCAGGGAGCTATGGACTTGAACCCCAAGATCCCTCTGTACATCGATGCTGTTCAGGGCCCTACCATTAACTGTATACTTTATCTGAACATTTAATCTCCCAAAGCGCAGCACCTCACACTTACCCAGATTAAACTCCATCTGCTATTTCCCTGCCACATCTGTAACTGATCCATATCCTGCAGTATCCTCTGACAACCTTCTACACTGTCCACAACTTCACCGATCTTTGTAAACTGCAAACTCACTGACATTTTCACCCAAGTCATTTACATATATCACAGAGAGCAGAGGTCCCAGTACGGATCCCTGCAGAACAGCCACTAGGCACAGACCTCCAGCCTGAAAAACCCCCTTTCACCACTACCCCCTGCCTTCTATGTACAAACCGATTCTGAATCCACTCGGCCAAGTCACCGTGGATCCCATGCACCTTAATCTTCTGGATGGGCGTACCGTGAGGGAGCTTGTCGAAAGCCTGACTAAAATCCATGTAAACAACATCCACAGCTCATAGAATCCCGACAGTGTGTAATCAGGCCATTCAGCCCAGTAAGTCCATGCTGCCCCTCCAAAGAGCATCTCACCCAGACCCATTACCCTGCCCCTGCATTTCCCATGTCTAACCCACCTAACCTAAACACCCTGGGCACTATGGGTAATTGTAGCATGGCCAACCCACCCCACCCTGCGCATCTTATCCTTGTAGCTATCTTAAAACAGAAGGAGTCGTGATCACTGTTTTGGGAAGGCTCTCCCACTGGAAGGTCAGTCACAAGGCCAGGCTCAATATTGGGGAAGTTAAAGTCACTCACTGTGATAACTCTGTTTTTATAGCACCTTTCTGTAATCTGCCAGTATATTCGTTCCTTGGTGTCTCGGTGGCTGTTGGGGGCCTACAGTATAATCCTATCAAAGTGATTGCACCCATCTTATTTTTCAGCTCTACCCACATTGCCTCAGTGGATGGGCCGTCCAGGATGCCCTCCCTGAGTGTAGATGTACTCATCTCCCTGATTAGTAATACATCTCCCCCACCTCTTTTACCTTCCTCTATCTCGTCTAAAACAACAAAACCCTGGAACATTGAGCAGCCAGTCCTGTCCTCCTCTCAACCAAGTCTCTGTAACCATAGCCCCATGTACTGATCCGGGCTCCAAGCTCACCTGCCTTACCCATAATACTCCTTGGGATTGTAATAAACACCCGTCAGGCCATTAGTACCACTGTGTTCATTAAGCTGTCTCTGCGTGTCCTTCCTTTCTGATTTACTCCCTTCCCTTCGATCCCTCCACTTGCTGACCTGCTGCTCTGGTTCCCAGCCCCCTGCTCCTCTAGTTTAGCACTAGTGAACGTCCCTGTGACGATAGGGGTCACCCTCCACTTTCGGTGTGACCTGTCCCTCTTGTACGGGTCACTCCTGCCCCAGAAGAGGTCCCAAGAACCTGAAACGCTGCCCCCCTGCACCAGCTCCTTGGCCACGCATTTATCTCTCCTGCCTTTCTATTCCTTGCATCACTAGCAACGTAGCACTGATAGTTACCAAGAGACGACTACCGTTGAGGTCCTGCTCTTTAGCCTCTCTCCTAATTCCCTGTGCTCGCTCCATAGAACCTCATTCCTCCTCCTACCTACACCATTGGTACCAGTGTGCACCGTCACTTCTGGCTGCTCACTCTCCCCCTTCAGAGTTTACTGCAAATGCTCAGAAATGCCCTGGATCCTGGCACCAGGGAGGCAGCTCACCTTCCGGGACTCCCAGCTGCAGCTACAGAAATGCGTGTCTGTGCCCCAAATTAGCGAGTCTCCGACCACTACCGCTCACTTAGACCCTGCTCCACGGCAGAGCTAATTGCGGTGCCACAGGATGTCAACTCCAAAGTGATATTAATGAGAGGGATAGGGTTTGCAGACAGCACAAGGCTGGGTGGGAGGGTGAGCTGTGGGGAGGGTGCAGCGATGTCTCGGTGTGATTTGGACAGGCTGAGTGAGTGGGTAAATACACAGCAGATACAGTATAATGTGGATAAATGTGAGGTGGGATCAGGAAGGCAGATTATGCTCTGAACAGTGATGGATTGGGAAAGGGGGAGGTGCAGTGATACCTGGGTGTCCCTATATCCCAGTCACTGAAAGTAAGTATGCAGGTGCAGCAGGGGGTGAGGAAGGTCAATGGGATGTTGGTCTTTGTAGTGAGAGGAGTTGAGTACAGGAGAGGGATGTCTTGCTGCAATTATACAGGGCCTCAGTGAGACCACACCTGGAATCCTGATCTCCTCATGTGAGGAAGGATGTTCTGGTGATGGAGGGAGTGCAGCAAAGTTTTCCCAGACTGATTCCTGGGATGGCAGGAATGGTGTATGGAGAGAGAATGGATTGGGTTAGGATTATATTCACTGGAGTTTCGGCGAATGAGGAAAGATGTTCCTGATGTTGGTGGAGATTCAAGAACCAGAGGGTACAGTCTAAGGCTACAGGGTACACCATTAGAGACGAGGAGAAAATGTCTTCACCCACAGAGTGGTGAGCCTGTGGAATTCACTGCCACCGAGAGCAGGTGAGGTCAACACATTGAATGTTTTCTAGGAGGAGGTAGATATAACTCTTAAGGCTAAAGGGATCAAAAGGTATGGTGGAGAAAGCAGGAACAGGGAACCGAGCTCGATGATCAGCCATGATCGTATAGAATGGTGGAGCAGGTGTGAAGGGCTGAATGGCCCACTCCTGTTCCTGTTTCCTATGTGGGTGACTGGATGTGAATACACAGGGTCAGTGATACCACAGTGAGGTAACTGTGGCTGTGAAAGGCAGGTGTCCCAGCAATATCTCTGAGCAGGAACTCTGGCTGAGACTAATGCCCTAGGGATAGTTTTCAATCCCACTCACTGGGCCGAGTTTGATACAATACATACTGATGGAATTGCAAACGATACTCAGTAATGATGATCATCATGACAAGGATCATCGGGTTCACTAATGTCCTTTAGGGAAGGAAACTGCCATCCTGACCTAGTCTGGCCTCCATGTGACTCCAGACCCACAGTAATGTGGGTGACACATAACTGCCCTCTGTTGCAATTAGGGACGGGCAATAAATGCTGCCTGGTCAGCTTGGCCCTCATCCTGTGTCTGACACCGACAACGTAAATAAAGTTTGCTTGTTTTAAACACTCGTGTCTCCTCAGATACTGAAGCAGTCCATGTTCACATGCCACAAGTTCTGGGCAATATCCAGGCTCGGGCTGACAAGTGACATTTGTGCCACTAATGCCAGGCTATGTCCATCACCAATAAGAGACAATCTAACCACCGTCCTTTGACATTCAATGGTGTTACCATCACTGAATCCCCTCACTATCAACATCCTGGGGGTTACCATTGACCAGAAACTCAACTGGACTCACCACATTAACAGGGTGATGACAAGGGCAGGTCAGAAGCTGGGAATACTGCGGTGAGTAACTCACCTCCTGACTCCCCAAAGCCTGTCCACCATCTACAAGAAGCAAATAAGTTGCATTGCAGAAATTCACCAAAGATCCTCAGACAGATCCCATTCCAAACCCACAACCACTTCCATCTGGAAGGACAAGGACAGTAGATACAAGGGAACACCACCCCCTGCAGGTTCCCCTCCGAGCCACTCACCATCCTGACTTGGAAATAGGATCCTGGAATTCCCTCCCTAAGGACATTATGGGGCCTCTGCTGTTTGAGATCTACGACATGAATGCGTTCAGCATGAGTACTGTATCGCAGTAAAGTTTAAAACGTCTATTCCCAGGGTGTGAGCCTGGCAGCAGAATTGACACAAGGACAGATGTTTGTACAGTTTTCATACAATATTGACACATAAACAGCGTGTGTTTTCATGTATGTTTAGGGTTTTCCACGTTCCCAGCCATACTCACTGCTGTTCACGTGCCTTTTACTCATCATCTCCTTCAGTCTCTGATTGAATACCTAAATCTGAAATCAGGCCTTCTCTTAAAGCTACACACAAAAGAACAAAGAAAATTACAGCACAGGAGCAGGCCCTTCGGCCCTCCAAGCCTGCGCCGATCCTCTGTCTAACCTGTCATCTATTTTCTAAGGGTCTGTGTCCCTCCGCTCCCTTAAACTTTCCTCCTCTCACTTTGAACTCATGACCCCTAGTAATTGAGACCCCCACTCTGGGAAAAAGCTTTTTGCTATCCACCCTGTCTATACCCCTCATGATTGTGTAGACCCCAATAAGGTCCCCCCTCAATCTCCGTCTTTCTAATGAAAATGATCCTAATCTACTCAGCCTCTCTTCATAGCTAGCGCCCTCCATACCAGGCAACATCCATATGTTGTTGCTGGTTGTTCATAGGGATAATGTTGGATAATGTGAGCCCAGTTTAAGTTGTTGTTATGGGAGTTGTTTTTGCTCTGTTTCTGTAGTTGGCTTGTTGCAGACTCTGCATCTGGAGCTTGGTGTGTGAATATGTCACTGATGTGTTCATCTCTTGCTGATGAGCTGCCTGAAGTTGAGGAACAGCTCTGCAATCGGGTGTATTTGCCAACAGGTATATGTGGTCATTCATTCCCACTGCCCCCCACCTGTCCCAAGTCGCCAACAGGACTGGGTTTTGCTGAGTGTTGAACGTTCATACTCTTTAACATTCACAACATGGCAATGGTTTGGTGTTTGTGTCAAAAATGGAGCTTGGCTTTCGGCCGGTTTGTCGCTCACTTGTTCTGACTTCAGGCGCCGTTTTGTTAGTGGAGACATTGTGCGTGACTTGAGGATTTCCTTGTGTACTTTGGTGCAAAATTTGCTCCATTTCTTTGGTGATTTTCGCTGCAGCATCAGTCTTTCCACTAGACTGGTTGACATGTGAAAATGTCATTGAATTTCCGGATGGTTCCTGAAGTGACTGTGTTCTTCATTTGTGAGATGCAGGCCGTGTTCTTCATGACTATGTGAGGAATACCAGGATAGCCGGTGTGCTTTTCCATATCGGACAATCTCGGGGTCAGCTATCCACTTCACTGCAGCGTTGTCGAGAAGATAATCAGCCATCTCAAACTGTCATTTCATTTCACCTCGCTATGTCCAATATGTTGTTATCAGCAACGGGAGTCTCTGTGATGGTCTCTCGACATCCTTTTATCGCTGCCATCAGACAGAGAATTGCGTCTTGTTCAGGAACAAAAACAAAGTTGCTGGAAAAGCTCAGCGGGTCTGGCAGCATCAGTGGAGGTGAACAGTTCTGAGGAAGGGTCACCAGACCCAAAAGGTTAACTCTTTTTTTTCTCCTCTACAGATGCCGCCAGACCCGCTGAGCTTTTCCAGCAACTTTGTTTCTGTTCCTGATTTACAGCATCCGCAGTTCTTTCGGTTCTAATTGCATCTTGTTGAGTTACTTGCTTTATTCGAGAAAGATGCTTGTTTGTTGTACTCGGTGCTTCTGCAGCGTTGATAACTTCCAGAACATGATGCTGTTTCCCGTCGAATCAGGTGAATTTCACTATTATTACAGCAGCCTTCACTTGTATCACCAGGAGTGCTGCTCTCAACAGCTCGTTTGCAATGTTCATCTGATTCCCTCACTCGCGTGTTACACGCAGACGATACCTGTGTAAACTACAGCCGTGTTGTTAGCTGTCGCTTTGAAGGAGCTTGAGAAAGATGCAGTCGGTCAGTTCTGGCAGTTTGTCTGTTCCAAACGTGGGTGCTCTCAGGTTGTCAGATCGCGCCAGGGTAACGCACAGGGAACAAAGACCCCCACTATAGTTGGAGCCACCATAGAAGGCAGTGAGTGTAACCCGTGCACACCTATTCGGCAGGCTACCGGAAAGCACGGACTGCGTTTCTGCGCAGACCGAGAGTTACTGTTCGTTACAGGGAAAGCGTTAAAACCTCCAACATCCACCACCGGCAACAGGACCTCAAACACCCCCCAACGCACACTCTCACACTCACACACACGTACCCGCACACACTCACGCGCACACACACACACACACACATGTACCCACACACACTCACGCACACGTACCCGCACACACTCACACACTGTTCGTTACAGGGAAAGTGTTAAAACCTCCAACATCCACCACCGACAACAGGACCTCAAACACCCCCCAACGCACACTCTCACACTCACACACACGTACCCGCACACACTCACGCGCACGCACACACACACACACACACACACACACACACACGTACCCACACACACCCACGCACACGTACCCGCACACACTCACGCACACGTACCCGCACACACACACGCACACACACACACACATGTACCCACACACACTCACGCACACGTACCCGCACACACTTACACACGGTTCGTTACAGGGAAAGTGTTAAAACCTCCAACATCCACCACCGATAACAGGACCTCAAACACCCCCCAACGCACGCTCTCACACTCTCACACACGTACCCGCACACACACTCACACACACGTACCCGCACACACACACACACACACACACACACACACACACACACACACACACCCCGCACACTCTCACACACTGTTCGTTACAGGGAAAGCGTTAAAACCTCCAACATCCACCACCGACAACAGGACCTCAAACACCCCCCAACGCACACTCTCACACTCACACACACGTACCCGCACACACTCACGCACACATACCCGCACACACTCACGCACACGTACCCGCACACACTCATGTACCCGCACACACTCACGCGCACGTACCTGCACACACTCACGCACACGTACCCGCACACGCACGTACCCGCACATACTCACGTACCCACACACACTCTCTCACACGTACCCGCACACACTCACACACACGTACCCGCACACACACATACACTGTTCATTACAGGGAAAGCGTTAAAACCTCCAACATCCACCACCGACAACAGGACCTCAAACACCACCCAACGCACACTCTCACACTCACACACACGTACCCGCACACACACACACATGTACCCGCACACACACACACACACGTACCCACGCACGCACACACACACACGTACCCGTGCGCGCACACACACACTCACACCCGCACACTCACACTCACACCCGCACACTCACACACACTCTCTCTCTCACACACACACACACTCACACACTCACACTCACATACCCACACACTCACACACACACACACACACACACGTACCCGCACGCTCACACACACGTACCCGCACACTCTCACACACGTACCCGCACGCTCTCACACACGTACCCGCACGCTGACACACACGTACCCGCACGCTCACACACACCCACACACTCTCACACACACTCACATACTCACACGTACCCGCACGCTCACACACACTCACACACACACCCTCACTCTCTCACACACGTACCCGTACACTCACACACACGTACCCGCACACTCACTCACACGTACCCGCACACTCACACACACACCCGCACACTCACACACACACACCCGCACACTCACACACACGTACCCACACACTCACACACACGTACCCGCACACTCACACACACACCCGCACACTCACACACACACACCCGCACACTCACACACACGTACCCACACACTCACACACACGTACCCGCACGCTCACACACACGTACCCGCATGCTCACACACATGCACCCGCACACTCACACACACGTACCCACACACTCACACACACGTACCCGCACACTCACACACACACCCGCACACTCACACACACACACCCGCACACTCACACACAGGTACCCACACACTCACACACACGTACCCGCACGCTCACACACACGTACCCGCACGCTCACACACATGCACCCGCACACTCACACACACACCCGCACACTCACACACACACACCCGCACACTCACACACACGTACCCACACACTCACACACACGTACCCGCACGCTCACACACACGTACCCACACACTCACACACACGTACCCGCACGCTCACACACACGTACCCACACACTCACACACACGTACCCGCACGCTCACACACACGTACCCGCACGCTCACACACATGCACCCGCACAGTCACACACACCCGCACTCACACACACGTACCCGCACTCACACACGTACCCGCATTCACACACACACCCACGCACACACACACGTACCCGCACACTCACACACACCCGCACACACACACACACCCGCGCGCGCACACACACAAACCCGCACACACACACAAACCCGCACACACACACAAACCCGCACACACACACACACCCGCACTCTCTCACACACCCGCACTCTCTCACACACCCGCACTCTCTCACACACCCGCACTCTCTCACACACCCGCACACACACACAAACCCGCACACACACACACACCCGCACTCTCTCACACACCCGCACTCTCTCACACACCCGCACTCTCTCACACACACCCGCACACTCACACACACCCGCACACACACACAAACCCGCACACACACACACACCCGCACTCTCTCACACACCCGCACTCTCGCACACACCCGCACACTCACACACACCCGCACACTCACACACATACCCACACACACCCGCACACTCACACATGCACACCCACACACATACGTACCTGCACAGTCACTCTCGCACACACACGCACACACGTACCCGCGCGCACACACACACACTCACACACACATGTCCCCGTGCGCGCACACACACACTCACATGTGCCCGCGCACGCACACACACACTCACACCCGCACGCTCTCACACACACACTCACTCACACACTCTCACACGCGCACACACGCACACTCTCTCTCTCTCTCTCACACACACACACACACACACACACACACACACACACACACAATCACTCACACACGCACACACGGACAGACATGCACTCTCTCTCTCACACAGATGGACACACGCACGCACACACACACGGGGACACGCGCACTCACACACACTCGCGCACTCACACACGGACACGCATACACACGGACACACATACACACTCTCAAACAAAGACACTCACACTCTCACATGCACACACACGGGCACACAATCACACTCTCACACACATACACACTCAGAAACAAAGACACACGCGCACTCTCACACGCGCACTCTCACACGCGCACTCTCACACGCGCACTCTCACACGCGCACTCTCACACGCGCACTCTCACACGCGCACTCTCACACGCGCACTCTCACACGCGCACTCTCACACGCGCACTCTCACACGCGCACTCTCACACGCGCACTCTCACACGCGCACTCTCACACGCGCACTCTCACACGCACGGACACACACTCACACGCACGGACACACACTCACACGCACGGACACACACTCACACGCACGGACACACACTCACACACACGGACACACACTCACACACACGGATACACACTCACACACACGGATACACACTCACACACACGGATACACACTCACACACACATACACACTCACACACACATACACACTCACACACACATACACACTCACAAACAAAGACACACACGGACACACAATCATACACACTCACAAACAAAGACACACCTCACACACACATGGACACACACTTTCACAGACACACACACTCTCTCTCTCTCACACACACACTCTCACACACACATACTCACACACTCTCACTCACACTCTCACACACAGCCAGACAGACACACACATTCTCTTCTCTCACAGACTCACACGTGCGCTCTATCACACAGACAGACACACACACACACGCACGCAGACATGAAAAGACGTACATATGGACACGGACTCACGCACACATGTAAATGCACACACACAGACATACAAAAAGCACATAAACACATGCAGAAAGACACTCAATCTTTCTCTCTCCCTCTCCCACAGACAGACATGCCAAAAGCAGGTGGCTGGAGGGAGAATTAGCGAAGCCGTTCAGTCTTTGTTCGAAGGATTAGTTAAGTTGATTCTTGCAGATCTGAAGGTTTCTTTTCAGCTTTTTGTTTGTGAATGCTTGCACCAGTTTGCAAAAGGCACAGTGTAGCTGTTGCACTTGTAAACTGTCCCAGATTTTATCCATTTAAAGTCTCAACTTACAGCAACTGCTAAAGGCGGTTAAACTGGTTTAAAAACAGGTTTAAAATGAGACTCGACTACATGGAACAGAGAGATAGCTCCTCGCTGCTGAGAATCTGATCATGTCTCTCCATATCTTGGTACAGCCCAAAGTTGTCCAGTTCCATGAAAATTAATCACAGGCAAAAGACTCATAGTTTAGAACTAGTCACAAGTCCATAGACCAATTGACTTCTTGTGGCCAACCACAGCTTCTGTGGCAAACAGGCTGTCGGTTCCAGAATGTTTGCATCACATCTTCAGTTCCTGCTTATTCAAACACCCAAATAAACACATCTTCAGTTCATAGAACTTAGAACAGTACAGCACAGAACAGGCCCTTCAGCCCACGATGTTGTGCCAACCATTGATCCTCATGTATGCACCCTCAAATTTCTGTGACCATATGCATGTCCAGCAGTCTCTTAAATGACCCCAATGACCTTGCTTCCACAACTGCTGCTGGCAATGCATTCCATGCTCTCTCAACTCTCTGTGTAAAGAACCCGCCTCTGACATCCCCTCTATACTTTCCTCCAACCAGCTTAAAACTATGACCCCTCGTGCTAGCCATTTCTGCCCTGGGAAATAGTCTCCGGCTATCAATTCTATCTATGCCTCTCATTATCTTGTAAACCTCAATTAGGTCCCCTCTCCTCCTCCTTTTCTCCAATGAAAAGAGTCCGAGCTCAGTCAACCTCACTTCATAAGATAAGCCCTCCAGTCCAGGCAGCATCCTGGTAAACCTCCTCTGAACCCTCTCCAAAGCATCCACATCTTTCCTATAATAGGGCGCCCAGAACTGGACGCAGTATTCCAAGTACGGTCTAACCAAAGTTTTATAGAGCTGCAACAAGATCTCACGACTCTTAAACTCAATCCCCCTGTTAATGAAAGCCAAAACACCATATGCTTTCTTAACAACCCTGTCCACTTGGGTGGCCATTTTAAGGGATCTATGTATCTGCACACCAAGATCCCTCTGTTCCTCCACACTGCCAAGAATCCTATCCTTAATCCTGTACTCAGCTTTCAAATTCGACCTTCCAAAATGCATCACCTCACATTTATCCAGGTTGAACTCCATCTGCCACCTCTCAGCCCATCTCTGCATCCTGTCAATGTCCCGCTGCAGCCTACAACAGCCCTCTATACTGTCAACAACACCTCCGACCTTTGTGTCGTCTGCAAACTTGCTGACCCATCCTTCAATCCCCTCATCCAAGTCATTAATAAAAATTACAAACAGTAGAGGCCCAAGGACAGAGCCCTGTGGAACCCCACTCACCACTGACTTCCAGGCAGAATATTTTCCTTCTACTACCACTCGCTGTCTTCTGTTGGCCAGCCAATTCTGTATCCAGACAGCTAAGTTCCCCTGTATCCCATTCCTCCTGACCTTCTGAATGAGCCTACCATGGGGAACCTTATCAAATGCCTTGGATAAGTTCCTGCTTATTCAAACACCCAAATAAACACATCTTCAGTTCCTGCTTATTCAAACACCGATATAAACACACCCTACCATGAGGGTCCACCTACTTGTTATTCAAAACGCTCACAATTGCTTTAAAATACTTCTCATTTCGGTCCACAATTTTAAAAATGACAACAGTAAGAAAAGTAAAGAAGATATTTGAGAAAATGCCGCTTCAAAAATGCACCTTGTGGTAAAATACATAGCACACAGATGAGATATCCATCTATTCTTCCTCCCCTTTATACAATTTAAAAAGCTGAAATATTAGATTACATTTACTTGTGAGATGCGGATGCCTTTGGCTGGGTCCAGCATATATCACCCGTCCATCGTTGCCCCTTGAGAGGGTGGGGGGGAGCCTGTCTTCTTGAACCGCTGCAGCTCGCGTGCTGTAGGTTGACCCACGATGTTCCTCAGGGAGGAAATTGCGGGATTTTAACCCAGCGACATTGTATTTACGTAGAGTCATAAAGTCACACAGCTCAGAAACAGACCCTTTAGTGCAATCAGTCCATGCTGACCATGTTCCCAAACTAAACAAGTCCCTCTTGCCAGTGTTTGACCCAGATCCCTCCAAGCCTTCCCTACTCATGAACTTATCCAAATGTCTTTTGGATGTTATATCTGTCCTTACATCCAATACTTTGTTCTTTCCACACACGAACCACCCTCTGTGTAAAAACACTCAAACAGAAATTGCTGGAAAAGCTCAGCAGGTCTGGCAACGTCTGTGGAGGAGAAAACAGAGTTAACGTTTCGGGGCCAGTGACCCTTCCTCAGAACCGGACCCCTAACATTAACTTGTTTTCTCCTTCACAGATGCTGCCAGACCTGCTGAGCTTTTCCAGCAACTTCTGTTTTGTTCCTGATTTACAGCATCCACAATTCTCTCGGTTTTTACTCTGTCCTCGTGTCCCTTTTAAGTCTTTCTCCTCTCACCCTAAAAATTTGCACCCCAAGTTTGAACTCCCGCACACGAGGGAAAGGACCTTTTCCATTATCACCTTATCTAGGACCCTCATGATTTTAATAAGTTTTTCCCTGTCACCCCTCAACTTCCTACACTCCAGTGAGAAAAGCCCCAACACCTCCTGTAACTCGAACCCTCCAGGCCCAGTAACATTCTTGTAAATCTTTTCTGAACCGTCTCCAGTTTAATCACATCCTTCCATTAGCGGGGCGACCAGAACTCTACACCGTGCTCCAAAAGTGTCCTCATCTACATCCTGTACAACCACAACATGACCTCCCAACCCCCTTCCTGAAAGGTCTGAGCAATGGAGACAAGCGAGCTAAGCACCTTAACCACACTGTCTACGTGTGAACACCTTTCAAACAGCCATGTGTCAGATCCCCTGGGCCTCTGTAAGACAACGTTACTCATCTATAATTACATTTTCTTCTCTCACAATGTGAATAATCTTCCTGTTCAATGGCTGTGACAAAAGACTCTATTGGAATACCCTCTCATTCTGAGTTTGACTCTGTTTGGTGAAGGCCAGTGGATTATGATCATTGTAAATCAATGCTTCCATGTTACTGTGTCCCACGCAGACTGCAAAGTTTTAAAGAACCGACAACAATCCCAAAGTCCCTTTTCCCACGGTACAGTCCTGTTCCAGTTCCTGCTTCAGTTTCTTGGAGAAATTCCCCAGTAACTTCTCGATTCCCAACTCCTTATCCTGGAACAAGCCAGCACCCAGCCCCATGCCCCAGCGCCGGTCACTGTTTGGGACGGTCAGGGATGACCAACACTGACCAGTTATTCACAGGAGTTTCACTTTCTCAAAGGCTGCTGTGCACCATTTTGCTCCTTTCACACTTTAGTTAAAGGTGCAGTGATCACACTGAAATTACACACACATTTCCGGCAAAGCCCGCACATTCCTAAACATCTCATGATTTCTTGTTTACTTTTGGGGAGCAGTGAATCCTAATAATTCCTTCATTTTCATGGTCATTAACAATGCTTACCCATGTTGTGCAGTAGGTATATTCTTGCCTGGTTACATTACATTTAGTCGCAGAGATCTACAGCCAGAAAAACACTCTCTGGCCCATTGAGCCCGTGCCAGTGAAAAACAACAACTTGATTATTCTAATCCCATTTCCCAGCCTTTGGGTTGTGTGCCTTGGCTTTGCAAAGGAACATCTAAATCCTTCTTCAGTGTTGTGAGAGTTTCTGCCTGTCCCGCCCTAAGAGACAGCGAGTTCCAGGTTCCTCTCACACACTGGCTGAAATAAATCGTTCCACACATCTCCTCTAAACCTCCTGCCCCTTACTCTAAATCCATGTCTCCTTGGTCACTGATCCTTCACCCAAGGGGTAAAATTGATTTCTCTCTTCCCTGTCTAGGTCCCAGTTTTTCACTGATCAGCCCATCCGTCCAGCCTGTCTCTGCCCTCCTGTATTCCTCACTAGTTACCACAATGCCAGTTTTTGTATCATCTGTAAACGTGGTGCTACATTTAAGTCTAATTTATATAAACCATAGACAGCAAGGGCCCCAACACTGAACCCTGTGGGACCCGACCGGACACAGGCTTCCAGTCATAAAACTAATCCTGGACCATCACCCTCTGTCTCCTGTTAACCAGCCAATTTTGGATCTGATTAGCCAAATTCCCTGGGATCCGATGGGCTATTCCCTTTGCTGTCAGCCTCCCTTGTGGGACCTTGTCAAAAGCCTTGCTGAAGCCAAAGTAGATTACATCAAAAGCACTGCCTTCATCTACATATCTTCAAATAATTTCAACCAACTTGGTCAGACAGGACCCCTTAACAAAACCATCTTGACTGTTCTCCATTAATACGAGTCTCTCCAAGACCAGATTAATCCTGTCCCTCAGACTTGCTTCCTCTCGCTTCCCGACCGTTCGGGTGAGACGGACTGGCCTGTGGTTTCCCAGCTTACACCCTGCTCCTTTCTTCAATTCGCTGCTCTCCAACCCTCCTGCACCTCACCAGTGTCTGTAGATCTCTGTGACTAAATGTAATGTAACCCGGGACACGGGACCCCACCCGGGACACGGGACCCCACCCGGGGCACGGGACCCCACCAGGACACGGGACCCCACCCGGGGCACGGGACCCCACCCGGGACACGGACCCCACCCGAGGCACGGGACCCCACCCGGGACACGGGACCCCACCCGGGACAGTGACCCCACCCGGGACAGTGACCCCACCCGGGGCACGGACCCCACCCGGGGCACGGGACCCCACCCGGGGCACGGGACCCCACCCGGGACACGGGACCCCACCCGGGGCACGGGACCCCACCAGGACACGGGACCCCACCCGGGACACGGACCCCACCCGGGACACGGACGAGAGACGGGACCCCACCCGAGGAACGGGACCCCACCCGAGGAACGGGACCCCACCCGAGGAACGGACCCCACCCGGGGCACGGACCCCACCCGGGGCACGGGACCCCACCCGGGACAGTGACCCCGCGCGGGGCCCCACCCGGGACACGGACCCCACCCGGGCACGAGACCCCACCCGGGACAGTGACCCCACCCGGGATAGTGAGCTGAAGCCCCTCGGTAGGAGAGACTATGTCGTGGAGCTGGGTGAGTGCCGACAGCTGTAATCCTCTGTTTTTTATAGATCTCGATGAGCCTCTCCTTACAGTTCACCGCAGTGTTAGCGATGTCCGAGGGGAGAATTATTACCGAGAACGTACTGTTCATCTCCGCTGTACCGTCAACTCCAACCCTCCTGCACATTTCACCTGGAAACGGGGGCGTGACACCATTACCCAAAAACAGGACGAGGGCGTCGATATATACGAACCCCTTTATACACAGGTCAGTGACAATAATGCCCACTCCCTCAGCACTGACCCTCCGACAGTGCCCACTCCCTCAGCACTGACCCTCCGACAGTGCCCACTCCCTCAACACTGACCCTCTGACAGTGCCTGCTCCCTCAGCACTGACCCTCTGACAGTGCCCACTCCCTCAGCACTGACCCTCCGACAGTGCCCACTCCCTCAGCACTGACCCTCCGACAGTGCCCACTCCCTCAACACTGACCCTCTGACAGTGCCTGCTCCCTCAGCACTGACCCTCTGACAGTGCCCACTCCCTTAGCACTGACCCTCCGACAGTGCCCACTCCCTCAACACTGACCCTCTGACAGTGCCCACTCCCTCAGCACTGACCCTCCGACAGTGCCCACTCCCTCAACACTGACCCTCTGACAGTGCCCACTCCCTCAGCACTGACCCTCCAACAGCACGGCGCTCCCTCGGCACTGACCCTCCGACAGCGCGGCGCTCCCTCGGCGCTGACCCTCTGACAGTGTGGCTCTGTGTTGAAGGGTAGGGAGGAGAAAGCAGGAACATGGACTGAGTTGGATGATCAGCCATAATCGAATTGAATGACAGAGTATATTTAATGGGCTGAATGGCCTCCTCCTGTTCCTCTTTGCCATGTTTCTCTGTAACATGTATATGTTTGGACACATTGCTTTCTGTCCTTTATCACGTGACGAGTTGGTTATGGCCCCAGTCATGTCCATGTGGGATACCTGGGGTCGTCATGTTCGCTCGCGAACCAGCCCATTTCCCCACACCACTGTGTCACCAATCAACTGAAGCCGTCTCTTAGCTTCCATTCACTTCACCCTGTTCTGACAGGCCCTCCTGTGGAACTCCTTCACGTTCCATATCAAAAACCAACTTTTAAGATTCCCCCTGACGTTTATCACTCCGTGTTTGTTCCAGCAGTAATGAGTTTGATTGTGAATATGAAATTCAGATCTCATGCGTGTATTTTCCTCACAGGGAGAAACAAAAATCCTCAAGCTGAAGGATTTGAGGCCCCAGGACTACGCAAACTTCAGCTGCCTGGTATCCGTCAGGAATGTCTGTGGAATACCTGATAAATCGACCTCGTTCCTGTTGAAAAACACCACAGGTCAGTGAGGTGTTCTCTCACATTCAGCGGATATGACCCTGAGTCACTGTGTCACTAACAGCACCAACGGCATCTTAACATCAAGTTATAACCAGAGAGCGGGGGAATGTGGGGGTGTGAAAGTGTGATGAGAGAGAGTGAGTGAAATAGACTGGTGACGTGGGAGAGAGAAAGAGGGGGTGTACCCAGAGAGAGTGAGAAAGAGAGAGAGTGAGGGACAGTGAGAGAGAAAGAGTGAGTGAGACAGAGTGAGTGGGAGAGAGAGAGAGAAAGACAGTGAGTGAGAGGGGTACTTGTAAAGGGAAGCTTCTCCAGGCCTGTCAGCTTCACCTGAAGCTTTTAGAATCAGAGAGACAGTATGGATGTGGTATGTGATAGCAGTCTGGTTTTATTAAAATAAAACTAAGAACTGCAGGAGGCTGGAAATCTGAAACAAAAACAGAACTTTCTCATGCCAGGCCTGCTGAGTTTCTCCAGCTTTCTCTGTTTTTGTTGTGGGTTTAGTGATATCACCTCAAACAAACTTTTCTGGAGAGTTTTTGAAGCGGGAGCGGAACGGCTTAATGAGGGTAACGCTGTTGATGTGGGGTACAGGGATTTCCAGAAGGCGTCGGATACAGCGCCACTCAACAGACCGATAAGGAACGGTATTGGTCACAGCAATAAAGGGGGCAGTGACAACGATGTGTTTTTGTGCTGGAGGAATTGATACCTACTTTCCCTTGACCCTGACTGTGAAGAGGATTCAGTCCGAAGGAACATTGATTAGCCATTCCTTGTGAGTTTGCATCATCTGCCCAGTTCTGTCTGTGCAAGCCTCCTCTCGTGCCCTGTCTTCCAGATTTCTTTCTACAATCAACCAAAATGTTATCTATATTGTCACAAGCGATTCTTTCTCAGCTTCGCCTGAAATGTATTTCTTTCATCATCCAGGGAGCTCAGGGATTTGGTATTCCCCAAATTTTTTCCTGTTTGTGCGGAACACAGCCTTGCTCTGTGCTCACGCTGTCTAGTCATAGATTTTTCTGTCAACCTGTGATTCTGGTGGGACTCGATTGGATCCAATTCCCATCTGACTGAAATTGGCACGCTCCCGAAACAGTGTTTTTACTCTGGATTTGTCTCTACCTACTCCCCACCATCTCATAACATTTAAATGATCACTGTTTCCTAAACTGACACTTGATCTACTGAGCCCACTTCATTTCCAAGACCCAGATCTAACGTCATGATTGATAAGGTTCCCCATGGGGAAAGGGAAGCCGCATGGGGTCCAGGGTGTGCGAGCCAGATGGATAGAGAACCAGCTAGGGAACAGGAGACAGAGGGTAGTAGTGGAAGGGGGTTTCTCAAATTGGAGACCTGTGACCAGTGGTGTTCCACAGGGATCTGTGCTGGGACCACTGTTGTTTGTGATAGACGTAAATGATCTGGAGGAAGGTGTGGGTAGTGTGATTAGCAAGTTTGCTGATGACACTAAGATTGGTGGAGTAGCAGATAGTGAAGGGGACTGTCAGAGATTACAGCAGCATATAGATAGACTGGAGAGTTGGGCAGATAAATGGCAGATGGAGTTCAATCCAGGCAAATGCGAGGTGATACATTTTAGAAGAACAAATTCAAGGGCAAACTATACAGTAAATGGAAAAGTCCCGGGGAAAATTTCAGGGAGATCTGTGTGTTCAGGCCCATTGTTCCCTGAAGGTGACAATGCAGGTCAATACAGTGGTCAAGAAGGCATATGGCATGCTTTCCTTCATTGGGCGGGATATTGAGTACAGGAGTTGGCAGGTCATGTTACAGTTGCATAGGACTTTGGTCAGCCACATTTGGAGTACTGTGTACAGTTCTGGTCGCCACATTACCAAAAGGATGTGGATGCTTTGGAGAAGGTGCAGAGGAGGTTCACCAGGATGTTACCTGGTATGGAGGGTGCTAGCTATGAAGAGAGGTTGAATAGATTAGGATTATTTTCATTAGAAAGACGGAGATTGAGGGGGGACCTGATTGAACTCTACAAAATCATGAGGGGTATAGACAGGGTGGATAGCAAGAAGCTTTTTCCCAGAGTGGGGGACTCAATTACTAGGGGTCATGAGTTCAAAGTGACAGGAGGAAAGTTTAAGGGAGATATGCGTGGAAAGTTCTTTACACAGAGGGTGGTGGGTGCCTGGAACGCGTTGCCAGCAGAGATGGTAGACGCAGACACATTAGCGTCTTTTAAGATGTATCTGGACAGGTACATGGATGGGCAGGGAGCGGAGGGATACAGATCCTTAGAAAATAGGTGACAGGTTAGACAGAGGATCTTGATCGGCGCAGGCTTGGAGGGCCGAACGGCCTGTTCCTGTGCTGTAATTGTCTTTGTTCTTTGTCCTTCAATCACGGTAAAACATGCAGATCTGAAGAAATCTCAGACTGGAGTTGAAAAGATATCTCCGTGTTTCCTTTCCACAAACCCTGCCAGAGCTTCTACAGCATCCTCTGTCTTTTTTTTGCAGATATTCAGCATCTGCAGTATTTTGCTATTATTTAATAATCCCAAATAATAATCCCTGCAGAGAAATACACCCAGAAATAAATCTCCCAATAGTAATCCCTGATGATAACCTGCTTAAATGTAGTCCACAGTTATCCCCATGATGATAATCCTCCAACAGTAATCGCCCCCACGGTTAATCTCCCCACCCCTCCACCCCACAACAGTTGTGTGTGTGTGTGTGTGTGTGTGGAAGTGTGTCTGCGTCTGTGAGCGTGTGTGTGCATCTGTGCCTGCGTGTGAGTGAGTGTGTATCTGTGTGTGTGTGTGTCTGTGTCGGTGTGTGGGTGTCTGTGTCTGTGAGAGAGTGTGTGAGAGGGGGTGTGTGTGTGCACGCTGTGCATGTCTGTGTGTGTGCGTGTGCATGTGTGAGAGAGTCTCTGTGTGACTGAGTGTGTGTGTGAGAGAAAGTGGGAGAGTGTGTGTGTGCGCATGTACGCATGTCTGTGTGTGCATCTATGTGTGTGTGTGTGAGTGTGAGAGTGTGTGTGCATCTGTGCCTGTATGTGTGTGTGTCTCTGTCTGTGTGTGTGTTTGTATGTGTGACAACAGACAATAGGTGCTAGAGGAGGCCATTCGGTCCTTTGAGCCAGCACCACCATTCATTATGATCATGGCTGACCATCCACAATCAGTATCCTGTTCCTGCCTTATCCCCATAACCCTTGATTCCACTATCTTTAAGAGCTCTATCTATCTCTTTCTTGAAAGTATCCAGAGAGTTGGCCTCCACTGCCTTCTGGGACAGAGCATTCCATATATCCACCACTCTCTGGGTGAAGAAGTTTTTCCTCAACTCTGTTCTAAATGGCCTACCCCTTATTTTTAAACTGTGTCCTCTGCTTCTGGACTCACCCATCAATGGAAACATGCTTCCTGCCTCCAGAGTGTCCAATCCCTTAATAATCTTATACGTCTCAATCAGATCCCCTCTCATCCTTCTAAACTCGAGTGTATACAAGCCCAGTCGCTCCAATCTTACAACATATGATAGAACTGCCATTCTGGAAATTGACCTCGTGAACCTACGCTGCACTCTCTCAATAGCAAGAACGTCCTTCCTCAAATTTGGAGACCAAAACTGCACTCAATACTCCAGGTGCGGTCTCACCAGGGTCCTGTACAGCTGCAGAAGGACCTCTTTGCTCCTACACTCAATTCCTCTTGTTATGAAGGCCAGCATGCTATTAGCTTTCTTCACAGCCTGCTGTACCTGCATGCTTGCTTTCATTGACTGATGTACAAGAGCACCTAGATCTCGTTGAACTTCCCATTTACCTAACTTGACTCCATTTAGATAGTAATCTGCCTTCCTGTTCTTGCCACCAAAGTGGATAACCGCACATTTATCCACATTAAACTGCATCTGCCATGCATCCGTCCACTCACCTAGCCTGTCCAAGTTACCCTGTATTCTCATAACATCCTCCTCACATTTCACACTGCCACCCAGCTTTGTGTCATCAGTAAATTTGCTAATATTACTTTTAATGCCTTCGTCTATATCATTAATATATATCGTAAACAGCTGCGGTCTCAGCACCGAACCTTGTGGTACCCTACTGGTCACTGCCTGTCATTCCGAAAGGGACCCGTTTATCACTACTCTCTGCTTCCTGTCAGCCAGCCAATTTTCAATCCAACTCAGTATTTTGCCCCCAATACCATGTGCCCTAATTTTGTTCACCAATCTCCTGTGTGGGACTTTATCAAAGGCTTTCTGAAAGTCCCGGTACACTACATCCACTGGCTCTCCCTTATCCATCTTCACAGATACATCCTCAAAAAATTCCAGAAGATTAGTCAAGCACGATTTCCCCTTCGTAAATCCATGCTGACTCTGAACTATTCTGTTACTGCTATCCAAATGAGTCGTAATTTCATCTTTTATAATTGGCTCCAGCATCTTTCCCACCACTGACGTCAGGCTAACTGGTCTATAATTCCCTGTTTTCTCTCTCCCTCCTTTCTTGAAAAGTGGGACAACATTAGCCACCCTCCAATCCGCAGGAACTGATCCTGAATCTATAGAACCTTGGAAAATAATTACCAACACGTCCACAATTTCTAGAGCCACCTCCTTAAGTACCCTGGGATGCAGACCATCAGGTCCCGGGGACTTATCAGCCTTCAGACCTAACAGTCTATCCAACACCATTTCCTGCCTAATATAAATACCCTTCGGTTCGTCCATTACCCTACATCCTTCCGCCACTACTGCATCTGGGAGACTGCTTGTGTCTTCCCTGGTGAAGACAGATCCAAAATACCTATTCAACTCATCTGCCATTTCCTTGTTCCCCACAATAAATTCACCCGTTTCTGACTTCAAGGGCCCAATTTTAGTCTTAACACTCTCCCACATGTGTGTGTGTGTGTGTGTGTGTGTGTGTGTCTGAGAGTGTGTGTGCACGCTTGTGTCTGTGTCTGCGTGTGTGTGCGCATGTGTGCAAATGTGTATGAGAGAAAGTGAGAGTGTGTGTGTCTGTGTCTGTCTTGTGTGTATGAGTGAGTGTGTGTGTGTGTGTGTGAGAGAGAGAGAGAGAGAGTGTGTCTGTGTGTGAAAGTGAGAGTGCGTGTGTGTGTGTGTGTGTGTGTACGTACAGTTCTGGTCACTGCATTATAAGAAGGATGTGGAAGCTTTGGAAAGGGTGCGGAAGAGATTTACTAGGATGTTGCCTGGTATGGAGGGAAGGTCTTACGAGGAAAGGCTGAGGGACTTGAGGCTGTTTTCATTAGAGAGAAGAAGGTTGAGAGGTGACTTAGTTGAAACATATAAAATAATCAGAGGGTTAGATAGGGTGGATAGGGAGAGCCTTTTTCCTAGGATGGTGACGGCGAGCACGAGGGGCATAGCTTTAAATTGACGGGGTGAAAGATATAGGACAGACGTCAGAGGTAGTTTCTTTACTCAGAGAGTAGTAAGGGAATGGAACGCTTTGCCTGCAACGGTAGTAGATTCGCCAACTTTAGGTACATTTAAGTCGTCATTGGATAAGCATATGGACGTACATGGAATAGTGTAGGTTAGATGGGCTTGAGATCGGTGTGAGAGGTTGGCACAACATTGAGGGCCGAAGGGCCTGTACTGTGCTGTAATGTTCTATGTTCTATGTGTGAGTGTGAGAGAGTGTGTGTGAGTGTGTGTGAGTGTGTGTGAGTGTGTGTGAGTGTGTGTGAGTGTGTGTGAGTGTGTGTGAGTGTGTGTGAGTGTGTGTGAGTGTGTGTGTGTGTGTGTGTGTGAGAGAGAGAGTGTATGTGTGTGAGTGTGAGTGGTACAGTGTGTCAGTACATTTCCCGTTCACTGACCGTCAGTCTGACTGCACCGCCCCCCCCAGCTCCGCCTGTTCTCTCTCTGTCTGTCCCCGAGGTGCTGGTCGTGGACCCAGGAGCTGATGTGGAAATCGAGTGCCAGGTTGAAGCAGGAGACCCCGCTCCGATTCTCTGGTGGACTCACTCTCCGGGGCCAATGCCGGCCAGCGCCAGGACTGAAGGAGGGAAGCTCTGGATCCGCGAGATTGGGCCCCCTCAAGCTGGGTTTTACAATTGCTCAGCTCGAAACGGTGTGGGCAATGAGGCCAAGAAATCGGTGGAAGTCCGAGTGAGAGGTGAGCCAGGCCTCTGGTGCGACGGGGCAAACACCAGAGTACACAGCTCTGACACTACACTCTCAGCCACACAGACACCCAGAGACTGTACGTGGACCCAGCTCCATAACCCCAACGCTCTCACTACGGTCATATTCGAACCCACACTCACAGGCAACACCTCAGTCAGTCACACTGCGATCCCGGTCAATTATCCCGGTTACAGACTGACCGAGTCCGGGTCGCCCCGGGTACAGACTGAACGGGTCCGGGTCACCCCGGTTACGGAGTGACCGGGTCTGGGTCACCCCGGTTACAGAGTGACCGCGCCCGGGTCGCCCCAGGTACGGACTGGAGGGGCCCGGGTCGCCCCGGCGATGGAGTGACCGGGCCCGGGTCGCCCCGATGATGGAGTTTGTGGGAATAGTGTGTCACATTGTGTTTTGCAGCTCTGTCTAACGGAAGGTTCTGGATCACTCCGGATACATTCCATGACGATGAGAAGATCCAGTTGAACCGGGAAGTGAAAGTTTCCTGTCAGGTTGATGCTGTCCCACAGGATGAGCTGACCTACAGCTGGTATAAAAACGGGAAACCGCTCCGAGCCAGCAACAGGATCATTATCTCCCGGAATGACCCGGAGTTTGAGCCTGGGACCAGCAGCTTAGACATTATCGACATGAGGTTCTCGGATTCAGCTACCTACACCTGTGTGGCTTCCCTAAGGAACCAGGCTGTTCCCGACATCAGCATCGACGTCAACATCTCCACCAGCATCGGTGAGGACCCCCCCCCCCCCACACCCCCACACACTGCCCCCCCCACCCCCACACCCCACACCCCACACACTGCCCCCCACACCCCCACACCCCACACCCCCATACACCTGTGTGGCTTCCCTAAGGAACCAGGCTGTTCCCGACATCAGCATCGACGTCAACATCTCCACCAGCATCGGTCAGGACCCCCCCCCACACCCCCACACACTGCCCGCCCACCCCCACACTCCACACCCCACACCCACCACACCCCACATACACCAACCCCACCGCACCCACCCACACACACCCACCCACACCCAACCACATGCACCCCCCACACCCACACGCCACCCACACCCACACAGCCCCCACACCCCCACCCACATGCCCACCCACACCCCCACAGACCCCCACACCCCCACCCACACACACACCCACATGCCCACCCACACCCCCACACTCCCCCAAATCCCCGCCCATACCCACCCACCCACATGCCCCCACACCCCCTACACCCCCACCCCCACCGTCCCGCATCCCCACACGACCCCCCCAACCCTCACCTTCTGGTTAAGGATGGTCAGAGAGATACGTTGTCACTGTATTCCGCACCCCCCCCCTCCGTCTGTCCCTTTGTTGTTCTGTGAATTTCAAAATGTATTAACTCCTCTTCATCTAAACTCCAATCTCCTCGTTTCCCCCCCCACCCTCTCTCTCTGTTCCCCCCCATCTCTCTGTACCCCCTATCTCTGTCCTCCCCGCTCTCTCTCTGTCACCCCACCCTCTCTCCCTGTATGCCCCCGTCTCTCTGTCTCCCCCCTTCTCTCTGTTTCTCCCCATCTCTGTTCTCCCCCCCTCCCTGTCCCCCCACCGTCTCCGTGCCCCCCCTTGTCCCCCCATCTCTGTCCCCACCATCTCTCTCTCTCCTCCCCATGTCTGTCCACCCCTCCCTCTCTCTGTCTCCCCCCGTGTCCCCCTCCTCTCTCCCTGTCCCCCTCCTCTCTCCCTGTCCCCCCCTCTCTCCCTGTCCCCCTCCTCTCTCCCTGTCCCCCCCCTCTCTCCCTGTCCCCCTCCTCTCTCCCTGTCCCCCTCCTCTCTCCCTGTCCCCCTCCTCTCTCCCTGTCCCCCTCCTCTCTCCCTGTCCCCCTCCTCTCTCCCTGTCCCCTCCTCTCTCCCTGTCCCCTCCTCTCTCCCTGTCCCCCCCGCTCTCCCTGTCCCCCCCGCTCTCTCCCTGTCCCCCCCGCTCTCTCCCTGTCCCCCCCGCTCTCTCCCTGTCCCCCCCGCTCTCTCCCTGTCCCCCCCGCTCTCTCCCTGTCCCCCCCGCTCTCTCCCTGCCCCCCCCTCTCTGCCTGTTTCCCCCCCCCTGTCCCCCACACTCTCCCTGTCCCCCCGCTCTCTGCCTGTTTCCCCCCCCTGTCCCCCACACTCTCCCTGTCCCCCCCCTCTCTCCCTGTCCCCCCCCTCTCTCCCCGTTCCCCCCCCCCTCCCCGTTCCCCCCCCTCTCTCCCCGTCCCCCCCCTCTCTCCCCGTCCCCCCCCCTCTCCCCGTCCCCCCCCCTCTCCCCGTCCCCCCCCTCTCTCCCCGTCCCCCCCCTCTCTCCCCGTCCCCCCCCCTCTCCCCGTCCCCCCCCTCTCTCCCCGTCCCCCCCCCTCTCCCCGTCCCCCCCCTCTCTCCCCGTCCCCCCCCTCTCTCCCCGTCCCCCCCCTCTCTCCCCGTCCCCCCCCTCTCTCCCCGTCCCCCCCTCTCTCCCCGTCTCCCTCCTCTCTCCCCGTCCCCCTCCTCTCTCCCCGTCCCCCTCCTCTCTCCCCGTCCCCCTCCTCTCTCCCCGTCCCCCTCCTCTCTCCCCGTCCCCCTCCTCTCTCCCTGTCCCCCCCTCTCTCCCTGTCCCCCCCTCTCTCCCTGTCCCCCTCCTCTCTCCCTGTCCCCCTCCTCTCTCCCTGTCCCCCTCCTCTCTCCCTGTCCCCCTCCTCTCTCCCCGTCCCCCCCTCTCTCCCCGTCCCCCTCCTCTCTCCCTGTCCCCCTCCTCTCTCCCTGTCCCCCTCCTCTCTCCCTGTCCCCCTCCTCTCTCCCTGTCCCCCTCCTCTCTCCCTGTCCCCCTCCTCTCTCCCTGTCCCCCTCCTCTCTCCCTGTCCCCCTCCTCTCTCCCTGTCCCCTCCTCTCTCCCTGTCCCCCCCTCTCTCCCTGTCCCCCCCTCTCTCCCTGTCCCCCCCTCTCTCCCTGTCCCCCCCTCTCTCCCTGTCCCCCGCTCTCTCCCTGTCCCCCGCTCTCTCCCTGCCCCCCGCTCTCTGCCTGTCCCCCCGCTCTCTGCCTGTTTCCCCCCCCGTCCCCCACACTCTCCCTGTCCCCCCCCCTCTCCCTGTCCCTCCCCCCCTCTCCCTGTCCCTCCCCCCCTCTCCCTGTCCCCCCGCTCTCTCCCTGTGCCCCCCCTCCCTGTTCCCCACCGCTCTCTCCCTGTGCCCCCCCTCCCTGTTCCCCACCGCTCTCTCCCTGTTCCCCCCCCGTCCCTCCCTCTCTCTCCCTGTCCCCCCCCTCTCTCCCTGTCCCCCTGCTCTCTCCCTGTGCCCCCCCTCCCTGTTCCCCACCGCTCTCTCCCTGTTCCCCCCCCATCCCTCCCTCTCTCTCCCTGTGCCCCCCCTCCCTGTTCCCCACCGCTCTCTCCCTGTTCCCCCCCCGTCCCTCCCTCTCTCTCCCTGTCCCCCCCCTCTCTCCCTGTCCCCCTGCTCTCTCCCTGTGCCCCCCCTCCCTGTTCCCCACCGCTCTCTCCCTGTTCCCCCCCCATCCCTCCCTCTCTCTCCCTGTGCCCCCCCTCCCTGTTCCCCCCCACTCTCTCCCTGCTCCCCCCCCCCTCTGTCTCTTCCCCCCACCGCCCAACCGCGGACAGTGCCCCCAGCCCTGGAGGTGCTGCAGGATCTGGTACAAGTTACTGAGGGCTCTCTGGCTGAGCTGAGGTGTGCAGTGACTGGAAAACCGCGGCCCGTGGTGCTCTGGTCTCGGGTGGATAAGGAACAGAAAGCCGGGATCCAAGCTGACCTGCTGGATGGCCTGGATGGGACCCTGCGCATGGAGAATGTCTCCCGGGAGTTGAGCGGGACATATCGATGTCAGACCGGACAGTTCAACAGTCTGAATGTTAAACCACGAGAGGGAACCGTCCAACTGAGCGTCCTGTGTGAGTGTCAGAGGGTCAGCGGGACAGTGGGTGGGGGGGTCAGGGTGGGAGGGACGGGGAGAGAGGAAGGGAGGGAGAAGGTCAGAGGGAGGGAGGGGGTCAGAGGGAGACGTTCAGAGAGATAGAGTGAGAGGAGGGAGAAGGTGAGCAGGAGGCAGAGAGAGGGAGAGGAAGAGGGTCAGAGGGAGGGGTCAGAGAGATAGAGTGAGAGAGGAATCAGAGAGAGAGAGAGAGAGAGAGGGAAGAGAATCACAGAGGTCACTGAATGGGCTGCGCAGAGAGAGAGTGAGAGGCAGAAGAAGGGAGGTAGGGAGAGGGGGAGAAATGAGGAAAGGGAGGGGAAGAGAGAGAGAGAGAGAGAGAGAGAGAAGTTAGACTGACAAGCAGGGGGTAATCACGGGAGACCATGAGACATTGGAGGCCATTCTGCCCATTCAGTCTGTACCACCACTCACTATGGTCATGGCTGATGTGATAACCGCCAGCTCTACCTTCCTACCTGTTTCCCCATCACCCTCTCTGATTCAAAGTCTGCCTGTCTCAGCCTTGAGATTACTGAGTGACCCAGCTTCAACAGCCCTGTGTGGTGAAGAATTCCACAGGTTCACTCCCCTCGCAGAGAGGGGCTTCATCCTCATTCTCCATCTTCAATGTGTGGCCCCTTACTCTGAGATGATACCCTGTGGCCCTGGACTCTCCCACATGGGGAACAAACTCGCTACAACTCCCGTGGAAAGTCTCCCAATAATCTTGTGTTTCAGTAAGGTCACGTGTTATTCTCCAAAAGTGGGCAGAATCCACAGGAATCAGCCTGTCCTGAGTCTTAACACAAACATGATGTTCTTATCCTGGTCTCAACACCACTTTGCTTCCTCAGTCAACAAAGTGTGGGTCTGGAGGAACACAGCAGGTCGGGCAGCATCAGAGGAACAGGAATAACACAGTGTGGGGCTGGAGGAACACAGCAGGTCGGGCAGCATCAGAGGAACAGGAATAACACAGTGTGGGGCTGGAGGAACACAGCAGGTCGGGCAGCATCAGAGGGACAGGAATAACACAGTGTGGGGCGGGAGGAACACAGCAGGTCGGGCAGCATCAGAGGGACAGGAATAACACAGTGTGGGGCTGGAGGAACACAGCAGGTCAGGCAGTATCAGAGGAACAGGAATAACACAGTGTGGGGCTGGAGGAACACAGCAGGTTGGGCAGCATCAGAGGGACAGGAATAACACAGTGTGGGGCTGGAGGAACACAGCAGGTCAGGCAGTATCAGAGGAACAGGAATAACACAGTGTGGGGCTAGAGGAACACAGCAGATCGGGCAGCATCAGAGGAACAGGAATAACACAGTGTGGAGCTGGAGGAACACAGCAGGTCAGGCAGCATCAGAGGGACAGGAATAACACAGTGTGGGGCTGGAGGAACACAGCAGGTCGGGCAGCATCAGAGGAACAGGAATAACACAGTGTGGAGCTGGAGGAACACAGCAGGTCGGGCAGCATCAGAGGGACAGGAATAACACAGTGTGGGGCTGGAGGAACACAGCAGGTCGGGCAGCATCAGAGGGACAGGAATAACACAGCGTGGGGCTGGAGGAACACAGCAGGACAGGCAGCATTAGAGGGGCAGGAATAACACAGTGTGGAGCTGGTGGAACGCAGCAGGTCGGGCAGCATCAGAGGGACAGGAACAACACAGTGTGGGGCTGGAAGAACACAGCAGGTCGGGCAGCATCAGAGGAACAGGAATAACACAGTGTGGAGCTGGAGGAACACAGCAGGTCGGGCAGCATCAGAGGAGCAGGAATAACAGTGTGGGGCTGGAGGAACACAGCAGGACAGGCAGCATCAGAGGGGCAGGAATAACACAGTGTGGAGCTGGAGGAACACAGCAGGTCGGGCAGCATCAGAGGAACAGGAATAACACAGTGTGGGGCTGGAGGAACACAGCAGGTCGGGCAGCATCAGAGGGACAGGAATAACACAGTGTGGAGCTGGAGGAACACAGCAGGTCGGGCAGCATCAGAGGGACAGGAATAACACAGTGTGGGGCTGGAGGAACACAGCAGGTCGGGCAGTATCAGAGGGACAGGAATAACACAGTGTGGGGCTGGAGGAACACAGCAGGACAGGCAGCATCAGAGGAACAGGAATAACACAGCGTGGGGCTGGAGGAACACAGCAGGTCAGGCAGCATCAGAGGGACAGGAATAACACAGTGTGGGGCTGGAGGAACACAGCAGGACAGGCAGTATCAGAGGAACAGGAATAACACAGTGTGGGGCTGGAGGAACACAGCAGGTCGGGCAGTATCAGAGGGACAGGAATAACACAGTGTGGAGCTGGATGAACACAGCAGGTCGGGCAGCATCAGAGGAGCAGGAATAACACAGTGTGGGGCTGGAGGAACACAGCAGGTCGGGCAGCATCAGAGGGACAGGAATAACACAGTGTGGGGCTGGAGGAACACAGCAGGACAGGCAGCATCAGAGGGACAGGAATAACACAGTGTGGGGCTGGAGGAACACAGCAGGACAGGCAGCATCAGAGGGACAGGAGGTTTGAAGTTTCAGTTTGGACTCTGTCAGGATTCCTCACTTGTTGAAGACTGTCCCACAGGTCATTCCCTCTATCTGTTCCCGTTAGGTACAAGCCCACGTTACCCGTCTGCTCCTCATACAACAGCCCTTCCATCCCTGCAATCAATCTGAACTGCCCCCAGTTCCACCACATCCTTCCTCAAGTTAGGAGACCAAAACTGGACACAATACTCCAGGTGTTGTCTCACCAACGCCTTTTATAACTGTAACTAACACTGTTTTTATAATCCAGTCCTTTAACAATAAATGCCATGATTCCATCTGTCTTTTTTCCTCTCCGCTGCACCTACAGTCTCACTCTCTGTGACTCATGCTCAAGGACCCCCACCCCCAGGCACACTATGCTGTAGCTTTCTGCAGTCTCTCTCCATTTCATTCGTGGGTCTTTAACTGAAGTGTCCCTTTCCCCAGATCCTCCAACTGTGGAGCCTCTCTATGAAGATGTGCGCCAGAGAGTGGGTGGATCGGTCACCCTGGGCTGTAAAATGGTCAGCGGTAACCCACTGAGAGTGACCTCAGTCACCTGGACATTTAATGGGAATCGTCTGGAAACACCAGCAGCAGAGCCTCAGCTGGAATCCGTGAGGCAGATTAACCAGATCACTGCGAAACACTACGGCACCTACCGGTGCGTTCTGGCCAATGATGTCAGCTCAGGAACATGCCTGTTCAACTTGAGTGGTGAGAGAGGGAGGGACGGACGGAGGGAGGGAGGAAAGGAGGGAGTGAGGGAGGGAGAGGGGGGTGAGGGAGGGAGGGACAGTGAGAGAGAGAGGAAACAAGGGAGAGAAGGAGGGAGGGAGTGATGGACAGAGGGAGAGAGGGAGGGGAGGAGTGGGAGAGAGGAAGTGAGAGAGGGGGAGGGAGGTAGTGAGAGAGACGGATGGAGGGAATGAGTGAGTGAAGAGTGTGAGTAAGAGGGAGTAGGTGAGCGAGTGAACATGAGACTTGCACTCAGGGCCACCCTCACTGATTAAAAATCTGCCTGTCTCAGCCTTGAGATTACTGAGGGACCCAGCTTTGACAGGCCTGTGTGGTGAAGAATTTCACAGGTTCACTCCTCTCGGAGAGAAGGGATTCCTCCTCCACCCGGTTTTAAATTGTGATCCTCATTCTGTGGTTATGCCCTCTGGTCCTAGTCCCATCCACAAGGGGAATAATCTCTCCACATCTCCCAAATGTATGTCCATGTGTTCTCCATACTTTAACGCTCTATTCCTTCTGAAATCAAGGCCAATGTTCCCTCTGCTTCCCCTGTACCTGCTGAACTGGGAGCTGAGTTTTTTTGTGATTCATAGTCCTGCAGCTCGGAAACAGACACTTCAGTCCATTTTGTCCATGCCGACCACATTCTCAAACTAAACTAATCCTACTTAACCAGCGTTTGGCCCGTATCCCTCTAAATCTTTCCTATCCACATACCCATCCAGATGCTTTTAATTGTTGTAATTGTACCAGCCTCCATCACTTCCTCCGGCAGCTCCTTCCACCACGCACCACCCTCTGTGTGAAAATGTCCCTTTTTAAATCTTTCTCCTCTCATTTTCTTAAAAATATGCCCCTAATTTTGAGCTCCCCCTACCCCAGGGATAAGTCCTTGGCTATTCACCTTATCCATGCCCCTCATGATCGTATAAACCTCTATAAGGTCATCCCTCAGCCTCCTACGCTCCAGGGAGAATATCCCCAGACTCTCCTGACAACTCAAACCCTCCAGTCTCAGTAACATCCGTATAAATTTTTCCTGAACCATCTCCAGTTTAATAATATCCTTCCATTAGCAGCGTGAACAGCACTATAGACAACGCTCCAAAAGTGTCCTCACCAACATCCTGTACAACCAGAGCATGCCCTCCCAACTCCTTTACTCAAAGTCCTGAGCAATGAAGGTGAGCATGCTGAATGCCTTCCTCATCAGGAACAAAAACAGAAGTTGCTGGAAAAGCTCAACAGGGCTGTCAGCATATGTGAAGGGAAAAACAGAGTTAACATTTCGGGTCTTCTTAATCACCCTGTCTTCACGTGACTCAACTTTCACAGAACTATGTACCCAAAACCTCCCCTCTGTTCTGCAGCACGACCCAAGGCCCTGCCATTAATTGTTCATTTTACCAAAATGCAATTTATCCAGATTCATGAGTGAGAACTTCCAAATCCCTCTCTTCTGTAACTTTCTGCAGTCTTTCTCCATTTAAATAATATTCAGCTCCTCTGTCCTTCCTGCCAAACTACCGAACCCCTCATTGTCCCCATATTATATTCAATCTGCCGAGTCTTTACCCATTCACTTCACCTGTCTGTGCTCCTCTGCAGACGCTCTGTGTCATTCTCACCACTTGCCTTTCCACCTATTTGTCTCATCCACAAACTTGTCTATAGTACATTCGCTTTCCTCATATAAGTCATTCATTTTTATTATAAGTAACGGTGGCCCCAGCACTGATCCCTGTGGCATTCCACTAGTTTTAGGCTGCATCCTGAAAATGCCTCCCTTATCCCACCTCTGTCTACTAATTGATGGCAATCCTGTATCCTCATAATATACTGCTTACTCTGACATGGACTGTCATTGTTTTAAGTAACCAAACGTGTGGTATCTTTATCGAATGCCTTCTGAAATCCAAATATATTAGATCCACTGCTTGTCCTTTATCTATTCTACTTGTTACTTCCTCAAAGAATTCCTGTAGATCTGTCAGGTGGGATATCCCCATCATGAAGTCTTTCTGACTCTGCTTGATCACATTGTGTATTTCTAAATGCCCTGCTGCTTTACCCTTTATAATAGACTATAGCAATTCCCTGATAACAGACATTAAGCTCAGTGAGCTGTTGTTATCTGTTTTGTGTCCTTCACATTTTCAGTAAAGGTGTTACACAGGCAGTTTCCCAATCCCCAGGGACTTTTCCAGAATGTAAGGATTACTGGGAGATTGCTACCAGTGCATCGACAGTCTCTGTAGCTGCTTCCTTTAAAATTCTAGGATGAGTCCTATTAGATCCAGGGCACTTCTCTTTCTTTAATTCCCCCAGCTCTTTTTATTCATTGATAGTTATAATATTTATTTCCTCTCCTCCTTTTACCCCCTTGATTATTCAGTAATTTTAAAAATGCCATTAGTGTCTCCCCCTCTACAGACTGATGTGAAGTATCTACCCAATTCCTCTGCCATTTCCTGGTTCCTCTGTTTTATTCCACAGCCTTGTTCTCTATGGGGCCTATGTTCACTTTGGCTTCTCTCTTCCTTGTGATTTCATCAAAGAAGCTCTTACTGTCCATCTTCATATTACTGGCGAGTTCACCCTCAATGTTTATTTCTGCCTTGTTTAATATGTTTTTGGTCATATTTTGTTGCAATCCTCTGGCTTACCATCACTCTTTGTGAGGTTGTATGATTTTTTTTCTTGTTTCAGTCTGACGCTATCCTTAACTTCCGTAGTTAGCCATGATTTGCTTAACTCCTTCTGCTGGAATTCTTTGAGGATGTAACTGGTAGAGTTGATCAGGGGAACCAGTGGATATGGTTTACCTGGACATAGCCCCAGGTAAGAGGGTAATGTGTGAGATTAAAGCACGTTGGGATTGGTAGGGGGGTGGTGGCAGGGGGCAGGGGGTGTATTGAAATGGACAGATCAGAAACAAGGAGCAGGGGTCGTTTTCTGAGAGGCAGGCAGTGACTAGTGGGGTACCGCAAGGATCAGTAGTTGGGCCCCAGCGATTCACCATATCTATTACTGATGTAGATGTGGGAATTCAGTGTAATATCTCCCTGTTTGCAGACAGCACAACGCTGGGTGGGAGTGTGAGCTGTGGGGAGAGTGCAGCGATGTCTCGGTGTGATTTGGACAGGCTGAGTGAGTGGGTAAATACACAGCAGATACAGTATAATGTGGATAAATGTGAGGTGGGATCAGGAAGGCAGATTATGATCTGAATGGTGATGGATTGGGAAAGGGGGAGGTGCAGTGATACCTGGGTGTCCCTATATCCCAGTCGCTGAAACTAAGTATGCAGGTGCAGCAGGGGGTGAGGAAGGTCAATGGGATGTTGGTCTTTGTAGTGAGAGGAGTTGAGTACAGGAGAGGGATGTCTTGCTGCAATGATACAGGGCCTCAGTGAGACCACACCTGGAGTCCTGATCTCCTCATGTAAGGAAGGATGTTCTGGTGATGGAGGGAGTGCAGCAAAGTTTTCCCAGACTGAGTCCTGGGATGGCAGGAATGGTGTATGGAGAGAGAATGGATTGGGTTAGGATTATATTCACTGGAGTTTCGGCGAATGAGGAAAGATGTTCCTGATGTTGGTGGAGATTCAAGAACCAGAGGGTACAGTCTAAGGCTACAGGGTACACCATTAGAGACGAGGAGAAAATGTCTTCACCCACAGAGTGGTGAGCCTGTGGAATTCACTGCCACCGAGAGCAGGTGAGGTCAACACATTGAATGTTTTCTAGGAGGAGGTAGATATAACTCTTAAGGCTAAAGGGATCAAAAGGTATGGTGGAGAAAGCAGGAACAGGGAACCGAGCTCGATGATCAGCCATTGATCGTATAGAATGGTGGAGCAGGTGTGAAGGGCTGAATGGCCCGCTCCTGTTCCTGTTTCCTATGTTTCTATATCAAAGGGAAATCATGTTCAACTAACTCACTGGAGTTCTTTGAGGAAGTAACTTGTGCTGCAGATAAAGGGGGAATCAGTGGGTGGATTGTACATGATTTGATAAGGTACCATATCAAAGGTAATTGTGGAAAATGAAAGCTCCTGTTGTACTGGGTCACGTGTGGACGTGGAGAGATGATTGGCTGGCTAACAAGAAGCAGAGAGTGAGAATAAATGGGTCTTTTTCAGACTGGCTGGATGTCACGAGTGGTATGTCTCAGGGATTGGTGCTGGGGCCTCAGCTCTTTATAACCGATAGAAATGATCGGGATGAAGGGAGCGAACCTACGGAGCTAAACTTACTGATAACACACAGATAAACCAGAAAGCGAGTTGTGAAGAGAACGTGAGGAGCCTACAAAGGGATAGCAGTAGGTTCTGTGATAACAAAATGTGAGGCTGGATGAACACAGCAGGCCAAGCAGCATCTCAGGAGCACAAAAGCTGACGTTTCGGGCCTAGACCCTTCATCAGAGAGGGGCATGGGGAGAGGGAACTGGAATAAATAGGGAGAGAGGGGGAGGTGGACTGATACAAGAGAGTTGCAGTGGGAGAGAGATTCCCTGAGATTGGTCCGGAGGGAGGAGGGTAACTTCTTCAGGTTAGGCATCCCTGGAAGATGCTCCGGACCAACCTCAGGGAATTTCTCTCCCACTGCAACTCTCTTGTATCAGTCCACCTCCCCCTCTCTCCCTAATTTTTCCAGAACCCTCACCCCATCCCCCTCCCTGATGAAGGGTCTAGGCCCGAAACGTCAGCTTTTGTGCTCCTGAGATGCTGCTTGGCCTGCTGTGTTCATCCAGCCTCACATTTTGTTATCGTGGATTCTCCAGCGTCTGCAGTTCCCATTATTTCTGAAGCAGTACGTTCTGTGTCAGGGTAAAAATCTGGAAATTGGAATCCAATGTGGGAAAGTATGAACTTGTTCATTTCAGGAGGAAGAATCTAAAAGCAGCACATGACCTAAATAGTGAGAGGTTACGCAGCACTGAGGTACAGAGGGATCTGGGTGACCTTACAAAAAGTTAGTATACAGTAAAGCAAGTAATATACAACATTGGACAGTAGAGAAGAGAGACAGGCCCTTCAGCCCTGCCGTAATGCTATCCTAAACTAATCCCATCTGCCTCTGCGTGGTCCATATGCCTCCATTCTCTGCCTGTTCTTATGTCAGTTTAAATGTCTCTGAAGCATTGCTGTCGGGTCAGGTTTGACCATGCCCCATGGATTGGCAGGGGATTAGTGGGGGTTCGTTGGGGTGGGCTGGGGGGGAGCGTGTGGATTCAGATACCCAATGTGACACTGGCGTTGATTCTGTGCTCACAGGACGAGCGTACCCACCTGAATTTTATTATGACACTCCGAACCCAGTGAGGATCCAGAAACCGAACCTTTACGTCTTCATTTTGCAGTGGACCCAGAAACTACCATATGCTGTCGGAAATGTCCTGGAATATAAACTCCTCATCCAGCAAGAGGTGAGTACACTGGCAGGCAGTGCACTGGGACTCATAGAGTCATACAACACAGACCCTTCGGCCCAACTCACCCATACCAACCCAGTTTCCTAATCTGAACCAGTCCCATTTGCCAGCATTAGGCCCATATCCCTCTAAACCCTTCCCATTCACGCACACATCCAGATGCCTTTTAAATGCTGTAACTGTACCAGCCTCCACCACCTCCCCTGGCAGCTCGTTCCACACACACCACCCTCTGTGTGAAAGAGTTACCCCTCAGGTCCCTTTTAAACCTTTCCCCTCTCACCTTAAACCTATGCCCCTCTAGTTTTGGACTCCCCTACCCTGGGGAAAAGACCTTGGCTATTCACCCTCTCCATGCCCCTCATGGATTTAAAAACCTCTGTAAGGTCACCCCTTAACCTGCTACACTCCCGGAAACATAGCCCCAGCCTATCCACCTTCTCCTTATAACTCAAACCCTCCATGCTCAGCAACATCCTGGTAAATCTTTCTTGCACCCTTTCCAGTGTAATACCACCCTCCCTGTAGCAGGGTGATGAGAACCATACACAGTATTCCAAACGGTGGCCTTACCCACGCCTTGCACAGCTGTAACATGACGTCCCAGCTCCTGTACTTAATGCTCTGAGCGATGAAGGTAAGTTTGCCAAACGCCTTCTCCACCGTCCTGTCTACCCGCGACACCACTTCTAACAATGTACCTGTTCCTCTCATCAACAACACTACGCAGGGTCCATTGCTGTTACTGTGTAAATTCTGCCTTGATCTGTCTTAATAAAATGTAACACCTCGCATTTATCGGGATTAAACTCCATTTGCTAGTCCTCGGCCCAGTGGCCCAGCTGATCAAGATCCCGTTATACTCTTCGATAATTGTCTTCACTGTCCACTCTGCCACTGATTTTTGGTGTCCTCTGCAAACTTACTCACCACACCTCCCACATTCTCATCCTAATCGTTTACATAAATGACAAACAACAGTTCACCCAGCACCAATCTCTGTGAATACTGCTGGTCACAAGCCTCCGGCGTGACCAACAGCCCTCTGTTACCAGCCTCTGTCTGCTTTTGCCAAGCTAATTTGGTATTTCCCTGGATTGAAGCGATCTGACCTCACTAACCAGTCTCCCATGCAGACCCTTGTCGAAGGCCTTGCTAAAGTCCATGGAGAGAACATCTAACGCTCTGCCTTCATTATCTTCTTGGTCACCTCTTCAAAAACTGAATCAAATTAGTGAGACATGATTTCCCACACACAAAGCCAGGCTGACCATTCCTAATCAGTCCTTGCCTTTCCAAATCCATGTAAATCCTGTCCCTCAGAATCTCCTCCAACAACTTACCCAGCACATCGGGGTGGCACGGTGGCTCAGTGGTTAACACAGCACCCTCACAGCACCAGGGACTCGGGTTCGATTCCAACCTCGGGTGACTATCTGTGTGGAGTTTGCTCATTCTCCCCGTGTCTGCGTGGGTTTTCTCCAGGTGCTCCGGTTTCCTCCCACAGTCCAAAGATGTGCAGGTTAGGTGGATTGGCCATCCTAAATTGCTCATAGTGTTCAGGGATGTGTGGGTTATAGGGGGTTGGGCCTGGGTGGGATGCTTCAAGGGCAGCGTGGGCTTGTTGGGCCGATGGGCCTGTTTCCATACTGTAGGGAATCTAATCTAATCACCGACACCAGGCTCTCCGGCCTATAGCTCCCAGACTTCTCCTTCCAGCCTTCCTTAAATAAAGCCACAACATTAGCCACCCCCCAGTCTTCCAGCACCTCACCTGTGGTCAATGAAGACACAAATAGCTCTGCTGGGCCCCACAATGTCTTCCCGAGCTTTCCATAAAGTTCTGGGAGAATCTACATCTGGTCCTGGGGATTTATTTAGCTTTGTGCGTTTTAAGACCTCCAGCAGCTCCCGTTCTGTAATGCGGACTCTTTTCAAAGCATCGCTGTTTATTTCCCTGAATTCCCTGCTTCCCATTTCCTCCTCCACAGTAAATACTGACACAACATATTCATTCAGCATCTTCACCCATTTACTGTGGTTCCACACGTTGATGGCCTCATTGATCTTCAATGGGCCCCGTTCCCCCCCGAATACCCTTTTCCTTAATATCCTTGTAGAATCTCTTCGGATCCTCCTGAACCTTGTGGGACAAAGATGGCTCATGTCCCCTTTTTGTCCTCCTGATTGCCCTCTTAAGTGTCCTCCTACACCCCCTACGCTCCTCAAGGGAGTCACTTGATCCCAGCTGTCCATACCGGACACATGGAGCCTTCCCTGTCTTCACCAGAGCCTCAATATCTCTAGTCATCCAGTGTCCCCTCCTCCTACCAGCCCCCTCTAATCATCCAGTGTCCCCTCCTCCTACCAGCCCTCTCGAGTCATCCAGTGTCCCCTCCTCCTACCAGTCCCGTCCAGTCATCCAGTGTCCCCTCCTCCTACCAGCCCTGTCTAATCATCCAGTGTTCCCTCCTCCTACCAGCCCTCTCTGGTCATCCAGTGTCCCCTCCTCCTACCAGCCCTCTCTGGTCATCCAGTGTCCCATCCTCCTACCAGCCCTCTCTAGTCATCCAGTGTCCCCTCCTCCTACCAGCCTTCTCTAGTCATCCAGTGTTCCCTCCTCCTACCAGCCCTCTCTAGTCATCCAGTGTCCCCTCCTCCTACCAGCCCTGCCCTCCACACTAACAGGAACATGCTGGCCCTAAGCTCTCGTGATTTCACTTTCAAAAGCCTCCCATTGCCAGACGGTCCCTTTACCTGTGACCTGCCTCCCATTGCCAGACGGTCCCTTTACCTGTGACCTGCCTCCCTGAATCAAATTCTGAAAGTTCTGTCTCATTCCTTTAAAATTGGCCTTGTCCCAGTTCAGAACTTTACCTTGTGGATCTGGCCTATCCTTTTCCATCACTATTTACCCAGTGTCCTGGGAGCTGGTGCAGTGGGAGCTGGTGCAGTGGGAGCTGGTGCAGTGGGATCTGGGACACTGGGAGCTGGGGCCGTGGGAGCTGGGACCTGGGGCGGTCGGTGCTGGGACAGTGGGAGCTGGGACAGAGGGTGCTGGGCCAGTGGGAGCCCGGACACGGGGAGCTGCGGCAGTGGGAGCTGCGGCAGTGGAATTGGGGCCGTGGGAACTGGGGCCATGGGAGCCCGGACACGGGGAGCCGGGGCAGTGGGAGTTGGGGCAGTGGGAGCTGGGGCAGTGGGATCTGGGATAATGGGATCTGGGACAGTCAGGATCTGGGGCAGTGGGAGCCGGTTCAGTGGGAGCTGGGACAGTGGGGAGCTGGTACATAGAACATAACAGCACAGTACAGACCGTTCAGCCCTCGATGTTGTGCCGACCTGTCATACCGATCTCAAGCCCATCTAACCTACACTATTCCATGTACGTCCATATGCTTGTCCAATGACGACTTAAATGTACCTAAAGTTGGCGAATCTACTACCATTGCAGGCAAAGCATTCCATTCCCTTACTACTCTCTGAGTAAAGAAACTACCTCTGACATCTGTCCTATATCTTTCACCCCTCAATTTAAAGCTATGCCCCCTCATGCTCGCCGTCACCATCCTAGGAAAAAGGCTCTCCCTATCCACCCGATCTAACCCTCTGATTATTTTATATGTCTCAATTAAGTCACCTCTCAACCTTCTTCTCTCTAATGAAAACAGCCTCAAGTCCCTCAGCCTTTCCTCTTAAGACCTTCCTTCCATACCAGGCAACATCCTAGTAAATCTCCTCTGCACCCTTTCCAAAGCTTCCACATCCTTCTTATAATGCGGTGACCAGAACTGTACACAATACTCCAAGTGCGGCCGCACCAGAGTTTTGTACAGCTGCAGCATACCCTCTTGGTTCCGGAACTCGATCCCTCTATTAATAAAAGCGAAAACGCTGTATGCCTTCTTAACAGCCCTGTCAACCTGGGTGGTAACTTTCAAGGATCTGTGTACATGGACACCGAGCTCTCTCTGCTCATCTACACTGCTAAGAATCTTACCATTAGCCCTGTAGCCGGGGCAGTGGGAGCCAGGGCAGTAGGAGTTGGGGCCGTGGGAGCCCGGACACAGGGAGCTGGGGCACTGGGAGCCCGGACATGGGGAGTTGGGGCAGTGGGAGCCGGGACACTGGGATCTGGGGCAGTGGGAGCTGGGACAGTGGGACAGTGGGGATCTGGGACAGTGGGGATCTGGGACAGTGGGGATCTGGGACAGTGGGGATCTGGGACAGTGGGGATCTGGGACAGTGGGGATCTGGGACAGTGGGAGCTGAGAGTGTGGGACACTGGAGCTGGGGCAGTGGGAGTTGGGACACTGGAGCTGGGGCAGTGGGAGTTGGGACACTGGGGCAGTGGGAGCCGGGACACTGGGAGCCGGGACACTGGGAGCCGGGTCAGTGGGAGCCGGGTCAGTGGGAGCCGGGTCAGTGGGAGCTGGGGCAGTGGGAGCTGGGACAGTGGGGAGCTGGGACAGTGGTAGCTGGGACAGTGGTAGCTGGGTCAGTGGTAGCTGGGACAGTGGGGAGCCGGAGCAGTGGGGAGCCGGGGCAGTGGGGAGCCGGGGCAGTCGGGAGCCGGGGCAGTGGGTTCTGGGGCAGTGGGAGCTGAGAGTGTGGGACACTGGAGCCGGGGCAGTGGGAGTTGGGACAGTGGGATCTGGGGCAGTGGGAGTTGGGGCAGTGGGAGCTGAGAGTGTGGGACACTGGAGCCGGGGCAGTGGGAGATGGGACACTGGGGCAGTGGGGAGCCGGGGCAGTGGGATCTGAGCCCGTTATGCTGCTGAGCCACTCCTGGTGATGGACAGTGAAACCCCTGACTCGGAACACATGAACGTACATGGAATAGTGTAGGTTAGATGGGCTTGAGATTGGTACGACAGGTCGGCACAACATCGAGGGC